>NC_092774.1:58582344-58882344 GCF_047496795.1 Chiloscyllium punctatum | reverse complement strand
GGAATAAAGGCAGTGAGCCTGAAGCATGGAGAGAAACACACTGCAAATTGCTTCCCTGACCGGGAATCAAACCCAGGCCGCAGCGGTGAAAGCGCCGAATCCTAACCACTAGACCACCAGGGAGACGGCAGCGAAGTTTGACAGCTCTACTGAAAATTGCTTCCCTGCCCGGAAATCGAACACGGGTCACGGTAGTTAGAAGGCTTCCACAAAAGTTGTTTCTTGTATCCATTGCTCCCGATGCGGTCTCCTCTACATTGGGGAGACTGGAGCCCCGTCGCAGAGTCAAGTCACAGCGTTTGAGGGAGCATTTCCAGGACACCCGCAACAATCAACCCCATCGCCCTGTGGCCCAACATTTCAACCACCCCTCCCACTCTGCCAGGGGCATGCAGGACCCGGGCCTCCTCCATCGTCCCTCCCTCCCCACCCGATGTCTGGGGGAAGAACGCCCCAACTTCTGCCTCGGATACATTCAACCTCAGGACATCAATGTGGACTGCACCAGTTTCCTCATTTCCCCTCCCCCCACCTTACCTGAGTTCCAACCTTCCAGCTCAGCGCTGTCCTCAGGACCTGTCAATCTCCCTTCCCACCTATCCGCTCCACCCTCCTCTCTGACCTGTCAACTACGTCCCCAACCCCATTCACCTATTGTACTCTTTGCTACCTTTGGCCCAGCACCCCCCAATTTATCTCGCCACCCCTGGAAGCGTCCTGCCTCTATTCCTGATGAAGGGCTTTTGCCCGAAACGTCGATTTTCCTGCTCCTCGGAAGCTGTCTGACCTGCTGTGCTTTTCGAGCACAACTCTGTTCTAAACTCTGGTTTCCAGCATCTGCAGTCCTCACTTTTGCCTACCCAATAAACCCATTGTGCCAATTTCACATCAACAAACTGACACAAGTAGACACAACGTCTGCAGAAACCCTAGCCACATTACTTTACATTAAAGACATCTGGGAAATGATGTCCAGACAACTCAACCCTCTCATCATCATGGTAGCCCACAAACCTACCAACACACTTAAACAGCGGCTAATGAACCTGAAATACCCGATACAAACAACCAGCAAACGAATGTAATTTACAAAATACCATACAAGGAAATATATACATGAACACTGCCACACAGTTCTCTGTAGCAAGAAATGCTGGGATGAGATAAGGAAGATTTTTTTCAGCCTAAACGAATCGGCACTGACTGGACAGCCATTTAAAATCAAGGCTGTCAGCCCAGGATGGAAGACCCGAAGGGATGGACAGTTTTCTTATTTCCTGAAGACTTACAAAGCTGAGACTGGGTTTTGGTGTTTGTTTCCTTTCCACTCCCAAGAGCCGCAGTGGTTCGGGCGGTGAGTTGGGGAATGTGAAATGTGCCCGTGAGCAGCGTGTGGGGCTATTTCAGCTTCCCCTCCTCTGACAGCGCTGTGACGGGACTCTGATGTTCTCAGGGACATTTACTGACGCGAGACAATGAAAAGAGTCTCGTTCCTGCAGATCAGGAATTCAAACAATATGTCGGCTTCAGGACAATGAGAAAGATGAATTGGGGTGTGTGAAGAAGCTGTGAGATGCATTTCAAACAGGTAGGTGGAGTCAGATGCGTCATCCATTGCGCCCCTGGCAATGTGCGAACCTGACGCCGCCATGGGTCAGAGTTCTGACATTAACACGGACATGCGCAGCAATGGGAACATTCACAAGAGGAACAGCCAAAGATTATCACCGTCACTGCTTCCCTTCCATAGTCCCAACTTTGTGAAGCAGTATCTTTCACTGGCAAATAAAACACATTAATCCTCAGGTGCCTGCTTAACTTCGATCACGACTTCACGCCCCTCACTGTTCTAGTCTCATTTCCAAACTCTTGGCTCATAGCCTCAAAAGCAGCTCTGTGGGTATCTGCTTGTTTCCACCCTGACAGGCAGTGGGCTACAAATTCCCGACCAGTCCCAGTGTGATTGAAATACTTCAACCCCTCCACTGATTTGCATTTTTAAAAAAACCGTGGAGCAATCTCCTTTTCTTTCTGACGACAGTTCTCAACTGTAGTCGGCAGGGTTCACACCTGCGTGGGGAAACCGCAATGGATTTCATGTCCATCGCATTCACCACTTCGGCCCACCAAAACAGAATCACACTGACAGCTTCATTTCCCAGGTCTCTCTGCCTGTGGAGCTGAGAAAGAGTGAATCATTGCAGAGTTTGTTTGAATCCAATCACTTCACAGGTTTCGAAAGGGTTAAATATCTGCAAATGGCGAGTCTGGGTGTTTCATCCCGAAAGATGAAATGGACGTTCAGTCAAAAACAGAAATTGCAGGAGCAACTCAGCAGGTTAGGCAGCATCTGTGGAAAGAGAATCAGAGACAACATTTCAGAACTCGTTTTTTTCCTCAACCAAGTACAGCCAAACCTGCTGAGTTTCTCCAGCAGTTTCTCTTTCTGTCTCGGATTCTCAGCATCCGCAGTTCTTTACGTTAGAAACACAATCAATTCAGAAACCCCTTTGTGCTGCCTCAGTGGAAAAGATTTCCTTTTAGGAAACATTTTCCTGAAACCATTAAAAACGTGCACTTTCGCAGCCAAGAAAGCGGTAGGAGCGAGAACAAGAAACACTCCGTCCCTGAGTGGTCTCTAACCACCAACCTTTCGATTAACAGCCGAACGCGCTGACCAATTGCGCCACACAGATAGGCCTGGGCCCCGCAAGCACAGTGTCTTTGAGGAACCTACTAATCAATTCATAATTCAACCTGTCCCGCCCAAAATTACCATTGTCTTCTATCAGTTTTACTTTTCCATAATAAAGCCTTTGACATTCATTATGGAGACATGGGGACAGCCTGATCCCACCATCTGCAGGCACATCCATGTCACGAGGAACGAGCTCTGCTACACCGGGGCCATCGCCCTCCGAGCCTTTCAGTGTTTTGCCTCTTCCCGAATTTTCTCATTGGCCCCGAGCCGAGAAGGGGTTTGAACTCCTGATGTGCCGAGAATTCTTTCAATGTCTCGGGTCAGTTCATGTCCCGAGAATATCAGAGTCAATCAGCCTCTTAAACAAGGGGACAGTGTCTGGACTGTCTCTGCTCAGTCCGTCAGTTCATCCTTCATTCTCCTCTAATTCCACTTCCCAAAGAGTTTCTAAAGATTCACAAAGCTGGAGACTGGGATTTGTGTTTTACTTCCTGAACATTTTTCCACCTGCTAACTGACGATATTTTGCCAAAACCTCTTCCCCATTGTAACATTTGCATCATGTCCAGGGATGAGGAATTTCCATTTTGTGGAGACATTCCCAAGTTTGGGAATGTTCTCTTTGGAGCAAAGAAGGTTAACTGGAGATTCCCAGGGGCTGTTGTCAATGATGGGAGAAGACGTGGTGGGAATGGGCAGATTAATGATCAGAAGAACCTATTGCCACTGACTAGGTTCAGTTCCCAGAGGACAGGGATTGAAGTTCTTTAATGGAAAGCAGCATTTGTGTCGAACAAACACAGCGAATACTGCAGAAAGCCAAGGGGTCGAGCAGCATCTGTGGAAAGGTAAACAGAGCCGACGTTTTGAGTGGTGCTACGGTTTTTGTTCAGAACTCAGTCTTTTACCTCTTCCCGAAGTTGGTCCAGGTCTGTGTCTCAATTGACAAACACATGGCAAGTGCAGTGCCGCAATGTGAAGTTATAAACATTGCTATTTACAAAAAAAAACAGTGCATTGTTTAAATGGTGATATATTGGAATGTGGAGAAAGTGAGGACTAGAGGTGAAAGTCGAAAAATGTGGCATTGGAAAAGCACAACAGGTCAGGCAGCATCTGAGGAGCAGGACAGTGAACGTTTCGGGCACAAGCCCTTCATCAGGAATGAATATGGATGTACTAAGGGGTCTCAGAGTCCCTCCACACCAGTCAATGCCAGTTGTCGGGCAGATGCAGCAGGCAATGAGCAAGGCAAGTGGTATATTACGAAGAGGAATTGAGTTCAGAAGTGGGGTCATTGAACATATTTAAGGCGAAGTTCATCAGAGTTTTGAACAACAAAGAAGTGGATGGTTATGGGGGGAGGTAAGAAAATGATTTTAAGACCAGTACAGGTCAGTCACAGAGTCTGACAGCACTGAACAGACCCTTCATCCAACTAGTCCATGCTGAGTATGTTCTCAAACTAAACTCGTCCCACCTACCAGTGTTTGGCCCATAACCCTTCCATCTTTCCTATTCATGTACTTATCCAAATGTCTTTTGAACGTCGTAACTATACGTGTATAAAATCATGAGGGGCATGGATAGGATAAATAGACAGAATCTTTTCCCTGGAGTGGGTGAGTCCAGAACGAGAGGACATGGGTTTCGCGTTAGAGGGGAAAGATACAAAAGAGATCTAAGGGGCAACTTTTTCACGCAGAGGATGGTACGTTTATTGAATGATCTGCCAGATGAAGTGGTGAAGGCTAATACGATTGCAACATTTGAAAGGCATTTGGATAGGTTTTGTGAATAGGAAGGGTTTGGAGGGATATGGGGCCGTGTGCTGTCAGGTGGGACTCGATTGGGTTGGGATAGTTGGTCGGCATGGACAAGTTGGACCAAACAGTCTGTTTCTGTGCTGGACATCTCTATCTCAATGTTGAACATACTCTGTGACCTGGCCTCCACAGTTTTCTGTGACAACAGATTGCATAGATTCAGCAATCTCTGGCTCAAGAAATTTCTCCTAATCTCCATTCTCCCTTTATGCTGAGGCTATGCCCATGGGTATTAGTTTCTCCTCCCAATGAAAACATCTTCCCAATGTCCACTCTGTCCAGACCGTTCAACGTTCTGTACGTTTCAGTTAGATCTCCCTTGAATGTGGGCCTGTTAATCAGCATGAACCAAACCCTTCAGGATGAGGACAGCAGGGATTAGATTCAACAAAGTGAGAATGGAGGGTGAGAGTGTGGGATGGAGATTTTCAGCTTTTAGGGAATAAGGTAGGAAAGAAAGTTTAATGTAAATTATAATTGATCAGATGAGCCGATGGGCCAAGGAGTAGTGGATGGAGTTTAATTTAGACAAATATGAGCTGTTGTATTTTGATGAGGCAACTCAGGGCAGGACCAATGTGGTTAAAGGTAAATTAATGGAATTCTGTGCTCAAGGAAGCAGTAGAGGCAGCTTCATTAAGACACTGTTGGATGGGTTTTTTTGCGTGGCAAGGGAATTAAGGGTAGTTGGGATTTATGCAATTAGGAGGAGCTGAGACGATTGATCGATCCGCCATGATTTTAATGAATGGCGGGCCAAATGGGCTACTCCTTCTATTACTTTGAAACGACACCCTGCGTTTCCCATGGCCTACCCACCTAACCTGCACGTCCCTGGACACTGGGCAATTTAGCATGGCCAGTCCAAATCAAGGCCAGTGAGCAACGTAGTGATGTGGAAACCAAACACCAGAGAATGAGAGAAAGGGACAAGGAGAATAAATGTACTAGCAATCAAAACTGGATTCTCACCATCACAAAAAATAAAACTATAAGCTGCATTGTAAAAAAAAAGCGAATTAATTGACTGCACACATTGAAGAGAATAATTATGATCTGAGACTCCTTACAGAGATATGGCTTCAGAATGACAAGGATTGGATCCAGAATTTTGAGGGGATACGTGGCATTCAATTCGAGTGAGAGGCTCACTAAAGGTAGAGGGTGGGCACTGCTAATCAAAGCACTGATAACATGGTAGTCTGTTGTCAGCTCGGATTTCAGGTCCTGATTTCTCTGTCCTCTTCTCCCTGTTCCCACGAGTAAGATGTTGTCTGTTCTCAGCTCAGCTGGCTTTCTGCTGAAACTTTGAACCCCTTTTACACCTTCCAGAGCAATGAAACATTCAGTTCATCAAGGCGTAATCCAAAATATTCTCAGCCTGACAACCATCCAGACTGAGAGAGTCATCGGAGCAGGGAATAAAACAAGAAAAATGAAACAAAATTAGACATAAATGCACATTTGTTGCTTAAAGTGTGTTCATTAGATAGTAAACCAGAATTAGGGGTCTCCCAGGATTCTTATCATCCCCCCCCCCCCCCTTGAGGAATTCCCTCTCCCTAACAACATTTACATCAACAGAAATAAAGCATCGACTATCAAATAGACATAGAGATATACAGCACGGAAATAGACTTTTTGATCCAACACATCCATGCTGACAAGATGTCCTATATAAATCTAGTGTCCCATTTGCCAGCATTTGGCCCATATCCCTCCAAACCTATCCTATTCACACACCCATCCAGATGCCCTTTAAATGTTGTAATTGTACCAGCTTCCACCACGTCCTTGAGCCTATTTACCCTATCCATGCCCCTCATGATTTTATAAATGTCCATAAGATCACCCCTCAGCCTCCGACACTCCAGGGAAGCAGCCCCATCCTATTCAGGCTCTCCTTATACCACAAACCCTCCAACCCTGGCGACATCCTTGTCAATCTTTTCTGCACAGTTTCATGTCTCACAACGTTGTTCCTATCCAACAGTGGGGAGACCAGAATCGAATGCAATAATCCAAAAGTGGGCGAACCAATGTCCTGTACAGCTACAACATGACCTCCCAACTCCTATACCCAATGCATTCAATGAGCCAAATGGCTTATTTCTGCACTGCAGCGATTTAATGATTTGATTTTGTACTAGAGTCAATTGCAGTCACTGTCTCTGGTTTATGGTGTGTCAGGGTGGGATCACTGGTACCAGAATTGCATGCAATACTCCAGTCGCAACATGACCTCACGACTCCTGCACCCAGTGCATTGACTAATAAGGTCAGGCATATCAAACGCATTCTTCACTATTCTGTTGATGTGCGACTCCCCTTTCAAGGAACTATGAACCTACGATCGAATCATACAGCATGATCATGGACTTTTGGTCCAACCAGTTCATGCCAACCATAATCTCAAACTAATTCAGTCTCTCCTGCCTGCTGTTGGCCTGTATCCCTCCAAACCTTTCCTATTCATGTACTAAAACAAATGTATTTTTTTGTACCCGCATCCATTGCTTCCTGAGGAGGTTCATTCCACACATCAACCACTCTCTGTGTAAAATTAGTATTTGAATGGCAAGGATGAAGTTGAATTGAAATGGTTCATTGAAATAAACAGCTTCTACCAAACCCCCTACAGCAGGTATGGCAGCAACTCCAACTCTGGAGTCTCTCAAATCGGTATTTCCATGGAGTGGAGGGGAGAGTAAAGTGTTGGATTCACAGAGGTGGGCGTCTTCTGAGAGTGTAAAGCTAAAATTAAACCCCGTGATTTGCTTGAACTCAAACCGCATTGACGTGGAGGAGAGCGAAAGGAGTTTTAAAAGTGTCCTCCCCTCCCCATGTGCCTCATCTGCAAGGCAGCGCAGGCGCAGTGCGACCCCCCCTCCCCCCATTGTGGACGTCACAATGTGGAGGTAGCCCTGTCAATTTCAGAGAGAAACTCCCTCCCTCTGGGCAACATCTGGGAGCAAAACAATGTCTCCCCTTTTCCATTCCTCATCCTGGGAGGGGGAGAGAGAGAGGCGTGGGGGTGGGGGTGGGTGTGGAGTGAGGTGGAGACTGTTCACTTGTAGCAACTGGAGTGACTCCATGGAGGGAGCAGGCTCTCCAAAGGTGCTCAGATGCTCTCTGTCCCTCTCAAAGGTATTTTCCTTGTGTATTCCCTCAGTTTGGCACCCAAAGAGTTTGTACCCGGAAAAGGTTACTTCTTTCCTCATGCTCAGAATTATAAGGGTAGTTTCTCTTGGAACTGAGCAGTATTTAAGGGATTGGCACATTGATTTCAAATGTAGACATATATTGCTTCATATGGTGTATATCTAATATTGTTGGCTATTATAAAATCTTTGTGGCTATAATTGTTCACCTTCTAATGCAGTAATAGAGTCACGTTCTATATTTCTTGTCTTTTTTTATTTACTAGGACAGCAGGAAGTCATTCATTAACTTCACTGGCTTTCTTTTCCCAAGCAGCCTTGACATTTCATTATCATATTCTTGATTCAGCTCGATTTCCAGCACCTTTGTCGATAGCTTGTTCCAGGTTATTGCGATCTAAATTAAGTTTTCCTCGATACACACTTAAGGCTATCTTGTTGCATGAGGGTTTTCCGTGTCCTGCATAATATATGGTCAGCACTCATCTAGTGATCGACAGGAATTGCCACCGATGTTATATTCATTTAACAGTACTGACAGTGATCACTCAATTTGTGATTTTTTTTGCAGGAAGACATGCAGAAAGAAATCTGAAAACAAATGACACATTATTTTCTGACAGAGCCACTTGAATCAATGGGGCTGAATATCAGCAGCCATTCATTCGAGAAGAAATGTTTACTTTTGTCTGTATGAGAGATTTTGAACACTGGTATGGCAGGAATAATACTGAGACACCCGAGTGAGGGAGATTGAGTACGCTGTCTGTGAAAAATGTGTCAAACAATTTACTCAGCTTGGGGGATCAAAATCTCACCCCTCACAGTGGGGAGAGACTATGTATCCATTCTGTTTTTAATGTCAAACCCAGCGCGACACAAAGAATGCTCCCCTCATGGGGAAACCATGGAAACATGGGGACTGTGGGAAAGGGCTCCCTTCCCCATTGGAGCTAGACACCCACAGATGCGTTCTCACTGGGGAGAAGCCGTTCTCCTGCTCAGTATGCGGGAAGGGATTCAGTTGGCTGTGCAGACTGCAGACACACCAGCGAGTTCACACCAGGGAGAGGCCGTTCATCTGCCGCCATTGTGGGAAATGATTCATTCAGTCGTCCCACCTGCAGATACACCAGCAGGTACACACCAGAGAGAGGCTATTCACCTGCTCTCTGTATGGGCAGCGATTCATCGATGCATCCCACCTCCTGAAACACCAGTGGGTTCACATGGGGGAGAGGCCATTCACCTGCTCTGAGTGCAGGAAGGGATTTGTCGATTCTTACACCCTGCTGACCCACCAGCAGATCCACATCGGAGAGACGCCGTTCACCTGCCCGAAGTGCGAGACTGCGAAATGTGCAGTCATGTGGGCAACTTGTGGAGGCACCAGCCGATCCATGCAACGGAGAGGCCATTCACATGCTTTGTGTGCGGGAAGGGGTTCAGTCAGACATCTACACTGCAATCGACATAAGGGTCCATATCATGGAGAGGGCGTTCATCTGCTCTCAGTGTGGAAAGTGCTTCACCCGCTCCTCCCACCAGCGAGTTCTGGAAATTTTTGAGGATGTAGCTCTGAAGATGGACAAGGGAGATCCAGTGGACATAGTCTACCTGGACTTTCAGAAAGCCTTTGATGAAGTCCCACATAGGAAATGATTCATTCAGTCCCACACAGTGAGCAAAATTAGGGCGCATGGTATTGGGGCCAAAGTACTGACTTGGATTGAAAATTGGTTGGCTGACAGGAAACAAAGAGTAGTGATAAATGGCTCCCTTTCGGAATGGCAGGCAGTGACCAGTTGGGTACCGCAGGGATAAGTGCTGGGAACGCAGCTTTTTACAATATACATGAATGATATAGAAGATGGTATTAATAGTAATATTAGCAAATTTGCTGATGATACAAAGCTGGGTGGCAGGATGAAATGTGAGGGGGATGTTAGGAGATTAAAGGGTGACCTAGACAGGTTAGGCGAGTGGACAGATGCATGGCAGATGCAGTTTAATATGGATAAATATATGGTTATCCACTTTAGTGGCAAGAACAGGAAGGCAGATTACTACCTAAATGGAGTCAAGTTAGGTAAAGGGGCAGTACAAAGAGATCTGGGCTTTCTGGTACACCAGTCAAAGAAGGCAAGCATGCAGGTACAGTAAGTAGTGAAGAAAGCCAATAGCATAGTGGCCTGGAATATTGAGGGAGTGCAGCGTAGGTTCACGAGGTCAATTCCTTGAATGGCGAGACTATCTTACGTTGAAAGATTGAAGCGACTGGGCTTGTATACCCTTGCGTTTAGAAGACTGAGAGGGGATCTGATTGAGACATATAAGATTATTAAAGGATTGGACACTCTGGAGGCAGGAAACATGTTTCCACTGATGGGTGAGTCCCGAACCAGAGGACACAGCTTAAAAATAAGGGGTAGGCCATTTAGGACAATGTTGAGGAGAACCTTCTTCACCAGAGAGTGGTAGGTGTGTGGAATGCTCTGCCTCAGAAGGCAGTGGAGGCCCAGTCTTTATATTCGTTGAAGAAAGAGTTGGATAGAGCTCTCAAGGATTGTGGAATCAAGGGTTATGCAGATAAAGCAGGAACAGGATACTGATTGAGAATGATCAGCCATGATTATAATGAATGGTCGTGTAGGCTCAAAGGGCAGAATGACCTACTCTTGTACATATTGTTTATTGTCTATTGAGTTCATGTGCCATTGCAGGGGGATTGAAGGAGCGACGGCTGAGTGCCATTATCGACTGGACTATCAACCCAGTTCCGGGAATTCCCGGGGTTTGAATCACGCCAAGGCAGATGGTGGGATTGGAATCCGGTCAGAAATTTGGAGTTCTGAATCTAAGAATGAAACCATTTTTGGGGGGAGAAACTGCCATCTAATTCACTCATGTCCCTTTTAGGAAAGGAAACTGCCATTGTGGGAAATGATTCACTCAGTCATCTCAACTGCATCCTTTGTCCGGTCTGGCCTACACCTGACTCCAGACCCACAGCAGCATGGTTGACTCTTGACTGCCCCCCTCCATGGCAAATGAGTGGGAGTAACTTAAATGGATACAGTGTGTGGGTTGAAATTGCTGAGTGAGACAATACTTCCTTCAGCTTAAGGCTCTCCCAAGGACCAATTATAAAGGGACAACTCGGTGCTGACTAACAGTAAAGCAAGTGGAGTTGGGAGGAGTATGTGAGCTTTGAGCTGTTTTTAAAAAAAAACACTTCTTTTCACACACTTTTTTTGCTGGGGAGATCTGAAGCTGTAACAAAGTTGGGTGACAATAAAGGTTACTTGAACTTAACCCCAGTCTCAGACTGTCAGTGAAACCTATGAGATCCAATAGGTTTTTGTTTTAAAGCTGCTCAATTCTTTCAACCTCTTGCACTAAGTTTCAGAAGGAGCAGTGAATGAGTAGCTAATATCGCTAGAAATTGTAAAGTTTTCATCTCTGCAGGTATTGCATCGTTTCATTCACATTGTAAGGTTTACTGGCAGCACCTGGAAGTGTGGGATGTATTCACGAGAAACAAATTTAAAAATCATTCAACACCAGGTTATAGTCCAACATGTTGATTTGGAAGCACTAACTTTCGGAACACTGCTCCTTCATCAGGTGTTTGTGGAGCAGGATCATTGGAGAAACTATAGCAAAAGATCGCAGTTTTATGCAACAGAAATGATGATATAGAACAAACCGAGATTGTTGTGAAGTCTTTCATCTTTTAGAATGGGATGCAGGTTTTGGTTCATTAATATGTAAATCCCAGAACTTGTTTGAAGACACATTCTCGAGACAACTTAAGGTCTGTATCCCAATCTTGATTAGGAATTTATAAAATCTCACATGGATTGACTGCCTGTAGATTGTATTTGGCTCAAAAAGCGCACAATGTATCTGCAAATACAAATCACACCAAAGCCTTATATGTAAGTGTGCATGCATGAGAGTATGTGTGAGTGTGTGCGTGCTTGATAAAGTGTGTGAGTGATAGAGGATCATACTGTTCTGGCTGAGATATTGAGAGACCCTGGTGTAAGTAATTACGAATGCAATTATTTTGGTCACAGAATTGGACAATCATTTTGCAACAAAGTGATCTACTCTGAGAAGGAGGGAGTGTTCATTTCTAGGGTAAGTGAACAGTTTGGAGATCAGGGAGATGAAGTTCCAGACACTTGGGAAGGGCTAGAAATGAATTTGATAAATAAGACAAAGAACTGTGGATGCTGGGAATCTGAAACAAAAACTGAGAACACGGGAAAATCTCAGCAGGACTGGAAGCATCTGTGGAGAGAAAGCAGAGTTAAACTTTCGAGTCCAACAACTCCTCTTCAGGATTCTGAAATAGTTTGTGAGAACCCCTTAAGTCATCTGCCCAGCTCTAAGACCATAATACACAGGAGCAGGATGAAGCCATTTGGTTCATCGAGTCTGCTCCACCAGTCGATCATGGCTGATATATTTCTCCATCCCATTCTGCTGCCTTCTCCTCATAACCCTTGACCCCTTACTAATCAAGAACCTATCTCTGTCTTAAATGCCCTCAATGACTTGGCATCCTCAACCCTTCTCCTAGTGGAAACATCATCTCCATGCCCACACTATCCAGTCAGAGAGTAGTACAGCGCTGCCTGACCCACTGTGATCTCCAGCATTTGTTGTTTTCAGGAAGGATTCCAGCATCTACAACAACGCGCTTATAAATTTTGTACCCAGTTGGTTAGCTCTCCCTGGATCCCGTGAGATTTAACCTTACTCAACAATCCACTGCGTAGTACAATTAACAAAGTTCCCAGCCCCCACCTCTTTCTGCACACATGGGCAGCACTATGGATCAGTGGTTCGCTCTGCTGCCTTACAGCGACAGGGAACGGCTTTCGATTCCAGCCTTGGGGCGACTGTCTGTGTGGAGTTTGCACATTCTCCCTGCCGTGTCTGCTGGGTATCCTCCGGGTGGTCTGGATTCCTCCCAACATCTAAAGATGTGCAGTTTCGGGAGAAGTGGCCATACTAAATGGGCCCATAGTGTGCAGTAAGTGTCGTGGCATGGGATAGGGGAATGTGTCAACATGGGTTACGCATTGGATGGTCGATGTGGACTTGTTGGGCTGAATGGCGTGTTTCCACATTGCAGGAATTCTACGTGGCATTCCCCCAACTCCAAAGTCTCAGCACTCTTGGCTTTTCCCATGGACAGTGTGGGGGAGGGAAACAATGTTTTACACGGGAGTAAGGTTCCGTGAGTGTGAAGCTAAAAGTAAACGCAGTGCATTGCTTGAGTTGTTTTCCCCGGTAGACCAGAGGCTGAGGGGTAATCTTACAGACGTTTATAGAATCATGAGAGGCATGGATAGGATAAATAGACAAGGTCATTTCCCTGGGATGGGAAAAGTCCAGAACAGGACGATATTATGTTTGGGGTGAGGGAGGCAAGTGTAAGGAATGATCTGCCGGAGGAAGTGGTGGATGTAGGTCCAATTATAACATTTAAAAGGCATCTGGATGTGTATATGAATAGGAAGAGTTCAGAGGGATATGGCCAAGTGCTGGTAAATGAGACGAGATTAATTTAGGCTATCTGGTCGGCATGGATGAGTTGGACTGAAGGACCTGTTTCTGTGCTGTGTATCTGTGTGACTCTGGCTTGCCTGTAATGTTTGCCCTGCCTATGTGTTCAGTTTCTGTCTGGTGTCGGTGCCAATGCCTTGATATCTCATTTCCTCCATCTCCCCACTTCCACCTCCCCAGATGTTAACCATTTCGTGTCTGGTTGTTTCTCAAGAAGCTGCATTGAAGGTTCATCCTGAATTGCCACTTTGTTTGGTTCCCAAAATCAGACTTACTCACTCCTCGATGTCGTGAAAGATACTAACTCTCAGGTGGAGGATCCAAAATTCAGAGGTGTCTATCTTGATGTTTTCAGTTTTCGGTCTCTGTAAGATCCTGTATCAGGACCGTCAGGAGGATTAGTTTGAGCGGAGTGAGAATAGAGGGGTGAGAAGGGGTGGGATGGTGCTTTCAATTTTGTCGAAAAAGAAAAGAATGTTCTGCAGAAAGTAGAATTGCTTGTTCGGAATTTCTAACCTGGACTGACAGTAATGACTTTTGTAATCTCTTTTTACAGATTATTTGAAGATCTGAAGACGGAAGTTTCAATATCCATAGATGAAGAGCTTTGCCTGAAACATTGACTCTGCTGCTCCTCAGATGCTGCCTGATCTGCTGTGGTTTGACTCCGACTCTCCAGCATTTGCAGTCCTCAATTTCACGTCAATGTCTGGCAGTCACTGAATCCATCGGGACGATAACAATTTTCGACTATGATTCTGTGAGAAGGAACCAAGCTTTTTGGTTCCTCTTTCAGTACGTTTTCAGCATCAGTGAGACTGGAAGAGAGACCTGACTGTTGCAGCACTCTGATTGTGGAGCCAGTAAAAGTTATACGGACTGGGAAGAGGAATTCACGGCAGAGAGGTGCTGTATTCGCGTTTGTGTGCAGCTGAAGCTTCGGTCATGGAGAAACCCAAGGAATCCCGTCCCGTGGAGAAACCATGAATATGTGGGAACTGTGGGAAAGGCTTCCGTTTCCCATCTGACCTGGAGACTCATGGGCGCAGTAACACCGGGGTGAGACTGTTCTCCTGCCCTGAGTGCGGGAAGACCTTCAGCAATTCCTCTGTACTGCAGAGGCACCAGGGGGTCCACACAGGCGAGAGGCCATTCTCCTGCCCCGAATGCGGGAAGGCCTTCAGCTATTCCTCCTTCCGACTGACCCACCGCCGGGTCCACATATTAGAGAAGCCCTTCAGCTGCTCCAAGTACGGGAAGGCCTACAACGATACCTCTGCCCTGCTGAACCACCAGCGGGTCCACACCGGGGAGAGCCCGTTCTCCTGCCTCAAATGTGGGAAGGGCTTTAGCCAGGCATCCCACCTTCGGGTCCATACGGGGGAGAGGCCCTTCCCCTGCCCAGAGTGGGGGAAGGCCTTCAGCAATTCCTTCCACCTGCTGAGGCACAGGTGGGGCCATACCGGGGAGAGGCCGTTCACCTGCCCCGAGTGGAAGCGGAGGTTCTCATCATTCTGCACCTTGCAGAAGCGCCAGCGGACACACCAGTGCTCCCAACAATCTGATTCTGCTGGTGAAACTGCTGTGGGTCACTGCGAGGACTGAAACCCTGCACATTCTGACAGTGCTTATAATGGGAGAGTCAGTCGGATTTTTTTGTTTTATGCCGTCGTGCTCCACCACCCCTGCAACTTTGCTTCCAGTGGGAGCTGCTGCTCATTGAGACCAGGCGCTGTTCTCTTCAGTTTTTTTTGTCCAGTTAAACAATTATTGACTCTGACTAGGAACGAGCTCCAGTCTGTAAGAAATAGCTGAATACTCCAGGGTGTCCATTCGCATTCATCAGTGACTTAGAAATTAAATTTATGGTTATGTGCCTGTGAAGAACTCATCATTGAAGGATTGCCCAACGGCTTGGCAAGCCATTGTTGGAAACTGTTTGCTTGAATTGATAATTTTAAAAATTCTCTTCCTTAATTTACCTTTCAAGTTTCTGCCTCTGAGATGGTGGAGGACTTGATCAAAGGGATTAAATCATTGCTATTAACTGGATTATCTTGTTTAACTTTGCCTGAGTAAATTTGTGGTATTCGTAATTGTTTGTTTTTGTTTAAATTATAATTCTGGTGTGCAAGATCTGTTCATCAAGTGTGGTTCTCTTGATGGAACTGCTGTGGGTAACTCCCAGTACTGAGCCCCTGTGATTTCTGACAGTGTGTGTGAAGTGGGAGAGTCAGTGGGCTTTTTTGTTTTATGCCCTTGCCCCACCTAGCCCCGCAGCCAACTGATTCCATTGGGCGTTGCTGCTTGTTGAGCCCAGGAGCTGTTCTCTCGAGATTCTACTGTCCAGTTAAAGAATTGTTGGCTCTTTCTGGGAATGAGTCCCAGCCTGTAAAAAAATGGCTGAATACTTTGGGGTGTCTATTCACATTCAGTAGTGACTTTTAAATTAGATTTACAGTTACGTGTCTGTGAAACAGTCATAGTCCAACGATTGCACAAAGGTTTGGCAATACATTGTTGGAAACTGTTTGCTTGAATTGGTAAGTTAAAAAAAATTTTTTCTTAATTTTCCACTTAAGTTTCAGTCTCTGAGATGGTGGGGTACTTGATCAAAGGGTTTGAATCATTGCTATTAATTAGATTATCTTATTTAACTTTGCCCTAGAAAATTTGCCATATTTATACTTGTTGGTTTTTGTTTAAATTATAATGTTGATGTGCAACATCTGTTCTTCATCAAGTCTGGTTCAGAACAGTTGAGAAATTGAGGGATATTGCATGTTTTAATTTCACTGTGTTGTGAATCTAGTGGCAGTGACAGTCATTTGTATTGGGTTGATTACCCTTAGTTGTAGTGTCTTCCACCCCAACTATTCACTATGGTAGTGAGTTCCGCAGTCTCACCACACTCTGAGGTTTTTCATGAAATCCTTAGTAGAGAATTGTAAGGGGAAATGTTGACGAGGGCAGAATATAGGGTCTTAACTGCAAAAGCCAGGAAGACATTCGACAAAGTAAAATCATGACTATGTAGGGACAAATAAGGAACTTTGACAGCAATGAAGAGGTCACACGTCAGAGTTCAAGATAATGGTCGTGACAAAAAGAAAAAGTACTCTGCAGATATTCGATATTGTAATTAAGCAAGTTTCTAGATGCTGCAGTTGGTTGAATACGATAAGGTAAAAGATGAAATAACCAAAACCACGAATGTAATTTGATGTCGGTCACCAGAAAACAAGTGTATTCTGTTGATTGATATAGGCCAATTGCATGCAAGTAGGCCATTCAGGCCATCGAGTCAACATTGACTGACCATCCTACCCAGACCCAGTTCGTTACCCAATCCCTGTAACCCTGCATCTCCCATGGTCAGTCTACCCTCAACTGCACGTCCTTTGGACTGTGAAGGAGGCCAGAGCACCAGAGGAAACCCACGCAGACACAAGGGGAGAATGTGCAAACACCACACAGACAGTCGGCCGGAAGGTGGGATCAAATCCAGGTCACTGATGCCGTGAGGCAGCAGTGCTAACCACCGCGCCACCACCACATGCTGGTCTTTAAAGAAGTGAATTTCAAAGATTCGAGAACACTTGTGAGAAAAACAAAACTTTCCTATCTTAAATGAGAGACTAGTCTCTGGCTAGAATTGAGTTGACATTACATTTACATTAAGTCCTCTCCAGATGTTATACAGCTCCATCGGATCATCTGTTTCTTCTAAACTCAAACTGATACAAGCCCAGCCTGACATCCCCTTGTCCCCGCTTATAAGTTGAGTAAATGAGCGACCCTCGACCTCACTGGCATGACAAAGGATGCCCTCAATCCAAGTTGATCTTAACTGTCTAACCTCTTGACCCCCACGCCACAATGTGGTCAGCTGCAACTCAGCCCTGAACGAGAGCAGAGGAACTGAATACACAGCAGTGAGGTGGACATTGCATTCCCAGAGAATATTGTTCAAGTGTGAATTTTGTTCAGCTCACATTCGGATCACTGCAGGGACTATGTCTCCTGTCATTTAAATGTCTTTGATCCCAATAACAGTCTAGTTTTGTTGTACATTTTGTGTGTTTTATCTGTGTTTCACCACATGATTTTCTGTTGCTGTCATTCCCATTAGGATGTGTGAATTCAGTACCAGATAATACTTCAGTTCTGAATTTTCCTTGAGGATTGTGTAGGACGTACTAAGTGTCAGTCAGAATGGAAGAAGGTCTACTGTTTATTTAACCCTTTGCTGTCCTTCTCCTGGGACTGTATGAATGGGGAAGTGTAGAGGAAGTTTTACTCTGTATCTAACCCAATGCAGTTTCTGTCTTGGCAGTGTTTGTTGGGGACAGTGTTGAGGTAGCTTCACTTGAAATTTAAGAGTAGAGGAAGCTTTATTCTGATTGTCATCCCATGCTGTCCTTGTCCTGGGAGGTTTAGATGGCATCTATAATTGAAGTGAATGCAGACTTGGCTGTGGGAGTGGAGGGTACTTCTACCTGAGCACACCTATCTTTGAGATTGCTGTGCTGATCAAGACAATCTCAGACACCTTCATTCACTTTTCCAACCAACCACAGGGTGGTTAAGGATGGGTATAAATGCTAGCATTGCCAGGGATGCCCACACCCCATGCATGAATAAATACTTTATGTTTAAATGTTACATTCACGTTCCAAACCCTCTAATGTATGATTACTTACATGGAAAATTCCTGTCTGCTAGAATTTCATTTTAAAACATAGGATTGTGTCAACCATGTAGAAATATAACAAGAACAACAAATGGAGAAGTTAACAGGTAATGAGCAGGACCAGAATGCTGAGTCAGCCTGACCCCCAAGGCTGAGAGAGTTCTCCCAGATGTTGAAGTTACACCAGTGCCTTTTACTCTTGCAGCTTCCCCAAAAGTTTGTCCCTGATGTAAGATCATTCAATGACCCGAAGTATGAACTGTTTTTATCTCCATAGCTGGTGCCAGACTTGCTGAGTAATTCCAACCCTTCTGCTCTTCCCTTTTATGGGATTTGAGCTTCCCTAAGTCAATGTAATGAAGAACTGCAGATGCTGGAGATCTGAAAAACAAAAGTGCATCAAATGCTGGAGAAACTCAATAGGACTGGCAGCACATGTGGATAGAGAAGCAGAGTTAGCATTTCAAGTGCTGTGACCCTTCTTCACAACTGTTCTGGACTCAGGCCAGGATATTGTCTTTGTTTCTTTCTCTCTCTCTCCACCGGTGTTGACAGACTGGCTGAGTTTCTCCAGCAATTTCTGTTATGACACTTTCATAAGGTTGATGTTTGTTATCCATCCCGAATTGCAAGGTATCTTGCTTGTGCCAATTCAGAGGGCAGTTTAAGAGTCAACCACATTGCTGTGGGTCTGGAGTCACATGTAAGACTGACCATGCAAGGATGGCAGATTCCCTCCTGAAAGGACATTGGTGAACATGGGATTTATGACAATTGTCGTCAGTGCCATCGATACCATACTGAGACTAACTTTGTGTTCCCCATTTATGATTTGAATTATTCACATCTCACCTCTTGCTGTGTTCATCCTGTGACATTATGACTACACTGTTGTTTCCCATTCTTTGCTATTTTGTGTTTGCTGTGCACGTCTTTGTCCTCTGATGTTTGGGAAATTGAACCTGTTTAAAAGATTGCCCTAAACCTGTACCTTTGACCTAATCTTTGGTCACCTGTCCTAATCTGTGCTCCGGTCTTGTGATTTTTAAATGAATTCTCATTATGTTCATTTGAAGCACTGTGACATAGTTCACTGTACCACAGGTATTATTTGATTGCTGCTTGTGTCCCTATCTTAATATCTGAAAGTACAGGGTCATATTTTAAATGTAGAAGACAAAAATGAGGATTATTTCTTTTCTTTCTGAGGGTTGTGTGTCTTCTTCAAAAGGCAGTGGATTCAAGATCATTAAGGCAGAGGTAGATAGGTTCTTCATAACCAAGTGGATGAAAGATTGTCGGGGATGTGTTGGAATGTAGAGTTGAGGTTGAATTCAGATCAGCCATGATCTTATTGAATGTTGCAGCAAGCTCAAAGTGCCGGTTGGCCTACTCCCACCCCTTATATGTTTGTATCAAGCAGTCTGTGTCTCCCCTCTTATAGCTATGAACTGGGTCATTCCTTTCCAATATTGCCCCTTGTAGACAGTTAATTTCACACCAGATGGCCCCCTATTGGGAGCAGGCACATTGTTGCAATTGCAGTATTTCTTGTGTTAATTTTGTTGCTTCTTACTCAGTGTTGCTGAGAATCTTCGAAATAAAAACCAAAACACTTGTATTATTATCGCACCAATGGAAGTGTAGGTTTGGATGTATCATTGTTGAATTAGCCATTCCCATCTTTTCCAGAATTCTGTGTTTAAAGCCCTCGAGTCTGGTTTCCACCCCTGAAACAGTTCTTATCAAGGTCATATTTGACATCCTTTGAAACGGTGATAGCGATAAACATTCCCTCATCGACCTGCGGACAGCCTTGATCAGAGTTAATGACAGTACTGACCCTCTCCAGCATCACTCTATCCTCTGGGAGGGTCTGGTTTTAGCGTCTTCCATTCTGATTTGTTTTAACGTAGCTGCTGTTGTTGGCATCTATACTGATAATATCCAACTGTGCCTGAACACCACTTCTCTCCCGACTCCTCTATCATTCATAATTTACCAATAATTTTATCTGAATGCCTGCCCAATTTCCAGCATTGGATAACCGTAGACATTCCCTTAGTTAAATATTGTGAAGTGTGAAGCCATTGTTTTAGTCCCCAAGTTCGACCTGAGCCCCCGTCCCCCCACCCCCGTCCCCACCCCCACCCCAGTAACTCTGTTGACAGCCTTCATGTCACTTTAAAACTAGGATCGATAGATTCGTGAAGAGTCGGGGGATGAACAGTTGCAGGAAAAGGGCAGGAAAGTGAATGTGGGGAATGCCAGATCACCCAGAATCCTACTGAATGGAGAAGCAGGCTCAAGGGGCTGAATGGCATATTCCTGTTCCTATTTCTTATGGTTCCCGAGCCCTTACCTCTGATACAGGACACTGACTTCAGTGTGTGCCATTACTGAGAGTGCTGATGTTCCCTTGTGTAATATCAACAACTTAGCAGCTGCTAAAACCTCTTGCTCCTTTATTACCTCCAAACACAATATGCCAATGTGTTCAGGGGAGGCGATGGCCGACTTTATTGTCACCAGACTATTCACCCAGGTAATGTTCCGGGGACTTGGATTCACAACCTGCCACGGCAGACGGTGGAATCTGAATTCAATATAAATCTGGAATTAAGAGTCTAATGATGAAATCGTTGTGGTTTGTTGTAAAAACTTATCTGGTTTCCTGCTGTCGGAAACTGGTCTGATCTACATGTGATTCAGATCAACTGTCAGATGGTTGAATCTTCACTGCCCTTTCAATCAAAACCTCCACGATAACCTCCCTACTTTTATACTCCATTTAAAGGCCACTCTCCCTTCTGCCTTCCCTATTAGTCACTGTGCTCCCAGAAGCAGGATTGTGGATCAGTTTAAAGTAGGTTCTATATCTCTGATTACATCGGTACACAAGGCAGTGAAGAAAGGTTTAGGCACACTGGCTTTCATCAGTTCGGCAAGTTATGTTGCAGGAATACAGGACGTTGATGAGGCTGCACCTGGAATATTGTGATCAGGTTTGGTCCCCTTGGTGTTCTGACTTCTGACTTCTTCAACTCTGGGTTTGTGTTGAACTTGATGGGATACTTTGTCCAACTCAGCATGTTTAAACAGTATCTCTCAGAGGGATTCATCTGAAACTTTTCAGGAGGTGAGCTCAACAAGATTGAACTATTCAAAGTTACTTGGACTCTATTTAAAACTTACATCAGGACCAGTAGTCAGAGACACGTACAGCATGGAAACAGACCCTTCGGTCCAACTTGTCCATGCTGACCTGATATCCTATATTAATCTAGTCCCATTTAACAGCACCTGACCCATATACTCTGGCACCTTATTTCATATATGTACCACCCTCTGAATGAAGAAGTTGTCCCTTTAATATATTTCGCCTCTCACCCTAAACCTATGCCCTCTAGTTCTGGACTCCCCCATCCCAGGGAAAAGACCTTGTCTATAACCCTGTCCATGCCCCTCATGATTTTGTAACCTCTACTAAGTCACTCCTCTGCCTCCGATGCTCCAGTGAAAACAGTCCCAGCCTATTCAGCCTCTCCCTGTAGCTCAAACCCTCCAACCCCCAGTAACATTCCTGTAAATCGTTTCTCATGGAGAAGTCAACGTTTCAGTTCTGAAGAAGGGTTAATACCCAAAACGCTGACTTCTCCACATCCTGGTGCTGCCTGGCTTGCTGCATTCTCCCAGCCTCCTGCTTGCCTACTTTGGGTTGCAATATGTAGTGGCTCAGTGTTTACCACTGCAGCGTCACAGCGCCAGGGACCCAGGATTGATTCCAGCCTTGGCTGACTGTCTGTTAGGAGTTTGCACATTGTCGCAGTGTCTGCGTGGGTTTTCACTGGGCGATCCTGTTTTCTTCCATAGTCCAAAGATGTTCAGGTCATGTGGATTGGTCATGCTTAATTGCCCATAGGGTTAGGTATATGAGTCAGAGGGAAATGGGTCTGGATGGGTTACTCTTCGGAGGGTCGATGTGGACTTGTTGGGACAAATGGCCTGGTTCCACACTGTAGCTAGTCTCATCTGCACTACTTTGTCACTAATGAATGGCAGAGTCGACTCGACGGGCCGAATGGCCGAACTTCTGCTCCGATGGTCTTGCGGTCTTAGGTTTCTCTGGATCATTTCATTTGGCAATGTGCAGTCCCTGGCTCAATGAGCAGCAGCTTCCAATGAAAACAAAGCTCATATGATGGTTGAACTCCTCCAGAGTGGAAACAGGTCCTTCAGCCCAACACATCTGCACTGATTCTCCGAATGGCAACCTACTCAGATCCATTTTCCTTACCTACATAAATTGCACACAGACCTCCAAGGGTAGAAGTATTCCTGGGTTCCTGGTGCCATGAGGCAGCAGTGCTAACCCTGAGCCACCATGAGGTTGTGGTTTCGGGGGGTGGGGGAGGCAATTGCAGTCCAGCAGAAAACAAAAACAGCCCACCTACTCTCCCACTGCACCCACTGTCAGAACTGGCAGGAGGTTCAGTCCTTGGGGGTGACTAAAGGCAGCGTCACCGGTGGGATCTGATTGCTGGGAGCGCTGGTGCCCCCGCTGGTGCTTCTGCAAGTTGCAAGAAAACATGAACCTCTTCCCACACTCGGGCCAGCTGAAGCGCCTCTTCCGGTGTGGACACACTGCTGCTTCAGCAGGGCGGAGGAATTGCTGAAGGACTTCCCGCACTGAGGGCAGCCGAAAGGCCTCCCCCCTCCGCCCCTTCCATCCCCCCAGGTGGACCAGCTGGTGATTCAGCAGTGTGGAGGAGCAGGAGAACGGCTTCTCCCCGGTGTGGACGGACTGGTGCATCAGCAGAGCTGAGGAATTGATGAAGGCCTTCCTGCACTTAGGCAACTGAACGATCTCTCCCCCATGTGGACCCACCAATGGGCCAGCAGGTCGGAAGAAAAAGCAAAGCCCTTCCTGCAATCGGGGCAGAAGAACGGCTTCTCCTCAATATGGACCCACTGGTGTCTCAGCAGGTGGGAAGAACTGCTGAAGGCCATCTCGCACTTGGGGCCGGAGAACAGCCTTCCACGGTGTGGACCAACTGGTGCGTCCGCAGGGCAGAGGAATCACTGAAGGCCTTCCCACACTCAGGGCAGCAGAAGGGCCTCTTCCCCTCTGTGGACCCATTGGTGCTTCAGAACCCTCTCAAATTTCACAATATCCTTCTGCTAGCAGGGAGACCAGAATTGCACACAATATTCCAAAAGTGGTCTAAAAACTGTCCTGTACAGCCACAACATAACTTCCCAACTCCAATACTCAGTCAGAGGATTGCGAAAGCTTTCAAAACCCAAACAAAACAAACAGGAAAGAATGGAGGTATAAACCGAATTTTTGAGAGTCAGCTTGAAAGCATCAATGAGAAATCGGCGGAGGGGGTTTATTGGGGACCCGTTCTCCTTAAATACACTATATCCGTATTTCTCTTGTGCTCTTCGTAGTTTCTCTGTGCTGCAGTGTGTAGTGGCTAGTTGAAATAATGTCCTGATGCAGCTTCGTTTGTGGGTGTTGGGATGATTGCCTCTGTGGTTTAGTATTTGGTTTGTGTGTGTTGTTCTCCTATAGATGCTAGTTTGAAGTTCCCCATTGACTGTTCGCTCTACTGTGACATCTAGGAATGGCACCTTGTTGTTCTCCTCCCCTTCAAACCAGGAGCACCACCACCACCAACCCCCCCCCCCAACCCCCTCAGACCATAGTCTCACGACTTGGAACACCAATATGCAGACTTGTCAAAGGCCTCCACTGAGGACGAAAACAGCAAGTCGAAGATTCACTCCACTCCATTTACTCCTACCAAGAATTCCGAAACACCAAAGACACGAAGATAGAAGAGGATGGAATAATGTTGCCCTTTGACAGAACAGCCCTGTTCACATCCATTAACATCAACGTGGCCAAAGAAAACTGAAGACACTACTCGAAGAACCAAAGACACAAACACAGCACCAACTTCATCAGCAAAGATAACACTGTCAAGCTCGTGGAGCTGTGCTTTACCACCAACTTCATATTCAATAACAAGCCCTACAAACAAATCAACGAAATACCCATGATACCACCAGCAGCATCAGGATTCCGAGCAGAAGCAATAATGCAGAGACTCGAACAAATAGCCCTTCCAACGATCCAACCCAAACTTTGAGTCCGCTACAGCGATGACACATTTGTCATCAAAAAATGAAACGAATTAGAAGAAACCTACAACACCATCAACAATATCCTTACTGGCATAAAATTCACAAAAGAGGAGAACAACGACAAAGTGCCGTTTCGAGATGTCACAGGAGAGCGAACAGTCAATGGTAAATTCAAAACAGCGTCTACAGGAAAACAATGCACACGAACCAAGAACTTAACTGCAGAAGCAATCATCCCTCCACATACAAACAAATCTGAATCAGGACACTATTTCAACGAGCCACTACACACTGCAGCACCCAGAAACTACGAAGAACAAAAAAAAACTGCAGTGAGCATTTAAGAAAAACGGGTAGCCTATAGACCCCCTGAAAATAGCTTCCCAGACTGGGAATCAAACCCAGACCGCAGCGGTGAGAGCACCGAATCCTAACCACTAGATGCAGCCCTGCCTTGATAGATCTACTGAAAATTTCTTCCCTGCCTGGAAATCGAATCCGGGCCATGGTCGGTCGAAGGCTTTCACCTGTGTATCCAACAATGTCATTTCTTGTATCCATTGCACCTGATGCAGTCTGCTCTACATTGGGGAGACTGGAGACTCCTCGCAGAGTCAAGTCACAGCGCTTGAGGGAACATCTCCAGGACACCGGCACCAATCAACCCCATTGCCCTATGGCCCAACATTTCAAACCCCCTCCCACTCTGCCGAGGACATGCAGGTCCTGAGCCTCCTCCATCGCCGCTCCCTCCCCACCCGATGCCTGGAGGATGAACGCCTCATCTTCCGCTTGGGGTCAATTCAACCCCAGGCCATCAATGTGGACTTCATCAGTTTCCTCATTTCCCCTCCCTCCGCCTTGCCTCAGTTCCAACCTTCCAGCTGAGCGCTGTCCTCAGGACCTGTCCTACCTGCCAATCTCCCTCCCCACCTATCCGCTCCACCCTGCTCTCTGATCTGTCACCTCCATCCCCACCCCCATTCACCTATTGTACGTTTTGCTACCTTCGGCCCAGCACACCCCACCCCCAATTTATCGCTCCACCCTGGGGGAGGAGGAGGGGGTCCTGCCTCTATTCCTGATGAAGGGCTTTTGCCCGAAACGTCGATTTTCCTGCTCCTCGGAAGCTGTCTGACCTGTTGTGCTTTTCCAGCACCACTCTGATCTAAACTCTGGTTTCCAGCATCTGCAGTCCTCACGTTTGCCTACCCAATAAACCCAGTGTGCCAATTTCACATCAACAAACTGACACAAGTAGACACAACGTCTGCAGAAACCCTAGCCGCATTTCTTTACATTGAAGACATCTGGGAAATGATGTCCAGACTACTCAAACCTCTCAGCAGCATGGTCGCCCACAAATTTACCAACACATTTAAACAGCGGCTAATGAACCTGAAATACCCGATACAAACAACCAGAAAAGTTTGTTATTTATAAAATACCTTACAAGGAAATATATATATGAACTCTGCCACACAGGTCTCTGTGGAAAGAAATGCTGGGATGAGATAAGGAAGATTTTTTTCAGCCAAAACGAATCGGTACTGACTGCACAGCCATTTAAAATCAACGCTCTGTGTTGGGAAAGTGAAATGTGCCCGTGAGCAGTGTATAGGGTCTTTCAGCTTCCCCTCCTCTGACAGCGCTGTGACTTGACTCTGATGTTCTCAGGGACATTTACTGATACGAGACAGTGAAAAGATTCTCATTCCTGCAGATTAGGAATTGTACCCATACGCCGGTTTCAGGACAATGAGAAAGATTAATTGGGATGTGTGAAGAAGCTGTGAGCTGCATTTGAAACAAGTAGGTGGAGTCAGATACGTCATCCATTGCCCCATGGTCCTGAGAGTACCTAACGCCACCATGCTCTGACGTTAACACGGACATGCGCAGCAATGGGTTCATTCAGAAAGTGAACAACCAAAGATAATCACCGTCACTGATTCCCTTCCACAGGCCCAACTTTGTGAAGCAGTACCTTTCACTGGCAAAGGAAACACCCATGTCTTCAGGTGCCTGCTTTATTTCGAACTCTATTTCAAGCCCCTCACTCTTCCAGTGTCATTTCCAAACACTTTGCTCATAGTCTCCAAAGAAGCTCTGCGGGTATCTGCTTGTTCCACCCGAACAGGCAGTGGGTTGCAGATTCCCACCAGTCCCAATTTGAGTGAAATATTTTTCCCCCTCCACTGATTTGAATCTTAAAGAAGAAGCGGGGGAGCAAACTCCCTTTCTTTTCGACGACATTTCTCATTTTGTACTCGGCAGGGTTCACACCTGCGTGGGGAAACCGCAATGGATTTCAAGTCCATCGCATCAACCACTCGGCCCACGATTCAGTACCACACTGACAGCTTGACTTCCCAGGTCTGTCTGCCTGTGGAGCTGAGAAAGAGTGAATCATCGCAGAGTTTGTTTGATTCCAATCACTTGACAGTGATTCGAAAGGGTTAAATATCGGCACATGGTGTTTGCAGATAATTAGGTGTTTCTCCCGAAAAGATGAAATGAACTTTCAGTGAGAAATTGCAGGAGGAACTCAGCAGGGCAGGCAACATCTGTGGAAAGAGTATCAGAGGCAACATTTCAAAATTTGGTTTTCTCCGACAGGTACTGTCAAACCTGTTGATTTTCTGTTTGGGTCTCGTCTTCTCAGCATACGCAGTCCCTTAGGTTAGACATGAAGTCAATTCGAAACCCCTTTTGGAGAAGATTTCCGTTTGGGGAACATTTTCCTGACCCCATTAAAAGCGCACAGCATCGAAGCCAAAGGAGAACAGCGAACACCCCGCACCTGGGTGGGCTCAAACCACCAACCTTTTAATCAACAGCCGAACGCGCTGACCAATTGCGCCACAGAGACAGGCGCAGATGCGGGCGGCACCATCGCTTAGTGATTTTATAATTCAGCCTCCCCGCCTAGAATTACAATTGTCCTCTATCAGTTTAACTTTTCCATAATGAAGCCTGGGAGATGCATTCTGGAGATACCGGGGGCTGTCTGCAGACACATCCATGTCACGAGGAACTAGCTTTCTTACTCCGGGGCCGTCGCCCTTCGAGCCTTTCAGTGTTTTGCCTGTTCCCGAGTTCTCTCATTGGCTCGGAGGCGAGGAGGGGTTTGAATTCCTGATGTGCAGGAACGACAATTCTTTCAATGTCTCAGATCAGTTCGTGTACCGAGAACATCAGAATCAACCTCCCGGCCTCTTCAACAAGGGGACCATGTCTGGACTGTCGGACAGGTCATCTTTCATTCTCCTCTAAATCCGCTTCCCAAAGTGTTTCTAAAGGTTCACAAAGCTGGAGACTGGGATTTCTGTTTTGCTTCATGAACATTTGAACATTTTTCCATTTCCTAACTGACAATATTTTGCCAAAATCTCTTCCCAATTGTACGACTTGCCTCATGTCCAGGGATGAGGAATTTCCATTCTGGGGAGACATTCCCAATGGTGAGAATGTTCGCTTTGGAGCAAACAAGGATAACTGGAGATTTCCTGGGGCTGTTGGTAATGATGGTAGAAGAAGCGGTGGGAATGGGCAGATTAATGATCAGAAGAACCAATTGCCACTGACCAGAGTCAGTTACCAGAGGACAGGGATTGAAGTTCTTGAATGAAAAGCAGCACTTGTGCCGAATAAACACAGAGAATACTGCAGAAAGCCAACAGGTCGAGCAGTATCTGTGGAAAGGTAAACAGAGCTGACGTTGTGAGTCTGATACGTTGTTTGTTCAGAACCCGAGTTTCCTGCATGGCAATCAATTCCCAGACATGAGAAAACGGGTCTTTATTGAGACGGGTTTTGTGAAGATTGAGCGATAATGCAACCAACAGGAAGTTATTTAAAATCGCCAGTGAAGAAAGCATAGCCAGCAGGTTAACACCCTGGGCGGGGAGCCCCAAATGATCTCTACGCCAACACCTTAAGTGTTCGGCCACAACTACACGCCCAAAGTTGAGGTCTAAACTTTCTCATGGAATAGTTCTAACAGGAAAGGTGAGTATTGGGCTTGTCCTGTCCGCGCCATAGTCCCAACGTTTCCTGTTCCCCTGGATTTGATCAGGACAGAGGAGGCTGATGGGAGATCGAATTGAACTACACACATCGATGAGAGATAGAGCGGCTGGGAAGGATCCATTCCCATGCGTAGAGAGATTAATAATCAGGACCGAAAATAAGGAGCCACTTCAAGAAATTTGGGGTTCATTCAGCAAAGCTAATGTAGAACTGTTCACAGAAAATTGTGATGAAAGTCTCTCGAGTTATTTTGATGAGAAGTGTTGATGATGCTAATACAATCGATAGGATGAACGTAGATTGGTCAATGTATTTGGTGACAGTTCTGTTCTAGCCCTGTGAGCGAAACCTGGATCTGAAGGAGTAGAAGGGACATTAACAACATCGATCTGAAATTGGACACGTGACAAGGAACAGAGCCATCATTAACAGTTGGCTTTTGAACTGGAGAGGGTTTCTCGTGAAATTAGCTTGAGGCTTGAGGTATGCAAGGTCAAGATAATTTAGGTAAAACATGGAAACACTATCCTCATTAGCAGACAGTGAAAGGATTACAAGACACAAATTAAACATTTTCGACAAGTGATACAGGGGACTGGGAAGATAAGTATTAGAAACTGGCAACAACAAAGTTCTGCAGCACAACACTGACATTCAAAGACCGAAAACATCCAGGTCCTGATTAATCAGATGGCATTGTGGTGCTATTCTGCAAAACATCTACTTGCAATGTCCTACAAAAGAGTGACAAAACCCATCGCTGTCAGCCTAGGATAGAAAATCCGAAGGGATGAACGTTTGCTGATTTTCTGAAGATTCACAGAGCTTAGAAGGGGTTTTGGTGATTGTTTCTTTTCCACTCCCAGGAGCCGCAGTGGTTGAGGCGTTGAGTTGGGGAGAATAAGATGTGCCCGTAAACAGCGTGTGGGGCTATTTCAGCTTCCCCTCATCTGACTGCGCTGTGAGTTGACTCAGATGTTCTCAGGGACATTTACTGACGCGAGACAGTGTAAGGATTCTCATTCCCGCAGATCGGGAATTCAAACCGTATGCCGGCTTCAGGACAATGAGAAAGATTAATTGGGGTGTGTGAAGAAGCTGTGAGCTGCATTTCAAACAGGTAGGTGGAGTTTGGTGCGCCAGTCCCTGTGCGCATCCAACGCCACCATGCTGCAGAGTTCTGACGCCAACACGGACATGCGCAGCAATGGGAACATTCACAAGGTGAACAACCAAATATAATCACCGTCACTGATTCCCTTCCACAGGCCCAACTTTGTGAAGCAGTATCTTTCACTGGCAAAGGAAACGCCTTTGTCCACAGGTACCTGCTTCATTTCGATCACGATTTCAAGCCCCTCACTCTTCTAGTCTCATTTCCAAACACTTTGCTCATAGCCTCCAAAGAAGCTCTGAGGGTATCTGCTTGTTCCACCCGAACAGGCAGTGGGTTGCAGATTCCCACCAGTCCCAATTTGAGTGAAATGTTTTTCCCCCTCCACTGATTTGAATCTTAAAGAAGAAGCGGGGGAGCAAACTCCCTTTCTTTTCGACGACACTTCTCATTTTGTACTCGGCAGGGTTCACACCTGCGTGGGGAAGCCGCAATGGATTTCAAGTCCATCGCATCAACCACTCGGCCCACGATTCAGTACCACACTGACAGTTTGACTTCCCAGGTCTGTCTGCCTGTGGAGCTGAGAAAGAGTGAATCATCGCAGAGTTTGTTTGACTCCAATCACTTCGCAGTGATTCCAAAGGGTTAAATATCTGCACATGGTGTTTGCAGATATTTCGGTGTTTCTCCCGAAAAGATGAAATGAACTTTCAGTGAGAAATTGCAGGAGGAATTCAGCAGGGCAGGCAACATCTGTGGAAAGAGAATCAGAGGCAACATTTCAGAATTTTGTTTGCTCCGACGGGTACTGTCAAACCTGTTGATTTTCTGTTTGGGTCTCGTCTTCTCAGCATACGCAGTCCCTTAGGTAAGACATGAAGTCAACTCGCAACCCCCCTGTGTGGAGAAGATTTCCGTTTGGGGAACATTCTCCTGACCCCATTAAAAGCGCACAGCTTCGAAGCCAAAGGAGAGCAGCGAACACACCGCCCCTGGGTGGGCTCGAACCACCAACCTTTCGGTTAACAGCCGAACGCGCTGACCAATTGCGCCACAGAGACAGGTGCAGATGGGGGCGGCACCATCGCTTAGTGATTTTATAATTCAGCCTCCCCGCCAAGAATTACAATTGTCGTCTATCAGTTTAACTTTTCCATAATCAAGCCTGGGAGATGCATTCTGGAGATACCGGGGGCTGTCTGCAGACACATCCATGTCACGAGGAACTAGCTTTCTTACTCCGGGGCCGTCGCCCTTCGAGCCTTTCAGTGTTTTGCCTGTTCCCGAGTTCTCTCATTGGCTCGGAGGCGAGAAGGGGTTTGAATTCCTGATGTTCACGAACGACAATTCTTTCAATGTCTCAGATCAGTTCGTGTGCCGAGAACATCAGAATCAACCTCCCGGCCTCTTCAACAAGGGGACGGTGTCTGGACTGTCGGACAGGTCATCTTTCATTCTCCTCCAAATCCGCTTCCCAAAGTGTTTCTAAAGGTTCACAAAGCTGGAGACTGGGATTTCTGTTTTGCTTCATGAACATTTGAACATTTTTCCATTTCCTAACTGACAATATTTTGCCAAAATCTCTTCCCAATTGTACGCCTTGTCTCATGTCCAGGGATGAGGAATTTCCATTTTGGGGAGACATTCCCAATGTTGAGAATGTTCGCTTTGGAGCAAACAAGGATAACTGGAGATTTCCTGGGGCTGTTGGTAATGATGGGAGAAGAAGCGGTGGGAATGGGCAGATTAATGATCAGAAGAACCAATTGCCACTGACCAGAGTCAGTTACCAGAGGACAGGGATTGAAGTTCTTGAATGAAAAGCAGCACTTGTGCCTAATAAACACAGAGAATACTGCAGAAAGCCAACAGGTCGAGCAGCATCTGTGGAAAGGTAAACAGAGCTGACGTTGTGAGTCTGATACGTTGTTTGTTCAGAACCCGAGTTTCCTGCATGGCAATCAATTCCCAGACATGAGAAAACGGGTCTTTATTGAGACGGGTTTTGTGAAGATTGAGCGATAATGCAACCAACAGGAAGTTATTTAAAATCGCCAGTGAAGAAAGCATAGCCAGCAGGTTAACACCCTGGGCGGGGAGCCCCAAATGATCTCTACGCCAACACCTTAAGTGTTCGGCCACAACTACACGCCCAAAGTTGAGGTCTAAACTTTCTCATGGAATAGTTCTAACAGGAAAGGTGAGTATTGGGCTTGTCCTGTCCGCGCCATAGTCCCAACGTTTCCTGTTCCCCTGGATTTGATCAGGACAGAGGAGGCTGATGGGAGATCGAATTGAACTACACACCTTGATGAAAGATAGAGCGGGTGGGAAGGATCTATTCCCATGCGTAGAGAGATTAATAATCAGGACCGAAAATAAGGAGCCACTTCAAGAAATTTGGGGTTCATTCAGCAAAGCTAATGTAGAACTGTTCACAGAAAATTGTGATGAAAGTCTCTCGAGTTATTTTGATGAGAAGTGTTGATGATGCTAATACAATCGATAGGATGAACGTAGATTGGTCAATGTATTTGGTGACAGTTCTGTTCTAGCCCTGTGAGCGAAACCTGGATCTGAAGGAGTAGAAGGGACATTAACAACATCGATCTGAAATTGGACACGTGACAAGGAACAGAGCCATCATTAACAGTTGGCTTTTGAACTGGAGAGGGTTTCTCGTGAAATTAGCTTGAGGCTTGAGGTATGCAAGGTCAAGATAATTTAGGTAAAACATGGAAACACTATCCTCATTAGCAGACAGTGAAAGGATTACAAGACACAAATTAAACATTTTCGACAAGTGATACAGGGGACTGGGAAGATAAGTATTAGAAACTGGCAACAACAAAGTTCTGCAGCACAACACTGACATTCAAAGACCGAAAACATCCAGGTCCTGATTAATCAGATGGCATTGTGGTGCTATTCTGCAAAACATCTACTTGCAATGTCCTACAAAAGAGTGACAAAACCCATCGCTGTCAGCCTAGGATAGAAAATCCGAAGGGATGAACGTTTGCTGATTTTCTGAAGATTCACAGAGCTTAGAAGGGGTTTTGGTGATTGTTTCTTTTCCACTCCCAGGAGCCGCAGTGGTTGAGGCGTTGAGTTGGGGAGAATAAGATGTGCCCGTAAACAGCGTGTGGGGCTATTTCAGCTTCCCCTCATCTGACTGCGCTGTGAGTTGACTCAGATGTTCTCAGGGACATTTACTGACGCGAGACAGTGTAAGGATTCTCATTCCCGCAGATCGGGAATTCAAACCGTATGCCGGCTTCAGGACAATGAGAAAGATTAATTGGGGTGTGTGAAGAAGCTGTGAGCTGCATTTCAAACAGGTAGGTGGAGTTTGGTGCGCCAGTCTCTGTGCGCATCCAACGCCACCATGCTGCAGAGTTCTGACGCCAACACGGACATGCGCAGCAATGGGAACATTCACAAGGTGAACAACCAAATATAATCACCGTCACTGATTCCCTTCCACAGGCCCAACTTTGTGAAGCAGTATCTTTCACTGGCAAAGGAAACGCCTTTTTCCACAGGTACCTGCTTCATTTCGATCACGATTTCAAGCCCCTCACTCTTCTAGTCTCATTTCCAAACACTTTGCTCATAGCCTCCAAAGAAGCTCTGAGGGTATCTGCTTGTTCCACCCGAACAGGCAGTGGGTTGCAGATTCCCACCAGTCCCAATTTGAGTGAAATGTTTTTCCCCCTCCACTGATTTGAATCTTAAAGAAGAAGCGGGGGAGCAAACTCCCTTTCTTTTCGACGACACTTCTCATTTTGTACTCGGCAGGGTTCACACCTGCGTGGGGAAGCCGCAATGGATTTCAAGTCCATCGCATCAACCACTCGGCCCACGATTCAGTACCACACTGACAGTTTGACTTCCCAGGTCTGTCTGCCTGTGGAGCTGAGAAAGAGTGAATCATCGCAGAGTTTGTTTGACTCCAATCACTTCGCAGTGATTCGAAAGGGTTAAATATCTGCACATGGTGTTTGCAGATATTTCGGTGTTTCTCCCGAAAAGATGAAATGAACTTTCAGTGAGAAATTGCAGGAGGAATTCAGCAGGGCAGGCAACATCTGTGGAAAGAGAATCAGAGGCAACATTTCAGAATTTTGTTTGCTCCGACGGGTACTGTCAAACCTGTTGATTTTCTGTTTGGGTCTCGTCTTCTCAGCATACGCAGTCCCTTAGGTAAGACATGAAGTCAACTCGCAACCCCCCTGTGTGGAGAAGATTTCCGTTTGGGGAACATTCTCCTGACCCCATTAAAAGCGCACAGCTTCGAAGCCAAAGGAGAGCAGCGAACACACCGCCCCTGGGTGGGCTCGAACCACCAACCTTTCGGTTAACAGCCGAATGCGCTGACCAATTGCGCCACAGAGACAGGTGCAGATGGGGGCGGCACCATCGCTTAGTGATTTTATAATTCAGCCTCCCCGCCAAGAATTACAATTGTCGTCTATCAGTTTAACTTTTCCATAATCAAGCCTGGGAGATGCATTCTGGAGATACCGGGGGCTGTCTGCAGACACATCCATGTCACGAGGAACGAGCTTTCTTACTCCGGGGCCGTCGCCCTTCGAGCCTTTCAGTGTTTTGCCTGTTCCCGAGTTCTCTCATTGGCTCGGAGGCGAGAAGGGGTTTGAATTCCTGATGTACACGAACGACAATTCTTTCAATGTCTCAGATCAGTTCGTGTGCCGAGAACATCAGAATCAACCTCCCGGCCTCTTCAACAAGGGGACGGTGTCTGGACTGTCGGACAGGTCATCTTTCATTCTCCTCCAAATCCGCTTCCCAAAGTGTTTCTAAAGGTTCACAAAGCTGGAGACTGGGATTTCTGTTTTGCTTCATGAACATTTGAACATTTTTCCATTTCCTAACTGACAATATTTTGCCAAAATCTCTTCCCAATTGTACGCCTTGTCTCATGTCCAGGGATGAGGAATTTCCATTTTGGGGAGACATTCCCAATGTAGAGAATGTTCGCTTTGGAGCAAACAAGGATAACTGGAGATTTCCTGGGGCTGTTGGTCATGATGGGAGAAGAAGCGTTGGGAATGGGCAGATTAATGATCAGAAGAACCAATTGCCACTGACCAGAGTCAGTTACCAGAGGACAGGGATTGAAGTTCTTGAATGAAAAGCAGCACTTGTGCCTAATAAACACAGAGAATACTGCAGAAAGCCAACAGGTCGAGCAGCATCCGTGGAAAGGTAAACAGAGCTGACGTTGTGAGTCTGATACGTTGTTTGTTCAGAACCCGAGTTTCCTGCATGGCAATCAATTCCCAGACATGAGAAAACGGGTCTTTATTGAGACGGGTTTTGTGAAGATTGAGCGATAATGCAACCAACAGGAAGTTATTTAAAATCGCCAGTGAAGAAAGCATAGCCAGCAGGTTAACACCCTGGGCGGGGAGCCCCAAATGATCTCTACGCCAACACCTTAAGTGTTCGGCCACAACTACACGCCCAAAGTTGAGGTCTAAACTTTCTCATGGAATAGTTCTAACAGGAAAGGTGAGTATTGGGCTTGTCCTGTCCGCGCCATAGTCCCAACGTTTCCTGTTCCCCTGGATTTGATCAGGACAGAGGAGGCTGATGGGAGATCGAATTGAACTACACACCTTGATGAAAGATAGAGCGGGTGGGAAGGATCCATTCCCATGCGGAGAGAGATTAATAATCAGGGCCGAAAATAAGGAGCCAATTCAAGAAATTTGGGGTTCATTCAGCAAAGCTAATGTAGAACTGTTCACAGAAAATTGTGATGAAAGTCTCTCGAGTTATTTTGATGAGAAGTGTTGATGATGCTAATACAATCGATAGGATGAACGTAGATTGGTAAATGTATTTGGTGACAGTTCTGTTCTAGCCCTGTGAGCGAAACCTGGATCTGAAGGAGTAGAAGGGACATTAACAACATCGATCTGAAATTGGACACGTGACAAGGAACAGAGCCATCATTAACAGTTGGCTTTTGAACTGGAGAGGGTTTCTCGTGAAATTAGCTTGAGGCTTGAGGTATGCAAGATCAAGATAATTTAGGTAAAACATGGAAACACTATCCTCATTAGCAGACAGTGAAAGGATTACAAGACACAAATTAAACATTTTCGACAAGTGATACAGGGGACTGGGAAGATAAGTATTAGAAACTGGCAACAACAAAGTTCTGCAGCACAACACTGACATTCAAAGACCGAAAACATCCAGGTCCTGATTAATCAGATGGCATTGTGGTGCTATTCTGCAAAACATCTACTTGCAATGTCCTACAAAAGAGTGACAAAACCCATCGCTGTCAGCCTAGGATAGAAAATCCGAAGGGATGAACGTTTGCTGATTTTCTGAAGATTCACAGAGCTTAGAAGGGGTTTTGGTGATTGTTTCTTTTCCACTCCCAGGAGCCGCAGTGGTTGAGGCGTTGAGTTGGGGAGAATAAGATGTGCCCGTAAACAGCGTGTGGGGCTATTTCAGCTTCCCCTCATCTGACTGCGCTGTGAGTTGACTCAGATGTTCTCAGGGACATTTACTGACGCGAGACAGTGTAAGGATTCTCATTCCCGCAGATCGGGAATTCAAACCGTATGCCGGCTTCAGGACAATGAGAAAGATTAATTGGGGTGTGTGAAGAAGCTGTGAGCTGCATTTCAAACAGGTAGGTGGAGTTTGGTGCGCCAGTCCCTGTGCGCATCCAACGCCACCATGCTGCAGAGTTCTGACGCCAACACGGACATGCGCAGCAATGGGAACATTCACAAGGTGAACAACCAAATATAATCACCGTCACTGATTCCCTTCCACAGGCCCAACTTTGTGAAGCAGTATCTTTCACTGGCAAAGGAAACGCCTTTGTCCACAGGTACCTGCTTCATTTCGATCACGATTTCAAGCCCCTCACTCTTCTAGTCTCATTTCCAAACACTTTGCTCATAGCCTCCAAAGAAGCTCTGAGGGTATCTGCTTGTTCCACCCGAACAGGCAGTGGGTTGCAGATTCCCACCAGTCCCAATTTGAGTGAAATGTTTTTCCCCCTCCACTGATTTGAATCTTAAAGAAGAAGCGGGGGAGCAAACTCCCTTTCTTTTCGACGACACTTCTCATTTTGTACTCGGCAGGGTTCACACCTGCGTGGGGAAGCCGCAATGGATTTCAAGTCCATCGCATCAACCACTCGGCCCACGATTCAGTACCACACTGACAGTTTGACTTCCCAGGTCTGTCTGCCTGTGGAGCTGAGAAAGAGTGAATCATCGCAGAGTTTGTTTGACTCCAATCACTTCGCAGTGATTCCAAAGGGTTAAATATCTGCACATGGTGTTTGCAGATATTTCGGTGTTTCTCCCGAAAAGATGAAATGAACTTTCAGTGAGAAATTGCAGGAGGAATTCAGCAGGGCAGGCAACATCTGTGGAAAGAGAATCAGAGGCAACATTTCAGAATTTTGTTTGCTCCGACGGGTACTGTCAAACCTGTTGATTTTCTGTTTGGGTCTCGTCTTCTCAGCATACGCAGTCCCTTAGGTAAGACATGAAGTCAACTCGCAACCCCCCTGTGTGGAGAAGATTTCCGTTTGGGGAACATTCTCCTGACCCCATTAAAAGCGCACAGCTTCGAAGCCAAAGGAGAGCAGCGAACACACCGCCCCTGGGTGGGCTCGAACCACCAACCTTTCGGTTAACAGCCGAACGCGCTGACCAATTGCGCCACAGAGACAGGTGCAGATGGGGGCGGCACCATCGCTTAGTGATTTTATAATTCAGCCTCCCCGCCAAGAATTACAATTGTCGTCTATCAGTTTAACTTTTCCATAATCAAGCCTGGGAGATGCATTCTGGAGATACCGGGGGCTGTCTGCAGACACATCCATGTCACGAGGAACTAGCTTTCTTACTCCGGGGCCGTCGCCCTTCGAGCCTTTCAGTGTTTTGCCTGTTCCCGAGTTCTCTCATTGGCTCGGAGGCGAGAAGGGGTTTGAATTCCTGATGTTCACGAACGACAATTCTTTCAATGTCTCAGATCAGTTCGTGTGCCGAGAACATCAGAATCAACCTCCCGGCCTCTTCAACAAGGGGACGGTGTCTGGACTGTCGGACAGGTCATCTTTCATTCTCCTCCAAATCCGCTTCCCAAAGTGTTTCTAAAGGTTCACAAAGCTGGAGACTGGGATTTCTGTTTTGCTTCATGAACATTTGAACATTTTTCCATTTCCTAACTGACAATATTTTGCCAAAATCTCTTCCCAATTGTACGCCTTGTCTCATGTCCAGGGATGAGGAATTTCCATTTTGGGGAGACATTCCCAATGTTGAGAATGTTCGCTTTGGAGCAAACAAGGATAACTGGAGATTTCCTGGGGCTGTTGGTAATGATGGGAGAAGAAGCGGTGGGAATGGGCAGATTAATGATCAGAAGAACCAATTGCCACTGACCAGAGTCAGTTACCAGAGGACAGGGATTGAAGTTCTTGAATGAAAAGCAGCACTTGTGCCTAATAAACACAGAGAATACTGCAGAAAGCCAACAGGTCGAGCAGCATCTGTGGAAAGGTAAACAGAGCTGACGTTGTGAGTCTGATACGTTGTTTGTTCAGAACCCGAGTTTCCTGCATGGCAATCAATTCCCAGACATGAGAAAACGGGTCTTTATTGAGACGGGTTTTGTGAAGATTGAGCGATAATGCAACCAACAGGAAGTTATTTAAAATCGCCAGTGAAGAAAGCATAGCCAGCAGGTTAACACCCTGGGCGGGGAGCCCCAAATGATCTCTACGCCAACACCTTAAGTGTTCGGCCACAACTACACGCCCAAAGTTGAGGTCTAAACTTTCTCATGGAATAGTTCTAACAGGAAAGGTGAGTATTGGGCTTGTCCTGTCCGCGCCATAGTCCCAACGTTTCCTGTTCCCCTGGATTTGATCAGGACAGAGGAGGCTGATGGGAGATCGAATTGAACTACACACCTTGATGAAAGATAGAGCGGGTGGGAAGGATCCATTCCCATGCGTAGAGAGATTAATAATCAGGGCCGAAAATAAGGAGCCGCTTCAAGAAATTTGGGGTTCATTCAGCAAAGCTAATGTAGAACTGTTCACAGAAAATTGTGATGAAAGTCTCTCGAGTTATTTTGATGAGAAGTGTTGATGATGCTAATACAATCGATAGGATGAACGTAGATTGGTCAATGTATTTGGTGACAGTTCTGTTCTAGCCCTGTGAGCGAAACCTGGATCTGAAGGAGTAGAAGGGACATTAACAACATCGATCTGAAATTGGACACGTGACAAGGAACAGAGCCATCATTAACAGTTGGCTTTTGAACTGGAGAGGGTTTCTCGTGAAATTAGCTTGAGGCTTGAGGTATGCAAGATCAAGATAATTTAGGTAAAACATGGAAACACTATCCTCATTAGCAGACAGTGAAAGGATTACAAGACACAAATTAAACATTTTCGACAAGTGATACAGGGGACTGGGAAGATAAGTATTAGAAACTGGCAACAACAAAGTTCTGCAGCACAACACTGACATTCAAAGACCGAAAACATCCAGGTCCTGATTAATCAGATGGCATTGTGGTGCTATTCTGCAAAACATCTACTTGCAATGTCCTACAAAAGAGTGACAAAACCCATCGCTGTCAGCCTAGGATAGAAAATCCGAAGGGATGAACGTTTGCTGATTTTCTGAAGATTCACAGAGCTTAGAAGGGGTTTTGGTGATTGTTTCTTTTCCACTCCCAGGAGCCGCAGTGGTTGAGGCGTTGAGTTGGGGAGAATAAGATGTGCCCGTAAACAGCGTGTGGGGCTATTTCAGCTTCCCCTCATCTGACTGCGCTGTGAGTTGACTCAGATGTTCTCAGGGACATTTACTGACGCGAGACAGTGTAAGGATTCTCATTCCCGCAGATCGGGAATTCAAACCGTATGCCGGCTTCAGGACAATGAGAAAGATTAATTGGGGTGTGTGAAGAAGCTGTGAGCTGCATTTCAAACAGGTAGGTGGAGTTTGGTGCGCCAGTCCCTGTGCGCATCCAACGCCACCATGCTGCAGAGTTCTGACGCCAACACGGACATGCGCAGCAATGGGAACATTCACAAGGTGAACAACCAAATATAATCACCGTCACTGATTCCCTTCCACAGGCCCAACTTTGTGAAGCAGTATCTTTCACTGGCAAAGGAAACGCCTTTGTCCACAGGTACCTGCTTCATTTCGATCACGATTTCAAGCCCCTCACTCTTCTAGTCTCATTTCCAAACACTTTGCTCATAGCCTCCAAAGAAGCTCTGAGGGTATCTGCTTGTTCCACCCGAACAGGCAGTGGGTTGCAGATTCCCACCAGTCCCAATTTGAGTGAAATGTTTTTCCCCCTCCACTGATTTGAATCTTAAAGAAGAAGCGGGGGAGCAAACTCCCTTTCTTTTCGACGACACTTCTCATTTTGTACTCGGCAGGGTTCACACCTGCGTGGGGAAGCCGCAATGGATTTCAAGTCCATCGCATCAACCACTCGGCCCACGATTCAGTACCACACTGACAGTTTGACTTCCCAGGTCTGTCTGCCTGTGGAGCTGAGAAAGAGTGAATCATCGCAGAGTTTGTTTGACTCCAATCACTTCGCAGTGATTCCAAAGGGTTAAATATCTGCACATGGTGTTTGCAGATATTTCGGTGTTTCTCCCGAAAAGATGAAATGAACTTTCAGTGAGAAATTGCAGGAGGAATTCAGCAGGGCAGGCAACATCTGTGGAAAGAGAATAGAACATAGAACATAGAACATAGAACAATACAGCACAGAACAGGCCCTTCGGCCCACGATGTTGTGCCGAACTTCTATCCTAGATTAAGCACCCATCCATGTACCTATCCAAATGCCGCTTAAAGGTCGCCAATGAATCTGACTCTACCACTCCCACGGGCAGTGCATTCCATGCCCCCACCACTCTCTGGGTGAAGAACCCACCCCTGACATCTCCCCTATACCTTCCACCCTTCACCTTAAATTTATGTCCCCTTGTAACACTCTGTTGTACCCGGGGAAAAAGTTTCTGACTGTCTACTCTATCTATTCCTCTGATCATCTTATAAACCTCTATCAAGTCACCCCTCATCCTTCGCCGTTCCAACGAGAAAAGGCCGAGAACTCTCAACCTATCCTCGTATGACCTACTCTCCATTCCAGGCAACATCCTGGTAAATCTTCTCTGCACCCTCTCCAAAGCTTCCACATCTTTCCTAAAGTGAGGCGACCAGAACTGCACACAGTACTCCAAATGTGGCCTAACCAAAGTCCTGTACAGCTGCAACATCACCTCACGACTCTTGAATTCAATCCCTCTGCTAATGAACGATAATACTCCATAGGCCTTCTTACAAACTCTATCCACCTGAGTGGCAACCTTCAAAGATCTATGTACATAGACCCCAAGATCCCTCTGTTCCTCCACCTGACCAAGAACCCTACCATTAACCCTGTATTCCGCATTCTTATTTGTTCTTCCAAAATGGACAACTTCACACTTGGCAGGGTTGAACTCCATCTGCCACTCCTCAGCCCAGCTCTGCATCATATCTAAGTCCCTCTGCAGCCGACAACAGCCCTCCTCACTGTCCACAACTCCACCTATCTTTGTATCATCTGCAAATTTACTGACCCACCCTTCGACTCCCTCATCTAAGTCATTAATAAAAATTACAAACAGCAGAGGGCCCAGAACTGATCCCTGCGGAACTCCACTTGTAACTGGACTCCATGCTGAATATTTACCATCTACCACCACTCTCTGACTTCGACCGGTTAGCCAGTTTTCTATCCAATTGGCCAAATTTCCCTCTATCCCATGCCTCCTGACTTTCCGCATAAGCCTACCATGGGGAACCTTATCAAATGCCTTACTAAAATCCATGTACACTACATCCACTGCTCTACCCTCATCCACATGCTTGGTCACCTCCTCGAAGAATTCAATAAGACTTGTAAGGCAAGACCTACCCTTCACAAATCCGTGCTGGCTGTCCCTAATCAAGCAGTGCCGTTCCAGATACTCGTAAATCCTATCCCTCAGTACCCTTTCCATTACTTTGCCTACCACAGAAGTAAGACTAACTGGCCTGTAATTCCCGGGGTTATCCCTATTCCCTTTTTTGAACAGGGGCACAACATTCGCTACTCTCCAGTCCCCTGGTACCACCCCCGTTGCCAGTGAAGACGAGAAGATCATTGCCAACGGTACTGCAATTTCCTCTCTTGCTTCCCACATAATCCTAGGATATATCCCGTCAGGCCCGGGGGACTTGTCTATCCTCAAGTTGTTCAAAATGTCCAACACATCTTCCTTCCTAACAGATATCTCTTCTAGCTTATCAGTCCGTTTCACACTCTCCTCTTCAACAATACAGTCCCTCTCGTTCGTAAATACTGAAGAGAAGTACTTGTTCAAGACCTCTCCTATCTCTTCCGACTCAATACACAGTCTCCCACCACTGTCCTTGATCGGACCTACCCTCGTTCTCGTCATTCTCAGGTTTCTCACATACGCATAGAATGCCTTGGGGTTATCCTTGATCCTATCCGCCAGGGATTTTTCATGCCCTCTCTTAGCTCTCCTAATCCCTTTCTTCAGGTCCCTTCTGGCTATCCTGTATCCCTCCACTGCTCTGTCTGAACCTTGTTTCCTCAACCTTATGTAAGCCTCCTTCTTCCTCTTTACTAGACATTCAACCTCCCTCGTCAACCAAGGCTCCCTCACACGACCATTTCTTTCCTGCCTGATCGGTACATACATATCAAGGACACGTCGTATCTGCTCCTTGAAAAAGTCCCACATTTCCACCACATCCTTCCCTGACAGCCTATGCTCCCAACGTATGCTCCTCAAATCCTGTCTTACAGCATCGTAATTTCCCTTCCCCCAATTGTAAAAACTTCCTTGTTGTGTGCACCTATCCCTCTCCATAACCAAGGTGAAAGTGACAGAATTGTGGTCGCCATCACCAAAATGTTCACCCACTAACAAGCCCACCACTTGTCCCGGAGGCAACATTTCAGAATTTTGTTTGCTCCGACGGGTACTGTCAAACCTGTTGATTTTCTGTTTGGGTCTCGTCTTCTCAGCATACGCAGTCCCTTAGGTAAGACATGAAGTCAACTCGCAACCCCCCTGTGTGGAGAAGATTTCCGTTTGGGGAACATTCTCCTGACCCCATTAAAAGCGCACAGCTTCGAAGCCAAAGGAGAGCAGCGAACACACCGCCCCTGGGTGGGCTCGAACCACCAACCTTTCGGTTAACAGCCGAACGCGCTGACCAATTGCGCCACAGAGACAGGTGCAGATGGGGGCGGCACCATCGCTTAGTGATTTTATAATTCAGCCTCCCCGCCAAGAATTACAATTGTCGTCTATCAGTTTAACTTTTCCATAATCAAGCCTGGGAGATGCATTCTGGAGATACCGGGGGCTGTCTGCAGACACATCCATGTCACGAGGAACTAGCTTTCTTACTCCGGGGCCGTCGCCCTTCGAGCCTTTCAGTGTTTTGCCTGTTCCCGAGTTCTCTCATTGGCTCGGAGGCGAGAAGGGGTTTGAATTCCTGATGTTCACGAACGACAATTCTTTCAATGTCTCAGATCAGTTCGTGTGCCGAGAACATCAGAATCAACCTCCCGGCCTCTTCAACAAGGGGACGGTGTCTGGACTGTCGGACAGGTCATCTTTCATTCTCCTCCAAATCCGCTTCCCAAAGTGTTTCTAAAGGTTCACAAAGCTGGAGACTGGGATTTCTGTTTTGCTTCATGAACATTTGAACATTTTTCCATTTCCTAACTGACAATATTTTGCCAAAATCTCTTCCCAATTGTACGCCTTGTCTCATGTCCAGGGATGAGGAATTTCCATTTTGGGGAGACATTCCCAATGTTGAGAATGTTCGCTTTGGAGCAAACAAGGATAACTGGAGATTTCCTGGGGCTGTTGGTAATGATGGGAGAAGAAGCGGTGGGAATGGGCAGATTAATGATCAGAAGAACCAATTGCCACTGACCAGAGTCAGTTACCAGAGGACAGGGATTGAAGTTCTTGAATGAAAAGCAGCACTTGTGCCTAATAAACACAGAGAATACTGCAGAAAGCCAACAGGTCGAGCAGCATCTGTGGAAAGGTAAACAGAGCTGACGTTGTGAGTCTGATACGTTGTTTGTTCAGAACCCGAGTTTCCTGCATGGCAATCAATTCCCAGACATGAGAAAACGGGTCTTTATTGAGACGGGTTTTGTGAAGATTGAGCGATAATGCAACCAACAGGAAGTTATTTAAAATCGCCAGTGAAGAAAGCATAGCCAGCAGGTTAACACCCTGGGCGGGGAGCCCCAAATGATCTCTACGCCAACACCTTAAGTGTTCGGCCACAACTACACGCCCAAAGTTGAGGTCTAAACTTTCTCATGGAATAGTTCTAACAGGAAAGGTGAGTATTGGGCTTGTCCTGTCCGCGCCATAGTCCCAACGTTTCCTGTTCCCCTGGATTTGATCAGGACAGAGGAGGCTGATGGGAGATCGAATTGAACTACACACCTTGATGAAAGATAGAGCGGGTGGGAAGGATCTATTCCCATGCGTAGAGAGATTAATAATCAGGGCCGAAAATAAGGAGCCACTTCAAGAAATTTGGGGTTCATTCAGCAAAGCTAATGTAGAACTGTTCACAGAAAATTGTGATGAAAGTCTCTCGAGTTATTTTGATGAGAAGTGTTGATGATGCTAATACAATCGATAGGATGAACGTAGATTGGTCAATGTATTTGGTGACAGTTCTGTTCTAGCCCTGTGAGCGAAACCTGGATCTGAAGGAGTAGAAGGGACATTAACAACATCGATCTGAAATTGGACACGTGACAAGGAACAGAGCCATCATTAACAGTTGGCTTTTGAACTGGAGAGGGTTTCTCGTGAAATTAGCTTGAGGCTTGAGGTATGCAAGGTCAAGATAATTTAGGTAAAACATGGAAACACTATCCTCATTAGCAGACAGTGAAAGGATTACAAGACACAAATTAAACATTTTCGACAAGTGATACAGGGGACTGGGAAGATAAGTATTAGAAACTGGCAACAACAAAGTTCTGCAGCACAACACTGACATTCAAAGACCGAAAACATCCAGGTCCTGATTAATCAGATGGCATTGTGGTGCTATTCTGCAAAACATCTACTTGCAATGTCCTACAAAAGAGTGACAAAACCCATCGCTGTCAGCCTAGGATAGAAAATCCGAAGGGATGAACGTTTGCTGATTTTCTGAAGATTCACAGAGCTTAGAAGGGGTTTTGGTGATTGTTTCTTTTCCACTCCCAGGAGCCGCAGTGGTTGAGGCGTTGAGTTGGGGAGAATAAGATGTGCCCGTAAACAGCGTGTGGGGCTATTTCAGCTTCCCCTCATCTGACTGCGCTGTGAGTTGACTCAGATGTTCTCAGGGACATTTACTGACGCGAGACAGTGTAAGGATTCTCATTCCCGCAGATCGGGAATTCAAACCGTATGCCGGCTTCAGGACAATGAGAAAGATTAATTGGGGTGTGTGAAGAAGCTGTGAGCTGCATTTCAAACAGGTAGGTGGAGTTTGGTGCGCCAGTCTCTGTGCGCATCCAACGCCACCATGCTGCAGAGTTCTGACGCCAACACGGACATGCGCAGCAATGGGAACATTCACAAGGTGAACAACCAAATATAATCACCGTCACTGATTCCCTTCCACAGGCCCAACTTTGTGAAGCAGTATCTTTCACTGGCAAAGGAAACGCCTTTTTCCACAGGTACCTGCTTCATTTCGATCACGATTTCAAGCCCCTCACTCTTCTAGTCTCATTTCCAAACACTTTGCTCATAGCCTCCAAAGAAGCTCTGAGGGTATCTGCTTGTTCCACCCGAACAGGCAGTGGGTTGCAGATTCCCACCAGTCCCAATTTGAGTGAAATGTTTTTCCCCCTCCACTGATTTGAATCTTAAAGAAGAAGCGGGGGAGCAAACTCCCTTTCTTTTCGACGACACTTCTCATTTTGTACTCGGCAGGGTTCACACCTGCGTGGGGAAGCCGCAATGGATTTCAAGTCCATCGCATCAACCACTCGGCCCACGATTCAGTACCACACTGACAGTTTGACTTCCCAGGTCTGTCTGCCTGTGGAGCTGAGAAAGAGTGAATCATCGCAGAGTTTGTTTGACTCCAATCACTTCGCAGTGATTCGAAAGGGTTAAATATCTGCACATGGTGTTTGCAGATATTTCGGTGTTTCTCCCGAAAAGATGAAATGAACTTTCAGTGAGAAATTGCAGGAGGAATTCAGCAGGGCAGGCAACATCTGTGGAAAGAGAATCAGAGGCAACATTTCAGAATTTTGTTTGCTCCGACGGGTACTGTCAAACCTGTTGATTTTCTGTTTGGGTCTCGTCTTCTCAGCATACGCAGTCCCTTAGGTAAGACATGAAGTCAACTCGCAACCCCCCTGTGTGGAGAAGATTTCCGTTTGGGGAACATTCTCCTGACCCCATTAAAAGCGCACAGCTTCGAAGCCAAAGGAGAGCAGCGAACACACCGCCCCTGGGTGGGCTCGAACCACCAACCTTTCGGTTAACAGCCGAATGCGCTGACCAATTGCGCCACAGAGACAGGTGCAGATGGGGGCGGCACCATCGCTTAGTGATTTTATAATTCAGCCTCCCCGCCAAGAATTACAATTGTCGTCTATCAGTTTAACTTTTCCATAATCAAGCCTGGGAGATGCATTCTGGAGATACCGGGGGCTGTCTGCAGACACATCCATGTCACGAGGAACGAGCTTTCTTACTCCGGGGCCGTCGCCCTTCGAGCCTTTCAGTGTTTTGCCTGTTCCCGAGTTCTCTCATTGGCTCGGAGGCGAGAAGGGGTTTGAATTCCTGATGTACACGAACGACAATTCTTTCAATGTCTCAGATCAGTTCGTGTGCCGAGAACATCAGAATCAACCTCCCGGCCTCTTCAACAAGGGGACGGTGTCTGGACTGTCGGACAGGTCATCTTTCATTCTCCTCCAAATCCGCTTCCCAGAGTGTTTCTAAAGGTTCACAAAGCTGGAGACTGGGATTTCTGTTTTGCTTCATGAACATTTGAACATTTTTCCATTTCCTAACTGACAATATTTTGCCAAAATCTCTTCCCAATTGTACGCCTTGTCTCATGTCCAGGGATGAGGAATTTCCATTTTGGGGAGACATTCCCAATGTTGAGAATGTTCGCTTTGGAGCAAACAAGGATAACTGGAGATTTCCTGGGGCTGTTGGTCATGATGGGAGAAGAAGCGTTGGGAATGGGCAGATTAATGATCAGAAGAACCAATTGCCACTGACCAGAGTCAGTTACCAGAGGACAGGGATTGAAGTTCTTGAATGAAAAGCAGCACTTGTGCCTAATAAACACAGAGAATACTGCAGAAAGCCAACAGGTCGAGCAGCATCTGTGGAAAGGTAAACAGAGCTGACGTTGTGAGTCTGATACGTTGTTTGTTCAGAACCCGAGTTTCCTGCATGGCAATCAATTCCCAGACATGAGAAAACGGGTCTTTATTGAGACGGGTTTTGTGAAGATTGAGCGATAATGCAACCAACAGGAAGTTATTTAAAATCGCCAGTGAAGAAAGCATAGCCAGCAGGTTAACACCCTGGGCGGGGAGCCCCAAATGATCTCTACGCCAACACCTTAAGTGTTCGGCCACAACTACACGCCCAAAGTTGAGGTCTAAACTTTCTCATGGAATAGTTCTAACAGGAAAGGTGAGTATTGGGCTTGTCCTGTCCGCGCCATAGTCCCAACGTTTCCTGTTCCCCTGGATTTGATCAGGACAGAGGAGGCTGATGGGAGATCGAATTGAACTACACACATTGATGAGAGATAGAGCGGGTGGGAAGGATCCATTCCCATGCGTAGAGAGATTAATAATCAGGGCCGAAAATAAGGAGCCACTTCAAGAAATTTGGGGTTCATTCAGCAAAGCTAATGTAGAACTGTTCACAGAAAATTGTGATGAAAGTCTCTCGAGTTATTTTGATGAGAAGTGTTGATGATGCTAATACAATCGATAGGATGAACGTAGATTGGTCAATGTATTTGGTGACAGTTCTGTTCTAGCCCTGTGAGCGAAACCTGGATCTGAAGGAGTAGAAGGGACATTAACAACATCGATCTGAAATTGGACACGTGACAAGGAACAGAGCCATCATTAACAGTTGGCTTTTGAACTGGAGAGGGTTTCTCGTGAAATTAGCTTGAGGCTTGAGGTATGCAAGGTCAAGATAATTTAGGTAAAACATGGAAACACTATCCTCATTAGCAGACAGTGAAAGGATTACAAGACACAAATTAAACATTTTCGACAAGTGATACAGGGGACTGGGAAGATAAGTATTAGAAACTGGCAACAACAAAGTTCTGCAGCACAACACTGACATTCAAAGACCGAAAACATCCAGGTCCTGATTAATCAGATGGCATTGTGGTGCTATTCTGCAAAACATCTACTTGCAATGTCCTACAAAAGAGTGACAAAACCCATCGCTGTCAGCCTAGGATAGAAAATCCGAAGGGATGAACGTTTGCTGATTTTCTGAAGATTCACAGAGCTTAGAAGGGGTTTTGGTGATTGTTTCTTTTCCACTCCCAGGAGCCGCAGTGGTTGAGGCGTTGAGTTGGGGAGAATAAGATGTGCCCGTAAACAGCGTGTGGGGCTATTTCAGCTTCCCCTCATCTGACTGCGCTGTGAGTTGACTCAGATGTTCTCAGGGACATTTACTGACGCGAGACAGTGTAAGGATTCTCATTCCCGCAGATCGGGAATTCAAACCGTATGCCGGCTTCAGGACAATGAGAAAGATTAATTGGGGTGTGTGAAGAAGCTGTGAGCTGCATTTCAAACAGGTAGGTGGAGTTTGGTGCGCCAGTCCCTGTGCGCATCCAACGCCACCATGCTGCAGAGTTCTGACGCCAACACGGACATGCGCAGCAATGGGAACATTCACAAGGTGAACAACCAAATATAATCACCGTCACTGATTCCCTTCCACAGGCCCAACTTTGTGAAGCAGTATCTTTCACTGGCAAAGGAAACGCCTTTGTCCACAGGTACCTGCTTCATTTCGATCACGATTTCAAGCCCCTCACTCTTCTAGTCTCATTTCCAAACACTTTGCTCATAGCCTCCAAAGAAGCTCTGAGGGTATCTGCTTGTTCCACCCGAACAGGCAGTGGGTTGCAGATTCCCACCAGTCCCAATTTGAGTGAAATGTTTTTCCCCCTCCACTGATTTGAATCTTAAAGAAGAAGCGGGGGAGCAAACTCCCTTTCTTTTCGACGACACTTCTCATTTTGTACTCGGCAGGGTTCACACCTGCGTGGGGAAGCCGCAATGGATTTCAAGTCCATCGCATCAACCACTCGGCCCACGATTCAGTACCACACTGACAGTTTGACTTCCCAGGTCTGTCTGCCTGTGGAGCTGAGAAAGAGTGAATCATCGCAGAGTTTGTTTGACTCCAATCACTTCGCAGTGATTCCAAAGGGTTAAATATCTGCACATGGTGTTTGCAGATATTTCGGTGTTTCTCCCGAAAAGATGAAATGAACTTTCAGTGAGAAATTGCAGGAGGAATTCAGCAGGGCAGGCAACATCTGTGGAAAGAGAATCAGAGGCAACATTTCAGAATTTTGTTTGCTCCGACGGGTACTGTCAAACCTGTTGATTTTCTGTTTGGGTCTCGTCTTCTCAGCATACGCAGTCCCTTAGGTAAGACATGAAGTCAACTCGCAACCCCCCTGTGTGGAGAAGATTTCCGTTTGGGGAACATTCTCCTGACCCCATTAAAAGCGCACAGCTTCGAAGCCAAAGGAGAGCAGCGAACACACCGCCCCTGGGTGGGCTCGAACCACCAACCTTTCGGTTAACAGCCGAACGCGCTGACCAATTGCGCCACAGAGACAGGTGCAGATGGGGGCGGCACCATCGCTTAGTGATTTTATAATTCAGCCTCCCCGCCAAGAATTACAATTGTCGTCTATCAGTTTAACTTTTCCATAATCAAGCCTGGGAGATGCATTCTGGAGATACCGGGGGCTGTCTGCAGACACATCCATGTCACGAGGAACTAGCTTTCTTACTCCGGGGCCGTCGCCCTTCGAGCCTTTCAGTGTTTTGCCTGTTCCCGAGTTCTCTCATTGGCTCGGAGGCGAGAAGGGGTTTGAATTCCTGATGTTCACGAACGACAATTCTTTCAATGTCTCAGATCAGTTCGTGTGCCGAGAACATCAGAATCAACCTCCCGGCCTCTTCAACAAGGGGACGGTGTCTGGACTGTCGGACAGGTCATCTTTCATTCTCCTCCAAATCCGCTTCCCAAAGTGTTTCTAAAGGTTCACAAAGCTGGAGACTGGGATTTCTGTTTTGCTTCATGAACATTTGAACATTTTTCCATTTCCTAACTGACAATATTTTGCCAAAATCTCTTCCCAATTGTACACCTTGTCTCATGTCCAGGGATGAGGAATTTCCATTTTGGGGAGACATTCCCAATGTTGAGAATGTTCGCTTTGGAGCAAACAAGGATAACTGGAGATTTCCTGGGGCTGTTGGTAATGATGGGAGAAGAAGCGGTGGGAATGGGCAGATTAATGATCAGAAGAACCAATTGCCACTGACCAGAGTCAGTTACCAGAGGACAGGGATTGAAGTTCTTGAATGAAAAGCAGCACTTGTGCCTAATAAACACAGAGAATACTGCAGAAAGCCAACAGGTCGAGCAGCATCTGTGGAAAGGTAAACAGAGCTGACGTTGTGAGTCTGATACGTTGTTTGTTCAGAACCCGAGTTTCCTGCATGGCAATCAATTCCCAGACATGAGAAAACGGGTCTTTATTGAGACGGGTTTTGTGAAGATTGAGCGATAATGCAACCAACAGGAAGTTATTTAAAATCGCCAGTGAAGAAAGCATAGCCAGCAGGTTAACACCCTGGGCGGGGAGCCCCAAATGATCTCTACGCCAACACCTTAAGTGTTCGGCCACAACTACACGCCCAAAGTTGAGGTCTAAACTTTCTCATGGAATAGTTCTAACAGGAAAGGTGAGTATTGGGCTTGTCCTGTCCGCGCCATAGTCCCAACGTTTCCTGTTCCCCTGGATTTGATCAGGACAGAGGAGGCTGATGGGAGATCGAATTGAACTACACACCTTGATGAAAGATAGAGCGGGTGGGAAGGATCCATTCCCATGCGTAGAGAGATTAATAATCAGGGCCGAAAATAAGGAGCCACTTCAAGAAATTTGGGGTTCATTCAGCAAAGCTAATGTAGAACTGTTCACAGAAAATTGTGATGAAAGTCTCTCGAGTTATTTTGATGAGAAGTGTTGATGATGCTAATACAATCGATAGGATGAACGTAGATTGGTCAATGTATTTGGTGACAGTTCTGTTCTAGCCCTGTGAGCGAAACCTGGATCTGAAGGAGTAGAAGGGACATTAACAACATCGATCTGAAATTGGACACGTGACAAGGAACAGAGCCATCATTAACAGTTGGCTTTTGAACTGGAGAGGGTTTCTCGTGAAATTAGCTTGAGGCTTGAGGTATGCAAGGTCAAGATAATTTAGGTAAAACATGGAAACACTATCCTCATTAGCAGACAGTGAAAGGATTACAAGACACAAATTAAACATTTTCGACAAGTGATACAGGGGACTGGGAAGATAAGTATTAGAAACTGGCAACAACAAAGTTCTGCAGCACAACACTGACATTCAAAGACCGAAAACATCCAGGTCCTGATTAATCAGATGGCATTGTGGTGCTATTCTGCAAAACATCTACTTGCAATGTCCTACAAAAGAGTGACAAAACCCATCGCTGTCAGCCTAGGATAGAAAATCCGAAGGGATGAACGTTTGCTGATTTTCTGAAGATTCACAGAGCTTAGAAGGGGTTTTGGTGATTGTTTCTTTTCCACTCCCAGGAGCCGCAGTGGTTGAGGCGTTGAGTTGGGGAGAATAAGATGTGCCCGTAAACAGCGTGTGGGGCTATTTCAGCTTCCCCTCATCTGACTGCGCTGTGAGTTGACTCAGATGTTCTCAGGGACATTTACTGACGCGAGACAGTGTAAGGATTCTCATTCCCGTAGATCGGGAATTCAAACCGTATGCCGGCTTCAGGACAATGAGAAAGATTAATTGGGGTGTGTGAAGAAGCTGTGAGCTGCATTTCAAACAGGTAGGTGGAGTTTGGTGCGCCAGTCTCTGTGCGCATCCAACGCCACCATGCTGCAGAGTTCTGACGCCAACACGGACATGCGCAGCAATGGGAACATTCACAAGGTGAACAACCAAATATAATCACCGTCACTGATTCCCTTCCACAGGCCCAACTTTGTGAAGCAGTATCTTTCACTGGCAAAGGAAACGCCTTTTTCCACAGGTACCTGCTTCATTTCGATCACGATTTCAAGCCCCTCACTCTTCTAGTCTCATTTCCAAACACTTTGCTCATAGCCTCCAAAGAAGCTCTGAGGGTATCTGCTTGTTCCACCCGAACAGGCAGTGGGTTGCAGATTCCCACCAGTCCCAATTTGAGTGAAATGTTTTTCCCCCTCCACTGATTTGAATCTTAAAGAAGAAGCGGGGGAGCAAACTCCCTTTCTTTTCGACGACACTTCTCATTTTGTACTCGGCAGGGTTCACACCTGCGTGGGGAAGCCGCAATGGATTTCAAGTCCATCGCATCAACCACTCGGCCCACGATTCAGTACCACACTGACAGTTTGACTTCCCAGGTCTGTCTGCCTGTGGAGCTGAGAAAGAGTGAATCATCGCAGAGTTTGTTTGACTCCAATCACTTCGCAGTGATTCGAAAGGGTTAAATATCTGCACATGGTGTTTGCAGATATTTCGGTGTTTCTCCCGAAAAGATGAAATGAACTTTCAGTGAGAAATTGCAGGAGGAATTCAGCAGGGCAGGCAACATCTGTGGAAAGAGAATCAGAGGCAACATTTCAGAATTTTGTTTGCTCCGACGGGTACTGTCAAACCTGTTGATTTTCTGTTTGGGTCTCGTCTTCTCAGCATACGCAGTCCCTTAGGTAAGACATGAAGTCAACTCGCAACCCCCCTGTGTGGAGAAGATTTCCGTTTGGGGAACATTCTCCTGACCCCATTAAAAGCGCACAGCTTCGAAGCCAAAGGAGAGCAGCGAACACACCGCCCCTGGGTGGGCTCGAACCACCAACCTTTCGGTTAACAGCCGAATGCGCTGACCAATTGCGCCACAGAGACAGGTGCAGATGGGGGCGGCACCATCGCTTAGTGATTTTATAATTCAGCCTCCCCGCCAAGAATTACAATTGTCGTCTATCAGTTTAACTTTTCCATAATCAAGCCTGGGAGATGCATTCTGGAGATACCGGGGGCTGTCTGCAGACACATCCATGTCACGAGGAACGAGCTTTCTTACTCCGGGGCCGTCGCCCTTCGAGCCTTTCAGTGTTTTGCCTGTTCCCGAGTTCTCTCATTGGCTCGGAGGCGAGAAGGGGTTTGAATTCCTGATGTACACGAACGACAATTCTTTCAATGTCTCAGATCAGTTCGTGTGCCGAGAACATCAGAATCAACCTCCCGGCCTCTTCAACAAGGGGACGGTGTCTGGACTGTCGGACAGGTCATCTTTCATTCTCCTCCAAATCCGCTTCCCAAAGTGTTTCTAAAGGTTCACAAAGCTGGAGACTGGGATTTCTGTTTTGCTTCATGAACATTTGAACATTTTTCCATTTCCTAACTGACAATATTTTGCCAAAATCTCTTCCCAATTGTACGCCTTGTCTCATGTCCAGGGATGAGGAATTTCCATTTTGGGGAGACATTCCCAATGTTGAGAATGTTCGCTTTGGAGCAAACAAGGATAACTGGAGATTTCCTGGGGCTGTTGGTCATGATGGGAGAAGAAGCGTTGGGAATGGGCAGATTAATGATCAGAAGAACCAATTGCCACTGACCAGAGTCAGTTACCAGAGGACAGGGATTGAAGTTCTTGAATGAAAAGCAGCACTTGTGCCTAATAAACACAGAGAATACTGCAGAAAGCCAACAGGTCGAGCAGCATCTGTGGAAAGGTAAACAGAGCTGACGTTGTGAGTCTGATACGTTGTTTGTTCAGAACCCGAGTTTCCTGCATGGCAATCAATTCCCAGACATGAGAAAACGGGTCTTTATTGAGACGGGTTTTGTGAAGATTGAGCGATAATGCAACCAACAGGAAGTTATTTAAAATCGCCAGTGAAGAAAGCATAGCCAGCAGGTTAACACCCTGGGCGGGGAGCCCCAAATGATCTCTACGCCAACACCTTAAGTGTTCGGCCACAACTACACGCCCAAAGTTGAGGTCTAAACTTTCTCATGGAATAGTTCTAACAGGAAAGGTGAGTATTGGGCTTGTCCTGTCCGCGCCATAGTCCCAACGTTTCCTGTTCCCCTGGATTTGATCAGGACAGAGGAGGCTGATGGGAGATCGAATTGAACTACACACATTGATGAGAGATAGAGCGGGTGGGAAGGATCCATTCCCATGCGTAGAGAGATTAATAATCAGGGCCGAAAATAAGGAGCCACTTCAAGAAATTTGGGGTTCATTCAGCAAAGCTAATGTAGAACTGTTCACAGAAAATTGTGATGAAAGTCTCTCGAGTTATTTTGATGAGAAGTGTTGATGATGCTAATACAATCGATAGGATGAACGTAGATTGGTCAATGTATTTGGTGACAGTTCTGTTCTAGCCCTGTGAGCGAAACCTGGATCTGAAGGAGTAGAAGGGACATTAACAACATCGATCTGAAATTGGACACGTGACAAGGAACAGAGCCATCATTAACAGTTGGCTTTTGAACTGGAGAGGGTTTCTCGTGAAATTAGCTTGAGGCTTGAGGTATGCAAGGTCAAGATAATTTAGGTAAAACATGGAAACACTATCCTCATTAGCAGACAGTGAAAGGATTACAAGACACAAATTAAACATTTTCGACAAGTGATACAGGGGACTGGGAAGATAAGTATTAGAAACTGGCAACAACAAAGTTCTGCAGCACAACACTGACATTCAAAGACCGAAAACATCCAGGTCCTGATTAATCAGATGGCATTGTGGTGCTATTCTGCAAAACATCTACTTGCAATGTCCTACAAAAGAGTGACAAAACCCATCGCTGTCAGCCTAGGATAGAAAATCCGAAGGGATGAACGTTTGCTGATTTTCTGAAGATTCACAGAGCTTAGAAGGGGTTTTGGTGATTGTTTCTTTTCCACTCCCAGGAGCCGCAGTGGTTGAGGCGTTGAGTTGGGGAGAATAAGATGTGCCCGTAAACAGCGTGTGGGGCTATTTCAGCTTCCCCTCATCTGACTGCGCTGTGAGTTGACTCAGATGTTCTCAGGGACATTTACTGACGCGAGACAGTGTAAGGATTCTCATTCCCGCAGATCGGGAATTCAAACCGTATGCCGGCTTCAGGACAATGAGAAAGATTAATTGGGGTGTGTGAAGAAGCTGTGAGCTGCATTTCAAACAGGTAGGTGGAGTTTGGTGCGCCAGTCCCTGTGCGCATCCAACGCCACCATGCTGCAGAGTTCTGACGCCAACACGGACATGCGCAGCAATGGGAACATTCACAAGGTGAACAACCAAATATAATCACCGTCACTGATTCCCTTCCACAGGCCCAACTTTGTGAAGCAGTATCTTTCACTGGCAAAGGAAACGCCTTTGTCCACAGGTACCTGCTTCATTTCGATCACGATTTCAAGCCCCTCACTCTTCTAGTCTCATTTCCAAACACTTTGCTCATAGCCTCCAAAGAAGCTCTGAGGGTATCTGCTTGTTCCACCCGAACAGGCAGTGGGTTGCAGATTCCCACCAGTCCCAATTTGAGTGAAATGTTTTTCCCCCTCCACTGATTTGAATCTTAAAGAAGAAGCGGGGGAGCAAACTCCCTTTCTTTTCGACAACACTTCTCATTTTGTACTCGGCAGGGTTCACACCTGCGTGGGGAAGCCGCAATGGATTTCAAGTCCATCGCATCAACCACTCGGCCCACGATTCAGTACCACACTGACAGTTTGACTTCCCAGGTCTGTCTGCCTGTGGAGCTGAGAAAGAGTGAATCATCGCAGAGTTTGTTTGACTCCAATCACTTCGCAGTGATTCGAAAGGGTTAAATATCTGCACATGGTGTTTGCAGATATTTCGGTGTTTCTCCCGAAAAGATGAAATGAACTTTCAGTGAGAAATTGCAGGAGGAATTCAGCAGGGCAGGCAACATCTGTGGAAAGAGAATCAGAGGCAACATTTCAGAATTTTGTTTGCTCCGACGGGTACTGTCAAACCTGTTGATTTTCTGTTTGGGTCTCGTCTTCTCAGCATACGCAGTCCCTTAGGTAAGACATGAAGTCAACTCGCAACCCCCCTGTGTGGAGAAGATTTCCGTTTGGGGAACATTCTCCTGACCCCATTAAAAGCGCACAGCTTCGAAGCCAAAGGAGAGCAGCGAACACACCGCCCCTGGGTGGGCTCGAACCACCAACCTTTCGGTTAACAGCCGAACTCGCTGACCAATTGCGCCACAGAGACAGGTGCAGATGGGGGCGGCACCATCGCTTAGTGATTTTATAATTCAGCCTCCCCGCCAAGAATTACAATTGTCGTCTATCAGTTTAACTTTTCCATAATCAAGCCTGGGAGATGCATTCTGGAGATACCGGGGGCTGTCTGCAGACACATCCATGTCACGAGGAACTAGCTTTCTTACTCCGGGGCCGTCGCCCTTCGAGCCTTTCAGTGTTTTGCCTGTTCCCGAGTTCTCTCATTGGCTCGGAGGCGAGAAGGGGTTTGAATTCCTGATGTTCACGAACGACAATTCTTTCAATGTCTCAGATCAGTTCGTGTGCCGAGAACATCAGAATCAACCTCCCGGCCTCTTCAACAAGGGGACGGTGTCTGGACTGTCGGACAGGTCATCTTTCATTCTCCTCCAAATCCGCTTCCCAAAGTGTTTCTAAAGGTTCACAAAGCTGGAGACTGGGATTTCTGTTTTGCTTCATGAACATTTGAACATTTTTCCATTTCCTAACTGACAATATTTTGCCAAAATCTCTTCCCAATTGTACGCCTTGTCTCATGTCCAGGGATGAGGAATTTCCATTTTGGGGAGACATTCCCAATGTTGAGAATGTTCGCTTTGGAGCAAACAAGGATAACTGGAGATTTCCTGGGGCTGTTGGTCATGATGGGAGAAGAAGCGTTGGGAATGGGCAGATTAATGATCAGAAGAACCAATTGCCACTGACCAGAGTCAGTTACCAGAGGACAGGGATTGAAGTTCTTGAATGAAAAGCAGCACTTGTGCCTAATAAACACAGAGAATACTGCAGAAAGCCAACAGGTCGAGCAGCATCTGTGGAAAGGTAAACAGAGCTGACGTTGTGAGTCTGATACGTTGTTTGTTCAGAACCCGAGTTTCCTGCATGGCAATCAATTCCCAGACATGAGAAAACGGGTCTTTATTGAGACGGGTTTTGTGAAGATTGAGCGATAATGCAACCAACAGGAAGTTATTTAAAATCGCCAGTGAAGAAAGCATAGCCAGCAGGTTACCACCCTGGGCGGGGAGCCCCAAATGATCTCTACGCCAACACCTTAAGTGTTCGGCCACAACGACACGCCCAAAGTTGAGGTCTAAACTTTCTCATGGAATAGTTCTAAAAGGAAAGGTGAGTATTGGGCTTGTCCTGTCCGCGCCATAGTCCCAACGTTTCCTGTTCCCCTGGATTTGATCAGGACAGAGGAGGCTGATGGGAGATCGAATTGAACTACACACATTGATGAGAGATAGAGCGGGTGGGAAGGATCCATTCCCATGCGGAGAGAGATTAATAATCAGGGCCGAAAATAAGGAGCCGCTTCAAGAAATTTGGGGTTCATTCAGCAAAGCTAATGTATGACTGTTCACAGAAAATTGTGATGAAAGTCTCTCGAGTTATTTTGATGAGAAGTGTTGATGATGCTAATACAATCGATAGGATGAACGTAGATTGGTCAATGTATTTGGTGACAGTTCTGTTCTAGCCCTGTGAGCGAAACCTGGATCCGAAGGAGTAGAAGGGACATTAACAACATCGATCTGAAATTGGACACGTGACAAGGAACAGAGCCATCATTAACAGTTGGCTTTTGAACTGGAGAGGGTTTCTCGTGAAATTAGCTTGAGGCTTGAGGTATGCAAGGTCAAGATAATTTAGGTAAAACATGGAAACACTATCCTCATTAGCAGACAGTGAAAGGATTACAAGACACAAATTAAACATTTTCGACAAGTGATACAGGGGACTGGGAAGATAAGTATTAGAAACTGGCAACAACAAAGTTCTGCAGCACAACACTGACATTCAAAGACCGAAAACATCCAGGTCCTGATTAATCAGATGGCATTGTGGTGCTATTCTGCAAAACATCTACTTGCAATGTCCTACAAAAGAGTGACAAAACCCATCGCTGTCAGCCTAGGATAGAAAATCCGAAGGGATGAACGTTTGCTGATTTTCTGAAGATTCACAGAGCTTAGAAGGGGTTTTGGTGATTGTTTCTTTTCCACTGCCAGGAGCCGCAGTGGTTGAGGCGTTGAGTTGGGGAGAATAACATGTGCCCGTGAACAGCGTGTGGGGCTATTTCAGCTTCCCCTCATCTGACTGCGCTGTGAGTTGACTCAGATGTTCTCAGGGACATTTACTGACGCGAGACAGTGTAAGGATTCTCATTCCCGCAGGTCGGGAATTCAAACCGTACGCCGGCTTCAGAACAATGAGAAAGATTAATTGAGGTGTGTGAACAAGCTGTGAGCTGCATTTCAAACAGGTAGGTGGAGTTTGGTGCGCCAGTCCCTGTGCGCATCTAACGCCAACATGCTGCAGAGTTCTGACGCCAACACGGACATGCGCAGCAATGGGAACATTCACAAGGTGAACAACCAAAGATAATCACCGTCACTGATTCCCTTCCACAGGCCCAACTTTGTGAAGCAGTATCTTTCACTGGCAAAGGAAACGCCTTTGTCCACAGGTGCCTGCTTCATTTCGATCACGATTACAAGCTCGTCTGTCTTCTAGTCTCATTTCCAAACACTTTGCTCATAGCCTCCAAAGAAGCTCTGAGGGTATCTGCTTGTTCCACCCGAACAGGCAGTGGGTTTCACATTCCCACCAGTCCCAATTTGAGTGAAATATTTTCCCCCCTCCACTGATTTGAATCTTAAAGAAGAAGCGGGGGAGCAAACTCCCTTTTTTTTCGACGACACTTCTCATTTTGTACTCGGCAGGGTTCACACCTGCGTTGGGAAGCCGCAATGGATTTCAAGTCCATCGCATTAACCACTCAGCCCACGAATACAGAACCACACTTACAGTTTCCTTCCCCTTGTCTGTCTGCCTGTGGAGCTGAGAAAGAGTGCATCATCGCAGAGTTTGTTTGACTCCAATCACGTCACAGTAATTCGAAAGGGTTATATATCTGCATACGGCGACTCCAGTTGTTTCATCCCAAAAGATGAAATGAACTTTCAGTAAAAAACAAAACTAGAAATTGCAGGAGAAACTGAGAAGGTCAGGCAACGTCTGTGGAAAGAGAATCAGCGACAACATTTCAGAATTTTGTTTTCTCTGACAGGTACTGTCAAACCTACCGAGTTTCTCTTTTGGTCTCGGCTTCTCAGCAGACGCAGTCCCTTACGTGAGACATTCATTCAATTCAGAAACCCCTTTGTGGAGAAGATTTCCGTTTGGGGAACATTTTCCTGACCCCATTAAAAGCGCACAGCTTCAGCGTAAGGGCATGTGTGAGCTTGTGGCGCAACGGTAGCGCGTCTGACTCGAGATCCGAAAGTTGCATGTTTGAATCTCAAATGGCTCCATAACGTCGACTCCTTACGTTTCAAATCACGAAAGGAGTCCGTTAACTCCGTGTATCGTTTGGCCAAGTCTTGCCGTTTGCGTATAATGAATCTGCCTCTTTGTCAGTTTGGGATTTACTGACCCCAACCAGTCCCTTTTCAAAAGCGTTCTTCCTAATGTCACTTTTGTTTCTTTTCCTCATGACTTTTAAACTCTGCCGAATCGTTGTCGATCCTTTCAGACGTGGGAACATTTTGACGGCATTACTTTCTCTGTCTAGACTTTGCATGACTTGAAAAGCTTCAATCGGGCCAGATTTCAAACTTCTGTACTCCGAAGAGAGTTCTCCCAAATTTCCAATCGACCCTCATCGCTGACATCCCTCAAACACTGCACCACTCACGTCAACCTCTTCAACGCTATCTCCAATCATTTCACTTCGCTGCTTTCTGTCCCATTGGTTCTCCAGGGAGCCCAACCTCGTTTTACGAAGGTGCTTTTTGAGGAAATTAAACAGCACTTTCGCACAAGTCATGAAACGCGGTCTCCTCCGGGATTTGAATCCGGGATCTCTCGAACGCCTGCGTCAATGAATACCCAAAGCAAAAATCACACCCCGACACCAACGAGCCACACGGCTAGCGCGCTGGCGCCCCTGCCCCCACCCTACCTCTTGAACCAGCTGAGTCTTGCTCAGAGGAAAGTCCAGTTGACATTGAACAGGCTGGGGCTGTTTTCTCTGGAACGTCGGAGGTTGAAGGGTGACTTTATGGAGGTTTATAAAATTATGAGGGGCATGGATAGGATAAATAGGCAAAGCCTTTTCCCTGGGGTCGGGGAGTCAAGAACGAGAGGGCATAGGTTTAGGGTGAGAGGAGAAAGATATAAAAGATATCTAAGGGGCAACCTTTTCACGCAGAGGGTGGTGCGTGTATGGAATGAGCTGCCAGAGAAAGTGGCGGAGACTGGTACAATTGCAACATTTCAGAAGCGTTTGGATGGATATATGAATAGGAAGGGTTTGGAGGTATATGGGCCAGGTGCTGGCAGGTGGGACTAGATTGGGGTGGGATTGGGGTCGGCATGGACGGGTTGGACCGAAGGGTCTGTTTCCATGCTGTACATCTCTATGACTGTATGAACAGCTGCTTCTCATTCCGTCTCTCTGCTGCCGTTTGCCCGTCCCCAGGAACCGGGCCCTCTCTACTGCCAGAAGATTAACCCGTTTTCTGTCTCAACTTTTCTCTGACACCGGAGTGACCAGTGACAAGTATTGCCCTCCTCAACATCGGGAACAGAGAACAGGAGAAGACCCCGCAGACCTCCACGGGTGTGGCATCTCAACTCTGCATACTGGGCCTGTGTATCAATATTGACGTCGAAGTTTTTTGGGAAGCAGATGAGAAGGCGAGGTGCACAACAGTGCGCCGTTATACGGGAAAGCTGCTAAACTCGACATTGAGTGAATAGGGAAGATGGTTTCCCTTCTGGGTTATGCTCCCATCGCGCACCGGCAGACATATCGGTGACGAACAAATATTAACTCTGTCTAAATTGCCACATTCTGTTTTTACGAACCGTGATTTCACTCAGAAGCACAATTTACCTGCTCCCTCCTGGATATCCTTCCAGGTGAAGCAGCTCTTTACCTGCACATTTGCTGCTACCTCGTCTACTGCATTCGCTCGTCCTCGTGACTTTAAATCTCTGCCGAATCACTATAGATCATTTCAGGCATGGGAGCATTGTCACAGCATTATTTCCTGTTTCTCGGCCTCTACTGACTTGGAAAACTTCGGTTCTCCGAGGAGAGCTGGCCCAATATTTCAATTTACCTTTATTGCTGACATTCCGCAAACACCGCACCACTCACGTCAACCTGTTCAACGCGATCTCCAACCATTTCACTTCCCTGTTTTCTGCCTCATTCGTATTCGTGGCAGCCCAACCTCGTTTCACGAAGGTGCTTTTTGAGAAAACTAATGGGGCATTTTTGCCCAAATCAAGTTAAGCGACGCAGCCTCGTCTGGGATGTGAATCCAGGACCGCACACAAGTCTGCACTGTTAAAGACTCTACCTGGGAACATGCCCCGAGACCAACAAGCCAAAGAGTGGTTCATTCCTCATCCACCACACTCCTCTTGAGCTCGCTGAGACTTGCTTAGTGTCAAATACATTTGACATTGTTCGAAGAATTGCAAGTGACAAAGAGTTTCCAGAACAGCTGCTTCTCATTCTGTCTCCCTGCTGCTGTTTGTCCCGTCCCCAGGAATCGGACTCCCTCCACTGTTTCGAAACTTTTCTCTGACACCAGAATAGCCAGTGACAAGCATTGCCCTCCTCAACATAGGATACAGAGAACAGGAGACCACTCAGAGGTTGTCACCTTAACTGTACACATTGGGCCAGTATATCATTGTGAAATATTTATGTCGAAGCTCTTTTGGGAAGCGGAGGCAAGGTGCAGAACAGAGCGCCATTATACGGGAAAGCTGCTAAAGACGACGTTGAATGAATAGGAGAGAATGGTCTCTCCTTTGGGTTCTGGTTCCAACACGCACGCGTTGTGCCATTCTCTTGCATTGCTCGGCAGTTTTTCCACAGAAGTATTCAGCTTTTCATCTGGCGTGTGGCAGGCACGTTTGAGAATGAGGTCAGAAGATCTTCACTGCTGTCGTGTCATATGCTGTTGTGCAGACATATCGTCGATGTGCAAAAATAAACTCAGTCTAAATACCCACATTCTGTTTTTCGAACTGTGATTTCGCTCAGAATCACTAATTTTCAAAACTCGCTATATTCAAACTTTAACAAAGTGCTCATAGAAACGATTAGTGAACACCTGGAAGAAATTCTTCCAAACTTACCTGGGGAATTTCGCTTTGAGGGGTCTTGAACTTTGTGGAAGGAAGGGAAATTTGCCTCGAGGCTGTTTAATGTGGAGATGTGTTCTCCATGTAAACTGGTCGTAGTTGACCATCCCAGTGCTTCCCGATGCAGGGCTGCCTGACCCCCAGGGAGGTTTACTTGAAGCAACTGGAGAGAATCCAGAGAGGGAGCAGATTCTGCAAAGGTGCTCAAATACTTTCTATCTCTCTTTTAGGTCTTTTCCTCGTGTATTCCTTCAGTTTAGCACGTATGCAGTTTGCACCCTGGAAAATGATTGCTTTTTTCCTCATGTTCACAATTAAATGTGTAGTTTCGCTTGGAACTGATCCGCATTGACAGGATTGGCATATTGATATATATATATATATGTACACGTATTTAGTTTAAGATTAGATTATATTTGAATGAAGTTTTCCTCTAAACACACCTAAGCCTATCTGGCTGCATGAGGGATTTCAGGTTTCTGTGTGCTGGGTATTATGTGATAAGCAGGCATCTGGCAAACTACAGGAACTGTCACCTATGTTATGTTCGTTTAAGTATACTGACAATGACCACTTATTTTGTGACTTTTTTTTGCAGGAAGACGTGCCGAAAGAAATCTGAAAACAAATGATACATCAACTTCTGACAGAGCCGCTTGATTCATTGGGACTTCAATATCAGCAGCCATTCCAATCAAGAAGACATGGTTGCTTTTGTTTGCTTGAGAGATTTTGGACACTGGTGCGGCAGGAAGAATACTGAGACACCGAGTGAGGGAGATTCAGTGCGCTGACTGTGAAAAGTGCTTTACACCATTTACTCAGCTTGGGGGTATCAAAGTCTCATCCCTGACAGTGGGGATAGACTATGTCCCCGTTCTGATTGTAATTTCAAACCCAGACCAACACAAGGAAAGCTCCCCCAATGGGAAACTGTGGAAATGTGGGGACTGAGGGAAAGGATTCCCTTCCCCATCCGTGTTGGAAACCCACAGACGTAATCACAGCGGGGAGAGGCCATTCACCTGCTCGGTGTGCAGGAAGGGCTTCATTCGGATCAGCCAAATGGAGACGCACGAGTGGGTCCACAAGTGAGAGAAGCCATTCACGTGCCCCATGTACGGAAGGGGGTTCACTCAGTCAGCTGCACTGCTGACCCACCAGTGGGTCCACACCCACTAATACATTGAAGAAACCTGTTAAGTCTTTCATCTTTTAAAATAGGTTCCAGATTTCGGTTCATTAATCTGTAAATCCCAGAACTTCTTTTTAGTAATATTCTCCAGGTAACTTAATGTTTTATAAAGGGAGGTGACACCTGAGTTCAGATAACGCATGAAAGCTGTGAGTTTAGAGTCGTTCTGTATCACAGTCTTGAGTCAGACTTTTTCTATTTCCAAACATACAATCCTGCAAATGCAATTCACCCCAAAGACTTCTATGTGTGACTGCATTCATGAGACAGAGCGTCTGAGTGTGTCTGTGTGTGTGTGCATGCTGGGTAAAGTGTGCGTGTAATGGTGTATAATTGTGTGAGAAGGTGTGTGCATGGATGAGAGTGTGAGGGGTGTATCCATGTGTGTCTGAGAGAGACCCCTGTCTATCAGAGAGGGTCTGCACGACCGTGTGAGGACTTGTGTGTGTGTGTGTGTGTGTGTGTGTGTGTGTGTGTGTGTATGAGAGAGAAGAGAGAAGAGAGAGAGAGAGAGACAGATTCAGAGAGAGAGATAGGGTTTGTGTGTATTGTGGAGCTGGTTCTCCTGTAGTGAGACATGAATCCAAGGTTTCAGCTGAGGTCATTCTCGTGTGTTCCAAACTTGTTATTAGCCTCTGCTCGGCCACTAGAAATGATTAAGCAGTTAAGCAGTTTCACAACACACACTAGAGAGGGCAAGGTGAAGGGCTGATGTCTGAAACGTTGACTCCCCTGCTCCTTGGATGCTGCCTGACCTGCTGTGCTTTTTCAACACAACACTCTCGACTCTGATCTCCGGCATCTGCATTTCTCACTTTCTCCTCATGGGCGAGGTGGGACTTGTCTTTTATTCACTCATTCACTCTTACAGCCTGTCCTTGGTTGTGGCCCAACTGTGCATCCTGAAGAAGGGCTTATGCCCGAAACGTCGATTCTCCTGTTCCTTGGATGCTTCCTGACCTGCTGCGCCTTTCCAGCAACACAATTTCAGCTCTGATCTCCAGTATTTGCAGTCCTCACTTTCTACTCAGAGAATAGGGCCCGTCAAAGATCAGAAAGGCGGTCTTTGTGTGGAGCCACAGAAAATGGGGGACATACTAAATGAATACTTTGCATCAGTATTTACTGTGGACAAGGATATGGAAGATATAGACTGAAGGGAAATAGATGGTGACACCTTGCAAAAAGTTCAGATTACAGAGGAAGAAGTGCTGGATGTCTTGAAACGGTTAAAGATGGATAAATCCCCAGGACCTGATCAGGTGTAACCAAGAACTCTGTGGGAAGCTAGAGAAGTGATTGCTGGGCCTCTTGCTGAGTTATTTGTATCATCAATAGTCACAGGTGAGGTGCCGGAAGACTGGAGGTTGGCAAATGTGGTGCCACTGTTTAAGAAGGGCGGTAAAGACAGTACAGGGGACCATAGACCGGTGAGCCTGACCACGGTGGTGGCCAAGTTGTTGGAGGGAATCCTGAGGGGCAGGATGTACATGTATTTGGAAAGGCAAGGACTGATTCGGGATAGTCAACATGGCTTTGTGCATTGGAATTCATGTCTCAGAAACTTGATTGAGTTTTTTGAAGAAGTAACAAAGAAGATTGATGAGGGCAGAGCAGTAGATGTGATCTATATGGACTTCAGTAAGGCGTTCGACAAGGTTCCCCATGGGAGATTGATTAGCAAGGTTAGATCTCAGGGAGAACTAGCCATTTGGATACAGAACTGGCTCAAAGGTAGAAGGCAGAGGTTGGTGGTGGAGGGCAGTTTTTCCGGCTGGAGGCCTGTGACCAGTGGAGTGCCACAAGGATCAGTGCTAGGCCCTCTACTTTTTGTCATTTACGTAAATGATTTGGATGCGACCATAAAAGGGACTGTTAGTAAGTTTTCAGATGACACCAAAATTGGAGCTGTTGTGGACAGCAAAGAGGGTTACCTCAGATGACAACAGGATCTGGACCAGATGGGCCAAGGAGCTGAGAAGTGGCAGATGGAGTTTAATTCAGATAAATGTGAGGTGCTGCATTTTGGGAAAGCAAATCTTAGCAGGACTTCTACAATTAATCATAAGCTCCTAGGGAGTGTTGCTGAACAAAGAGACCTTGGAGTGCAGGTTCATAGCTCCTGAACATTGGAGTCGCAGGTAGATAGGATAGTGAAGAAGGCGTTTGGTATGCTTTCCTTTATTGGTCAGTGTATTGAGTACAGCATTTGGGCGGTCATGTTGCGGCTGTACAGGACATTGGTTCGGCCGCTGTTGGAATATTGCGTGCAATTCTGGTCTCCTTCCAATTGGAAAGATGTCGTGAAACTTGAAAGGGTTCAGAAAAGATTTACAAGGATGTTGAGGGTTGGAGGATCTGAGCGAGAGGGAGAGGCTGAACAGGCTGGGACTGTTTTCCCTGGCGCATCAGAGACTGAGGGGTGACCTTATAGAGGTTTACAAAATTATGAGGGGCATGGATAGAATAAATAGGCAAAGGTTTTTCTCTGGGTTCGGGGAGTCCAGAACGAGAGGGCATAGGTTTAGGGTGAGAGGGGAAAGATAGAAATGAGACTGAAGGAGCAACTGAATCACGCAGAGGGTGGTACGTGTATGGAATGAGCTGTCAGAGGAAACGGTGGAGGCTGGTACAATTGCCACATTTAAGAGGCTTTTGGATGGCTCTATGAATAGGAAGGGTTTGGAAGGATATATTTGGGTGCTGGTAGGTGGGACTAGATTGGGTTGTGATATCTGGTCGGCATGGATGAGTTAGACTAAAGGGTCTGTTTCCATGCTGGACATCTCTGTGACTCTATGATTTTGTCTGGCAGCTCAACGTTTGTATATCTATTCCCCAGAGTAGAGGGTGTCCAAAACTAGAGGTGTTTAGGCTGAGAGGGAAAAGGTTTAAAAGGGACTGAACGGGGGAACTTTTTCACACAGAGCGTGGCATGCGTTTGGAATAAGCTGCCAGAGGCAGTGGTCGAGGCTGGTAGAATTACAACATTTAAAAGGCATCTGGATGGAGGTATGAATAGGAAGGGCTGAGAGAGATATGGGCCAAATGCTGGCAAATGGATCACGAGGGTAATGTAGGAAATGTTGTCGGCGTGGACCGAAAGGTTTGTTTCTGATCTCTGCAAGTCTATGACTGTATTTCTACATATTCTGAACCAATTCACAAGACTAGGAATAGGCCATTCCAAGCTTACCGGCTGTCCTCAATTGTGGCCTAACTGCGCAGATTTCAATGCAAGTTTCAGAAAGATGTCTGCAGCTTTTTTTTTAAACATTTGAATGTGCTTTCAGACATTACTGATGTTTCTGAATACATCATTTTAGCTATTCTCAATGTTAAAGGTCAGCCAATTCTCACGCTTCCCTTCCCCACCCCCACCCCAGGTCGCCATCACCATCCATTCTCTCTCTATCATTAGAAGGGTTTGATACAGAGATCAAAGAGGGCTCGAGGCACGAGAAAGGACGGGGGAGGGTACTCAGAGTGAGATTGAACGGGGGGGGGGCGCAGAGACTGGGGAAGAGAAAGAGAGAAAATAGGTAGAAGAGCAGAGCATTGGTGGTAGAGAATGCATGGGGGTACACAGGGTGGGAGCAGAGAGAGAGAATTTGGTGAAGAGGATTGGGGAGGAGAGAGAGAATGCAGAGTTGCAAAGTGTGAAGTGAAAGAAATTGGTTCCAGAGTGTGGGGAGAGAGAATGGACGGGGCAGTGGGTGGGGAGAGAATGGATGGGGGTCTGTGGTGGGGAGATAATGGACGGGGCAGTGGGTGGGGAGAGAATGGACGGGGGCAATGGGTGGGGAGAGAATTCATGGGGCAGTGGATGGGGAGAGATTGGACGGGGAGCAGTGGATCAGGACAGAATGGACACGGGGCAGTGGGCGGGGAGAGAATGGATGGGGCAGTAGGTGGGGAGAGAATGAATGGGGTCAATGGGTGGGGAGAGAATGGACGGGGAGCAGTGGGTGGGGAGAGAATGGACGGGCGGCAGTGGGTGGGGACAGAATGGACGGGGCAAAGGTTGGGGTGAGAATGGAAGGGGTAGAGGGTGGAGAAAGAGAGCAACAATGAATGGCAGGAGAAGGTGGGGGAGAGAAGGAATGGATGAGGGGAGCGTGTGGGAGGTGAGAGAAAATGAGTGTAAGGGAAGGGACTGGATTGGGGAAGGCAGAGGGTGGAGCGATAAAGGGAATGGATGGGTACAGAGGGTGGATGAGGGACTGGACAGAGGGCAGAGGGTGCAGAGATAGAATGGACGGGGTGGGGAGAGTGGCATGTGGGGAGAGAGAGAGAAGGGACTGGTAGGTTAGGGTAGAGAGAGAGAATGGACAGGGGATGCTATGGGTGGCGGTAAGGGAATGGACAGGGGACGCTATGGGGATGATTGGATGGGGAGGTGAGAATGCATCCCACCCACTCCCAGCATCCCCTTCTCTGCACATGTGCAGTGCAGACTTTTCTGAATGACACGAGAGACGAGTCTGGAACACTGTGAATGCAATCACCATCACATCCAGGCATCAGCAAACCACTGCCTTTCTGTCTTAAAAACTAAATAAAGATGTGGGCTATACACTAATGATGGCGAGATATGGCTGAGAAACTGAACAGATGGTCAGCACTTTCAGGAGAGGGGAGCTGGGCAAAGGGAGGAGGATGGAAGGATGAATTTGGGTTGGAATACATTGAAAGGTTTAGGAATTGAGAGACAGTGATTTCGGGTAGAAGATAGAGAAGGCTGTTCTCTGCAAACCAAAATTCTCTCATCCTATTTTCTGCCCTGCACTGACAGCAGTGATCTGTTTTCTCAAGTTATTAGCAGAGGAGGATTTGCTTTTCAGGCATGGAATAGAAATTTAGTCAGGGCCTGAATATCAGCAGTGTTTGAATCCGGGAGGTGAAATGTTTGTCTGCAGGAAATGATTTCAAATATCAACATGCATTGAGAATCCCCGTGAATACACGCAGCCTGCGTGGGAGTACTCAAGGGTTCTCATTGCGGAGAGGACTTTAATTTTTCAACGAAATGTGGACCAGTGTTCTCGCTATAGACGAGCCCTTCATTGGATCGTTCAATCTGCCGAGTAACAACGACCCCTTCCCCGTGGAAACTCTGTGAAAGCAAATTGAATTCCTCAAACTGATTGGAGTGTCACCAAGATTGGGGAGAAGCCAATCGAATGCATAGAGCTGGAGAGGGGATTCCTCGCAGCGCCAGGGACCTGGGTTCGATCCGACCCGCACAGTGACTGTGTGGAGTTTGCACTTTCCTACCCCTCCCCCACCCCCTGTTCACGTCGGTTTCCTCTGGGTGCTCGCGTTTTCTCCCATGTTCCAAAGATGTGCAGGCTAGAGTGGATTGGGCGTTCGAAATTCAGGGATTAGCTGTGGGGTTAACTGGTGGGTCGGGGAGTGGGGGTATGTTCTTCGGAGGGTCAGTGTGGACTTGGTGGATCAAACGGCCTGTTTCCACAGTGAATCCCCCAACGTGTCTGCAGACTGGTTTCCAGCTCCATCTTCTCTGTGCCGAAGGTCCTCCAGTATGTGTATTCCTTCGTTTTCAGCACCCAGAACGTCTCACCTTCTGCAAATCGAAAGACAAGTCCCACTCGGCCCTCTCTAATGTGTATTGTGTAACTGCTTAATCATTTTTAGTGGCCCAGCAAACGCTGATAACCAAGTTCGGAAACCAGGAGGATGGCCTCAATCGCGAACTTGGGTTCATGTCACATGACAGGTAACCCCACTTCACTGTTACGCTCTCTCTCTCTCACTCTCTCACTCTCACACTCACTCTTCCATACTCACACGCTCATGCAGAGCCTTTCCGATAGACATGCTCTCTCTCAGACACACACTAATACGCCCCCCCCACTCACACCCACGCATACATCTTCGCACATGATTACACTCCATCACACACACACTTTACCCAGCATGCACAAGCACATACACACTCTCTCTCTCATGCATTCACTCACACATTTGGGATGAATTTGCTTTTGCAGGATTATATATTTGGAAATAGAAACAGTCTGACTCAAGATTGGGATACAGACAGACTCACCTCACAGCTTTCATGCGTTGTTTGATGTGAGGTGTTACCTCCTTGTATAAAACATCAAGTTTCCTGGAGAACGTGACTTAACAGTTCTGGAATGTACATATTAATGAACCGAAATCTGCAACCCATTTTAAAAGATGAAAGATTTAACAGCAATCTAGGTTTCTTCAATACGTCACTTATGTTGAATGACACTATAATGTTTTTGTGATATATTCTGTGTCTTGTGATTCTACACCACAGCTACCTGAAGAAGGAGCAGCACTTCGAAACATAGTGCTTCCAAATAAACCTGTTAGAATATACCCTGGTGTTTGTGAGATTTTAAAACTTTGTTTCCAGTGAATACAGCCCACACCTCCCACTGTTGCCAGTAAACTTTGCAATTCCAATGAAACAATGAACCTGAAGTCCTGAAAAAATATACAATTTGTAACAATATTAGCGACTCATTCACTGGTCCTTCTGAGACATGACATTAGTGCTGGAGGCTGAAAGAAATGAACAGCTTTAAAACAAAAACCTGTTGGACGTCACAGAGTCTAAGCCGGGTGGTAAGTTCAGGTAACCTTTACTACGACCCTCTTTTGTTACAGCTTCAGATTTCCCCAGGAAAAGGGCATACAAAAAGTAGTTTTTAAAGAAAACACCTCCAGCTCAAAATGCACCCACTCTCTCCCCCCCCCCCCCCCCACTTTCTTTGTTGGTCAGCTGAGTTGACCCTTTGTAACTGGATCCCTGGTACAGCCGGGTAAAACATGCAGCTGGGATGACTGAGTGAACCCTTTCCCGCAACGGCAGTTTCCTTCACTAAAAAGGTCATGAGTGAATCAGATGGTGTTTTTTCCCCCTAAAAGTGGTTTCATCCTTAGATTCTGAAGTCCAGATTACTGAACGAGCTCCAATTCTGCCATCCACCGCAGTGGGATTCGAACCTGGGACGCCCCAGTGCTGGGTTGATCGGAGCACTTGGCCATCGCTCCTTCGATCCCCTTGCACTGGCACGTGAACTCGATGGTGCCTCCTCAGGTGGGAGGAGCAGGTGAAGCCCTTTTGGAACTTACAGCAGGTGAATGGCCTCTCTCCAGTGTGGACCCACTGGTGGGTCAGCAGTGCAGCTGACTGAGTGAGCTCTCCCCTGCACATGGGGCACGTGAATGGCTTCTCTCTGACTGAACCCCTTCCTGGACACTGAGCAGGTGAACGTCCTCACCCCGTTGTGAATGCGTCTGTGGGTTTCCAGCACTGATGGGGAAGGGAATCCTTTCCCACAGTCCCCACATTTCCACGGTTTCCCCATTGGGTGGAGCTTTCCTTGTGTTGCTCTGGGTTTGAAATTACAAACAGAGCGGGGACATCGTCTTTCACACCGCGAGGGGTGTGATTTTAATTCCCCAATCTGAGTAAATGGTTTGAAGCACTTTTCACAGTCAGCGCACTGAATCTTCTTCACTCGGTATCTCAGTATTCTCCCTGCCACACCAGTGTCCAAAGTCTCTCAAGCAGACAAAAGCAAACATTTCTTCAGGACCATGGGGACAATGGATGACGTATCTGACTCCACCTACTTGTTTCAACTGCAGCTCACAGCTTCTTCACACATCCCAATTAATCTTTCTCATTGTCATGAAACCGGCGTATGGGTACAATTCCTAATCTGCAGGAATGAGAATCGTTTCACTGTCTCGCGTCAGTAAATGTCCCTGAGAACATCAAAGTCAAGTCACAGCGCTGTCAGAGGAGGGGAAGCTGAAAGAGACCCACATGCTGCTCATGGGCACATTTCACTTTCCCCAACTCACCGCCCCAACCACTGCGGCTCTTGGGAGTGGAAATGGAACAAACACCAAAACCCAGTCTCAGCTTTGTAAATCTTCAGGAAATAAGAAAACTGTACATCCCTTCGGGTCTTCCATCCTGGGCTGACAGCGTTGATTTTAAATGGCTGTCCAGTCAGTGTCGATTCGTTTTGGCTGAAAAAATCTTCCTTATCTCATCCCAGCATTTCTTGCCACAGAGAACTGTGCGGCAGAGTTCATGTATATATTTCCTTGTATGGTATTTTGTAAATTACATTCGTTTTCTGGTTGTTTGTATCGGGTATTTCAGGTTCATTAGCCGCTGTTTAAGTTGTGTTGGTAGGTTTGTGGGCTACCATGATGCTGAGAGGATTGAGTTTTCCGGACATCATTTCCCAGATGTCTTTAATGTAAAGCAATGTGGCTAGGGTTTCTCCAGACGTTGTGTCTACTTGTGTCAGTTTGTTGGTGTGAAATTGGCACACTGGGTTTATTGGGTCGGCAAAAGTGAGGACTGCAGATGCTGGAAACCAGAGTTTAGATCAGAGTGGTGCTAGAAAAGCACAGCAGGTCAGACAGCTTCCGAGGAGCAGGAAAATCGACGTTTCGGGCAAAAGCCCTTCATCAGGAATAGAGGCAGGACCCCTCCAGGGTGGAGAGATAAATTGGGGCTGAGGTGTGCGGGGCCAAAGGTAGCAAAAAGTACAATAGGTGAATGGGGGTGGGGATGGAGGTGACAGATCAGAGAGGAGGGTGGAGTGGATAGGTGGGGAGGGAGATTGGCAGGTAGGACAGATCATGAGGACAGCGCTGAGCTGGAAGGCTAGAATTGAGGTAAGGTGGGGGAGGGGAAATGAGGAAACTGATGAAGTCCACATTGATGGCCTGGGGTTGAATTTACCCCAAGCGGAAGATGAGACGTTCATCCTCCAGGCATCGGGTGGGGAGGGAGCGGCGATGGAGGAGGCCCAGGACCTGCATGTCCTCGGCAGAGTGGGAGGGGGTTTGAAATGTTGGGCCATAGGGCGATGGGGTTGATTGGTGCGGGTGTCCTGGAGATGTTCCCTCAAGCGCTGTGACTTGACTCTTCGAGGAGTCTCTAGTCTCCCCAATGTGGAGGAGACTGCATCAGGAGCAATGGATACAAGAAATGACATTGTTGGATGCACAGGTGAAAGCCTTCGACCGACCATGGCCCGGATTCGATTTCCGGGCAGGAAAGTATTGTTCGGTAGAGCTGTGAGGCTGTGCTTGCATCTCCCTGGTGGTCTAGTGGTTAGGATTCGGCGCTTTCACCGCCGCGGCCCGGGTTCGATTCCCGGTCAGGGAAACTGTTTTCAGGGGGTTAAGGGGCTCCCCGTTCTTCGGAAATGCTCTGTGCAGTTATTTATTGATCTTCGTCGTTCCTGGGTGCAGCAGTGTGTCGTGGCTCGCTGAAATAGTGTCCTGATTCAGATGTGTTTGATTGTGTAGGGGTGATTGCATCTGTAGTTAAGTTCTTGGTTCGCGTGCATTGTTTTCCTGTAGACGCTGTTTTGAATTTACCATTGACTGTTCGCTCCACTGTGACATCAAGAAATGGCACTTTGTTGTTGTTCTCCTCTTTTGTGAATCTTATGCCAGTAAGGAGATTGTTGATGGTGTTGTAGGTTTCCTCTAATTTGTTTCATTTTTTGATGAGAAAAGTGTAATCGCTGTAGCGGACCCAAAGTTTGGGTTGGATCGTTGGAAGGGCTGTCTGTTCGAGTCTCTGCATTATTGCTTCTGCTAGGAATCCTGATGCTGGAGGTTTCGTGCGTATTTCGTTGATTTGTTTGTAGGGCTTGTTATTGAATATGAAGTGGATGGTAAGGCACAGTTCCACGAGCTTGACAGTGCTATCTTTGCTGATGAAGTTGATGCTGTGTTTGTGACTTTGGTTCTTCGAGTAGTGTCTTCAGTTTTCTTTGGCCACGTTGATGTTAATGGATGTGAACAGGGCTGTTATGTCAAAGGACAACATTAATCCATCCTCTTCTATCTCAGTGTCTTTGGTGTTCAGGAATTCTTGGATGGAGTAAATGGAGTGGAGTGAATCTTCGACTTGGGGTTTTAGTCCTCAGTGGAGGTGTTTTAGCCTTCAGTGGAGGCCTTTGACTAGTCTGTATATTAGTGTTCCAAGTAGTGAGACTATGGTCTAAGGGGGGCTCCTGGTTTGACGGGGAGGAGAACAACAAAGTGCCATTCCTTGATGTCACAGTGGAGCGAACAGTCAATGCGGAACTTCAAACTGGCATCTACAGAAAAACAACAGACCCAAACCAAGTACTTAACTGCAGAAGCAATCATCCCAACACCCACAAACGAAGCTGCATCAGGAGATTATTTCAACGAGCCACTACACACTGCAGCACAGAGAAACTACGAAGAGCACAAGAGAAATACGTATATAGTGTATTAAAGGAGAACGGGTCCCCAATAAACCCCCTCCGCCGATTTCTCATTGATACTTTCAAGGTGACTCTCAAAAATTCGGTTTGACCCTCCATTCTTTCCTGTTTGTTTTTTGTGGGTTTTGAAAGATTTCCCAATCCTCTGACTGAGTATTGGAGTTGGAAGGTTGTGTTGTGGTTGTACAGGACACTTTTTAGGCCACTTTTGGAATATTGTGTACAATTCTAGTCTCCCTCGTATCAGACGGATATTGTGAAATTTGAAAGGGTTCTGAAGCACCAATGGTTCCACAGAGATGAAGAGGCCCTTCTGCTGCCCTGAGTGTGGGAAGGCCTTCAGTGATTCCGCTGCCCTGCTGACGCACCAGTTGGTCCACACCGGGGAAGGCTGTTCTCCAGCCCCAAGTGCGAGATGGCCTTCAGCAGTTCTTCCCACCTGCTGAGACACCAGTGGGTCCACACTGAGGAGAGGCCGTTCTTCTGCCCCGATTGCAGGAAGGGCTTTGCACTTTCCTCCGACCTGCTGGCCCATTGGTGGGTCCACATGGGGGAGAGGCCGTTCAGTTGCCTAAGTGAAGGAAAGACTTCATCAATTCCTCTGTCTTACTGAGGCACCAGTCCGTCCACACCGGGGAGATGCCATTCTCCTGCCCAAGTGTGAGAAGGGCTTTACCCGCTCCTCCACACTGCTGAAGCACCAGCTGATCCACACGGGGGGATGGGGGGGTGGAGAGGGGAGGCATTTTTGCTGCCCTGAGTGCGGGAGGTCCTTCAGCAATTCCTCCACCCTGCTGAAGCACCAGTGTGTCCACACCGGGAGAGGCCCTTCAGCTGGCCCGAGGGTGGGAAGAGGTTCATGTTTTCCTGCAACTTGCGGAAGCACCAGCGGGGGCACCAGTGCTCCCAGCAATCAGATCCCACCGGTAACGCTGCCTTTAGTCACCCCCCAGTACTGAACCTCCTGCCAGTTCTGACAGTGGGTGCAGTGGGAGAGTAGGTGGGCTGTTTTTGTTTTCTGCTGGACTGCAATTGCCTGCCCCACCCCCCACAACTACAACCCCATGGTGGCTCAAGGTTAGCACTGCTGCCTCATGTCACCAGGAACCCAGGAATACTTCCACCCTTGGGGCTCTGTGTGCAATTTATGGAGGGTAGGAAAATGGATCTGAGTGGGTTACTCTTTGGAGAATCTGTGCAGATGTGTTGGGCTGAAGGACCTGTTTCCACACTGTAGGAGTTCAACCATCATATGAGCTTTGCTTTCATTGGAAACTGCTGCTCATTGAGCCAGGGACTGCACATTGCCAAATGAAATGATCCAGAGAAACGTAAGACCGCAAGACCATCGGAGCAGAAGTTAGGCCATTCGGCCCATCGAGTCTACTCAGCAATACGTTAGTGACAAAAGTAGTGCAGATGAGATTAGCTACAGTGTGGAAACAGGCCATTTGTCCCAACAAGTCCACAGCGACCCTCCGAAGAGTCACCCATCCAGACCCATTTCTCTCTGACTAATATACCTAACTCTGTGGGCAGTTAAGCATGGCCAATCCACATGACCTGAACATCTTTGGACGATGGAAGAAAACAGGACCACCCAGAGAAAACCCACGCAGACACCGGGAGAATATGAAAACTCCTCACAGACAGCCACCCAAGGCTGGAATCAAACCTGGGTCCCTAGCACGGTAAGCCTGCAGTGGTAAACACTGAGCCACTACATATTGCAACCCGAAGTAGGCAAGCAGGAGGTTGGGAGAATGCAGCAAGCCAGGCAGCACCAGGATGTGGAGTAGTCAGCGGTTTGGGTATTAACCCTTCTTCAGGACTGAAACGTTGACTTCTCTTTGAGAAATGATTTACGGGAATGTTGCTGGGGGTTGGAGGATTTGAGCTACAGGGAGAGGCTGAATAGGCTGGAACTGTTTTCACTGGACCATCAGAGGCAGAGGAGTGACCTAATAGAGGTTACAAAATCATGAGTGGCATGGACAGGTTAATAGACAAGGTATTTTCCCTGGGATGGGGGAGTCCAGAACTAGAGGGCATAGGTTTAGGGTGAGAGGCGAAATATATTAAAGGGACAACTTCTTCATGCAGAGGGTGGTACTTATATGAAATGAGCTGCCACAGGATTTGGGTCAGGTGCTGTCAAATGGGACTAGATTAGTTTAGGAAATCAGGTCAGCATTGGCAAGTTGGACGAAAGGGTCTGTTTCCATGTTGTATGTGTCTCTGACTACTGGTCCTGATGTAAGTTTAAAATCGAGTCCAAGTAACTTTGAATAGTTCAATCTTGTTGAGCTCACCTCCTGAAAAGTTTCAGATGAATCCCTCTGAGCGATACTGTTTAAACATGCTGAGTTGGACAAAGTATCCCATCAAGTTCAACACAAACCCAGAGTTGAAGAAGTCAGAAGTCAGAACACCAAGGGGACCAAAACTGATCATAATATTCCAGGTGCAGCCTCATCAACTTCCTGTATAACGACAACATAACTATATCTAAACTCAATTCCCGAACTGATGAAGGTTAGTGTGCCTAAACCTTTCTTCACTGCCTTGTGTATCGATGTAACCAGAGATATAGGACCTACTTTAAACTGAGCCACAATCCTGCTTCTGGGAGCACAGTGACTAATAGGGACGGCAAAAGGGAGATTGACCTTTAAATGGAGTATAAAAGTAGGGAAGTTATAGTGGAGGTTTTGATTGAAAGGGCAGTGAAGATTAAACCAGCTGACAGTGGATCTCAATCACATGTAGATCAGACCAGGTTCGGACAGCAGGAAACCAGATAGGTTTTTACAACAAACCACAACGAGGTCATCATTAGACTCTTAATTCCGGATTTATATTGAATTCAGATTCCACCATCTGCCGTGGCAGGTTTTGAACACAAGTCCCTAGAACATTACTTGGGTGAATAGTCTGGTGACAATAAAGTCGGCCATCGCCTCCCCTGAACACATTGGCTGATTGTGTTCAGAGGTAACAAAGGAGCAAGAGGTTTTAGCAGCTGCTAAGTTGTTGATATTACACAAGGGAACATCAGTACTCTCAGTAATGGCACATACTGAAGTCAGTGTCCTGTATCAGAGGGAAGGGCTCGGGAACCATAAGAAATAGGAACAGGAATATGCCATTCAGCCCCTTGAGCCTGCTTCTCCATTCAGTAGGATTCTGGGTGATCTGGCATTCTCCACATTCACTTTCCTGCCCTTTTCCTGTAACTGTTCATCCCCCGACTCTTCACGAATCTATCGATCCTAGTTTTAAAGTGACATGAAGGCTGTCAACAGAGTTACTGGGGTGGGGGTGGGGGGTGGGGACGGGGGCTCAGGTCGAACTTGGGGACTAAAACAATGGCTTCACACTTCACAATATTTAACTAAGGGAATGTTTATGGTTATCCAATGCTGGAAATTGGGCAGGCATTCAGATAAAATTATTGGTAAATTATGAATGATAGAGGAGTCGGGAGAGAAGTGGTGTTCAGGCACAGTTGGATATCATTAGTATAGATGCTAACACCAGCAGCTACGGTAAAACAAATAAGAACGGAAGACACTAAAAGCAGACCCTACCAGAGGATAGAGTGATGCTGGAGAGGGTCAGTTCTGTCATTAACCCTGATCAAGGCTGTCCGCAGGTCGACGAAGGAATGTTCATCCCTGTCACCGTTACAAAGGATGTCAAATATGACCTTGATAAGAACTGTTTCAGGGGTAGAAACCAGACTTGAAGGCTTTAAACACAGAATTCTGGAAGAGATGGGAATGGCTAATTCAACAATGTTACATCCAAACCAACACTTCTATTCGTGCGATAATAATAGAAGTGTTTTGGTTTTTATTTCGAAGATTCTCAGCAACACTGAGTAAGAAGCAACAAAATTAACACAAGAAGTACTGCAATTGCTACAATGTGCCTGCTCCCAATAGGGGGCCATCGGTGTGAAATTAACTGTCTACAAGGGACAATATTGTAAAGGAATTACCCAGTTCATAGCTATAAGAGGGGAGACACAGACTGCTTGATCCAAACATATAATGGGCGGGAGTTGGCCACCGGGCACTTCGAGCCTGCTGCAACATTCAATAAGATCATGGCTGAACTGAATTCAACCTCAACTCTCCATTCCAACATATCCCCGACAATCTTTCATCCACTTGGTTATCAAGAACCTATCTACCTCTGCCTTAAAGATTTTGAATCCACTGCCTTTTGAAGAAGACACACAACCCTCAGAAAGAAAATAAATCATCCTCATTTTTGTCTTCTACATTTAAAATATGACCCTGTACTTTCAGATATTAAGATAGGGACACATGCTGCATTCAAATAATACCTGTGGTACAGTTAACTATCTCAAAGTGCTTCACATGAACATTGTGAGAATTCCTTTAAAAATCACAAGACCGGAGCACAGATGAGACAGGTGACCAAATTCTTGGTCAAAGGGACAAGTCTAGGGCAATCTTTTGAACAGGTTCAATTTCCCAAACATCAGAGGACAAAGACGTGCACAGCAAACTCAAAATAGCAAAGAATGGGGAACAACAGTGTCGTCATAACGTCACAGGATGAGTAATCCAGGGAACATGAGTTCAAATCCCACCACAGCAAGAGGTAAGATGTGAATAATTCAAATCATAAATGGGGAACACAAAGTAAGTCTCAGTATGGTATCGATGGCACTGACGTCAATTGTCCTAAAAACCCATGTTCACCAATGTCCTTTCATGAGGGAAACTGCCATCCTTGCATGGTCTGACTTACATGTGACTCCAGACCCACAGCAATGTGGTTGACTCTTAAACTGCCCTCTGAATTAGCACAAGCAAGACACCTTGCACTTAGGGATGGATAACAAACATCAACCTTGTGAAAGTGTCATAACAGAAATTGCTGGAGAAACTCAGCCAGTCTGGCAACACTGGTGGAGAGAGAGAGAAAGAAACAAAGACAATATCCTGGCTTGAGTCCAGAACAGTTGTGAAGAAGGGTCACAGCACTTGAAATGCTAACTCTGCTTCTCTCTCCACATGTGCTGCCAGTCCTATTGGATTTCTCCAGTATTTGACGCATTTTTGTGTTTCAGATCTCCATCATCTGCAGTTCTTCATTACACTGACTTAGGGAAGCTCAAATCCCATAAAAGGGTAGAGCAGAAGCGCTGGAATTACTCAGCAAGTCTGGCACCAGTTATGGAGATTAAAAACACTTCGTACTTCGGGTCATTGAATGATCTTACATCAGGGACAAACTTTTGGGGAAGCTGCAAGAGTAAAAGGCACCAGTGTAACTTCAACATCTGGGAGAACTCTCTCAGCCTTAGGGGTCAGGCTGACTCAGCATTCTGGTCCTGCTCATTACCTGTTAAATTCTCCATTTGTTGTTCTTGTTATATTTCTACATGGTTGACACATTCCTATGTTTTAAAATGAAATTCCAGCAGGCAGGAATTTTCCATGTATGTAATCATACATTAGAGGGTTTGGAACGTGGATGTAACTTTTAAACAGAAAGTATTTATTCATGCATGGGGTGTGGGCATCGCTGGCAATGCCAGCATTTATACCCATCCTTAACCACCCTGTGGTTGTTTGGAAAAGTGCATGAAGGTGTCTGAGATTGTCTTGATCAGCACAGCAATCTCAAAGATGGGTGTGCTCAGGTACAAGTACCCTCCACTCCCACAGCCAAGTCTGCATTCACTTCAATTATAGATGCCATCTAAACCTCCCAGGACAAGGACAGCATGGGATGACAATCAGAATAAAGCTTCCTCTACTCTTCAATTGCAAGTGAAGCTACCTCAACACTGTCCCCAACAAACACTGCCAAGACAGAGACTGCATTGGGTTAGGTACAGAGTAAAACTTCCTCTACACTTCCCCATTCATACAGTCCCAGGGGAAGGACAGCAAAGGGTTAAATAAACAGTAGAGCTTCTTCCATTCTGACTGACACTTAGTCCGTACTATACCAATCCTCAAGGAAAATTCAGAACTGAGACTATTATCTGGTACTGAATTCACACATCCTAATGGGAATGACAGCAACAGAAAATCATGACGTGACACACAGATAAAACACACACAATGTACAACAAAACTCGACTGTTATTGGGATCAAAGACATTGAAATTACAGGAGACATAGTCCCTGCAGTGATCCAAATGTGAGCTGAACAAATTTTACACTTGAACAATATTCCCTGAGAATGCAATATCCACCTCACTGCTGTCTATTCAGTTCCTGTGCTCTCGTTCAGGGCTGAGGTGCGGCTGACCACATTGTGGCGTGTGGGTTAAGAGGTTGGACAGTTAAGGTCAACTTGGATTGAGGGCATCCTTTGTCATGCCAGTGAGGTCAAGGGTCGCTCATTTACTCAACTTATAATCGGGGACAAGGGGATGTCAGGCTGGGCTTGTATCAGTTTAAGTTTACAAGAAACAGATGATCCAATGGAGCTGTATAACATCTGGAGAGGACTTATTGTAAATGTAATGTCAACTCAATTCTAGCCAGAGACTAGTCTCTCATTTAAGATAGGAGAGTTTTTTATTTCTCTCAAGTGTTCTCGAGTCTTTGAAATTCACTTCTTTAGAGACCAGCATGTGGTGGTGGGTAACGAACTGGTTCTGGGTTGGACGGTCAGTCAATGTTGACTCGATGGGCTGAATGGCTTACTTGCACGCAATTGACCTATATCAATCAATAATATGCACTTGCTTTATGGTTACCGACATCAAATTACATGAGTGGTTTTGGTGATTTCATCTCTTATTATTGTATTCAACCAACTACAGCATCTAGAAACTTGCTTAATTACAATATCCAATATCTGCAGAGTACTTTTTCTTTTTGTCAAGACCATTATCTTGAACTCCGACGTGTGACCTCCTCATTGCTGTCAAAGTTCTTTATTTGTCTCTACATTGTCATGTTTTTACTTTGTCGAATGTCCTCCTGGCATTTACAGTTAAGACCCTATATTCTGCCCTCGTCAACATTTTCCCTTACAATTCTCTACTAAGGATTTCATGACAAACCTCAGAGTGTGGTGAGACTGCGGAACTCACTACCACAGTGAATAGTTGGAGTGGAATACACTACAACTGAGGGTAAGCAACCCAATACAACTGAATGTCACTGTCACCAGATCCACAACACAGTGAAATTTAAACATGCAATGTCCCTCAATTTCTCAACTGTCCCGAACCAGACTTGATGAAGAACAGATCTTGCACATCAACATTATAATTTAAACAACAACCAAATTATAAATATGGCAAATTTTCTCGGACAAAGTTAAAGATGATAATCTCATTAATAGCAATTATTTAAACCCTTTGATCAAGTCCCCCACCATCTCAGAGACAGAGACTTTAGCGGCAAATTAAGAAAGATTTTTTTTTTAAACTTACAATTTCAAGCAAACAGTTTCCAACAATGGATTGCCAAGCCTTTGTGCAATCTTTGGACTATGACTGTTTCACAGACACGTAACTGTAAATCTAATTTAAAAGTCACTGCTGAATGTGAATAGACACCCCAGTATTCAGCCATTTCTTACAGGCTGGGACTCATTCCCAGAAAGAGCCAACAATTCTTTAACTGGACAGTAGAATCTAGAGAGAACAGCTCCTGGTCTCAAAGAGCAGCAGTGCCCAATGGAAGCAAAGTTGCAGGGGTGGGGGAGCACGACCGCATAAAACAAAAAAAAAGACCGACTTTCCCATTATCAGTACTGTCAGAATGTGCAGGAGTTCAGTCCTCGCAGTGGCCCACAGCAGCTTCACCAGCAGAATCAGATTGTTGGGAGCACTGGTGTGCGCGCTGGTGCTTCTGCAAGGTGCAGAATGATGAGAACCTCCGCTTCCACTCGGGGCAGGTGAACAGCCTCTCCCCGGTATGGCCCCATCTGTGCCTCAGCAGTTGGGAGGAATTGCTGAAGGCCTTCCATCACTCTGGGCAGGGGAAGGGCCTCTCCCCCGTATGGACCCGAAGGTGGGATGCCTGGGTAAAGTCCTTCCCGCACTTGAGGCAGGAGAATGGGCTCTCCCCGGTGTGGACCCAATGTTGCCTCAGCAGGGCAGAGGTATCATTGAAGGCCTTCCCGTACTTGGAGCAGCTGAAGGGCTTCTCTAATATGTGAACCCGGCGGTGGGTCAGTAGGACAGAGGAATAGCTGAAGGTCTTCCCGCATTTGGGGCAGGAGAATGGCCTCTCGCCTGTGTGGACCCCCTGGTGGCTCTGCAGAGAGTAGGAATGCTGAAGGTCTTTCCGCACTCAGGGCAGGAGAACAGTCTCACCCCGGTGTGACTGAGCCCATGAGTCTCCAGGTCAGATGGGAAACGGAAGCCTTTCCTACAGTTGCCACATTTTCATGGTTTCTCCACGGGGTGGGATTCCTTGGGTTTCTCAATGACAGAAGCTTCAGCTGCACACAAACGCGTGGACAGCACCTCCCTGCCGTGAATTCCACTTCCCAGTCTGTATAACATTTACTGGCTCCACAATCAGAGTGCTGCAACAGTCGGGTCTCTCTTTCAGTCTCACTGATGCTGAAAACGTACTGAAAGAGGAATCAAAAAGCTTGGTTCCTTTTCACAGAATCATAGTCGAAACTTGTTATAGTCCCGATGGATTCAGTGACTGCCAGACATTGACGTGAAATTGAGGACTGCAAATGCTGGAGATTCAGAGTCAAAGCACAGCAGATCAGGCAGCATCTGAGGAGCAGCAGAGTCAATGTTTCAGGCAAAGCTCTTCATCTATTGATATTGAAACGTCCATCTTCAGATCTTCAAATAATCTGTAAAAAGAGATGACAAAAGTCATTACAGTCAGTCGAGGTTATAAATTCCCAACAAGCAATTCTACTTTCTGCAGAACATTCTTTTCTTTTTCCACAAAATTGAAAGCACCATCCCACCCCCTCTCACCCCTCTATTCTCACTCCGCTCAAACTAATCCTCCCGACGGTACTGATTCAGGATCTTACAGAGACCGAAAAGTGAAAACATCAAGACAGACACCTTAGAATTTTAGATACCTCCACCTGAAAGTTAGTATCTTTCACTACATCTAGGAGTGAGTAAGTCTGATTTTGGGAAGCAAAAAAAAGTGTTAATTCAGGATGGACCTTCAATGCAGCTTCTTGAGAAACAACCAGACACGAAATGGTTAACATCTGGGGAGGTGGAAGTGGGGAGATGGAGGAAATGAGATATCAAGGCATTGACACCGACACCAGACAGAAACTGAACACACAGGCAGGGCAAACATTACGGGCAAGCCAGAGTCACAGAGATACACTGCACAGAGACAGGTCCTTCAGTCCAACTCATCCGTGCCGACCAGATAGCCTAAATTAATCTCGTCTCATTTACCAGCACTTGGCCCATATTCCTCTGAACTCTTCCTATTCATATACCCATCCAGATGCCTTTTAAATGTTATAATTGGACCTACATCCATCACTTCCTCCGGCAGATCATTCCTTACACTTGCCTCCCTCACCTCAAACATATTATCCTCCTGTTCTGGAGTTCTCCCATCCCAGGGAAATGACCTTGTCTATTTACCCTATCCATGCCTCTCATGATTCTATAAATTCTGTAAGATCACCCCTCAGCCTCTGGTATACCGGGGAAAACAGCTCAAGCAATGCACTGCGTTTCCTTTTAGCTTCACACTCACAGAACCTTACTCCCGGGTAAAACATTGTTTCCCTCCCCCACACTGTCCATGGGAAAAGCCAAGACTGCTGAGACTCTGGAGTTGGGGGAATGCCACGTAGAATTCCTGCAATGTGGAAACACGCCATTCAGCCCAACAAGTCCTCATCGACCATCCAAAGCGTAACTCATGTGGACACATTCCCCCTATCCCATTCCACTACACTTACTGCACACTATGGGCCCATCTAGTATGGCCACTTCTCCCGAAACTGAACACCTTTAGATGTTGGGAGGAAACTAGAGCACCCGGAGAAAACCCAGCAGACCCGGCAGAGAGAATGGGCAATCTCCACACAGAGAGTCGCCCCAAGGCTGGAATGGAAAGTAGATCCCTGGCGCTGTAAGGCAGCAGTGCGAACCACTGATCCATCGTGCTGCCCATGTGTGCAGAAAGAGGTGGGGGCTGGGAACTTTGTTAATTGTACTACGCAGTGGATTGTTGTGTAAGGTTAAATCTCACGGCATCCAGGGAGAGCTAACCAACTGGGCACAAAATTTAGCAGCGCGTTGTTGGAGATGCTGGAATCCTTCCTGAAAACAACAAATGCTGGAGATCACAGTGGGTCAGGCAGCGCTGTGCTACTCTATGCCTGGACAGTGTGGACGTGGAGATGATGTTTCCACTAGGAGAAGGGTTGAGGATGCCAAGTCATTGAGGGCATTTAAAACAGAGATAGGTTCTTGATTAATAAGGGGTCAAGGGTTATGAGGAGAGGGCAGCAGAATGGGATAGAGAAACATATCAGCCATGATCGACTGGTGGAGCAGACTCGATGGGCCAAATGGCCTCATCCTGCTCCTGTGTATTGTGGTCTTAAAGCTGGGCAGGTGACTTAAGGGGTTCTCACAAACTATTTCAGAATCCTGAAGAGGGGTTGTTGGAATCGAAACTTTAACTCTGCTTTCTCTCCACAGATGCTTCCAGTCCTGCTGAGTTTTTCCCGTGTTCTCAGTTTTTGTTTCAAATTTCCAGCATCCACAGGTCTTTGTCTTATTTATCACAGTCATTTCTTGCCCTTCCCAAGTGTCGGAACCTCATCTCCCTGATCTACAAACTGTTCACTTACCCTAGAAATGACCACTACCTCCTTATCAAAGTAGATCACTTTGTTGCAAAATGATTGTTCAATTCTGTGACCAAAATTATTGCATTCGTAATTACTTACACCAGGGACTCTCAATATCTCAGGCCAGAACACAGCTAGATTGTTTCAGACAGTACATTTATGTGATTTGATACAATTCCCTATTCCCGACTTTACCAGCGTGTTGCAGGGAATAGAGGGTTTGAATTAAGAAGAAGCTGGGACATTTTTCCAATGGAGCCGAGGAAGTTGACAGTTAACCTTATAGAGTTTTTTAAAATCAGAAAGGGTATAGATAAGGTCTCATTCCCAGGAGGCTCAGAATATTTTATTGCTCCAGATGGTGCAAAAGGGGGTCAAAGCTTCAACAGAAATCGAGCAGAGCTGAGAACAGACAACATTTAACTCTGTGGGAACAGGGAGATCAGAGGACACAGAAATCAGGACCTGAAATCCGAGCTGACACCAGACTACCATGTTATCAGTGCTTTGATTAGCAGTGCCCACCCTCCACCTTTACTGAGCCTCTCAGTCGACTTGAATGCCACGTATCCCCTCGATATTCCGGATCCAATCCTTGTCATTCTGAAGCCATATCTCTGTGAGGAGTCTCTGATCATAATTATTCTCTACAATGTGTGCAGTCAATTAATTCGCTTTTGTTACAATGCAGCACACATTCACAGACTGAGCTTTTAGTCTTATTTTTTGTGAAGGTTAGAATCCAGTTTTGATTGCTAGTACATTTATTCTTCTTGTCCCTTTCTCTCATTCTCTGGTGTTTGGTTTCCACATCACTCCATTGCTCACTGGCCTTGATTTGGACTGGCTGTGGTAAATTGCCCAGTGTTTAGGGATGTGCAGGTTAGGTGGGTTGGCCATGGGAAACGCAGGGTTATCGTTTCAAAGTAATTGAAGGAGTAGGCTATTTGGCCCATCGACCCTGCTCTGTCATTCATTAAAATCATGGCGGATCGATCAATCGTCTCAGCACCTCCTAATTGCATTATCCCAACTTCCCTTAATTCCCTTTCCACGCAAAAAACCCATCCAACAGTGTCTTAATGAAGCTGCCTCTACTGCTTCCTTGAGCACAGAATTCCATTAATTTACCATTAACCACATAGGTCCTGCCCTGAGTTGCCTCATCAAAATGCAACAGCTCATATTTGTCTAAATTAAACTCCATCCACTACTCCTTGGCCCATCGGCTCATCTGATCAATTATAATTTATATTAAACTTTCTTTCCTACCTTCTTCCCTAAAAGCTGAAAATCTCCACCCCACACTCTCACCCTCCATTCTCACTTTGTTGAATCTAATCACGGATGTCCTCATCCTGAAGGGTTTGGTTCATGCTGATTAACAGGCCCACATTCAAGGGGGATCTAACTGAAACGTGCAGAACATTGAACGCCCTGGACAGATTGGATATTGGGAAGATGTTTTCATTGGGAGGAGAGACTAATACCCATGGGCATAGCCTTAGCATAAAGGGAGAATGGAGATTAGGAGAAATTTCTTTAGCCAGAGAGTGGTGAATCTATGGAATTCATTGTCACAGAAAACTGTGGAGGCCAGGTCACTGAGTATGTTTAACATTGAGATAGAGATGTACAGCACAGAAACAGACTGTTTGGTCCAACTTGTCCATGCCGACCAACTATCCCAACCCAATCTAGTCCCACCTGACAGCACACGGCCCCATATCCCTCCAAACCATTCCTATTCATACACCTACCCAAATGCATTTTAAATGTTGCAATCGTACTAGCCTTCACCACTTCCTCTGGCAGATCATTCAATAAACGTACCATCCTCTGCGTGAAAAAGTTGCCTCTTAGGTCTCTTTTGTATCTTTCCCCTCTAACACGAAACCCATTCCCTCTCGGTCTGGACTCACCCACCCCAGGAAAAGACTTTGTCTATTAATCCTATCCATGCCCCTCATGTTTTTATACATGTACAGTTACAACGTTTAAAAGACATTTGGATAAGTACATGAATACGAAAGTTTCGAAGGTTTATGGGCCAAACACTGGTCGGTGAGCCGAGTTTAGTTTGAGAACATACTCAGCACGGACTAGTTGGATGAAGGGTCTGTTCAGTGCTGTCAGACTCTGTGAATGACCTGTACTGGTCTTAAAACCATTTTCTTACCTCCCCCGATAAGCATCCACTTCTTTGTTGTTCAAAACTCAGATGAACTTAGCCTTAAATATGTTCAATGACCCCACTTCTGAACTCAATTCCTCTTCGTAATATACCACTTGCCTCGCTCATTGCCTGCTGCATCTGCCCGACAACTGGCATTGACTGGTTTGGAAGGAATCTGAGACCGCTTAGTACATCCATACATCATTCCTGATGAAGGGCTTGTTCCCGAAACGTTCCCTGTCCTTCTCCTCAGATGCTACCTGTTGTGCTTTTCCAGTGCCACATTTTTCGACTTTCACCTCCAGTCCTCACTTCCTCCACATTCCAATATGTCACCATTTCAACAATGCACTGCTTTTCTTTTAAACAGCAAAGGCTATAACTTCACATTGCCGCACTGCACTTGCCATGTGTTTGTCAATTGAGACACAGACCTGGACCAACTTCGGGAAGAGGCAAAACACTGAGGTCTGAACAAAAACCGTAGCACACTCAAAACGTCGGCTCTGTTTACCTTTCCACTGATGCTACTCGACCCGTTGGCTTTCTGCAGTATTCGCTGTGTTTGTTCGACACAAATGCTGCTTTCCATTAAAGAACTTCAATCCCTGTCCTCTGGTAACTGACCCGAGTCAGTGGCAATAGGTTCTTCTGATCATTAAGGTAAAAACAATGACTGCAGATGCTGAAAACCAAATACTGGATTAGTGGTGCTGGAAGAGCACAGCAGTTCAGGCAGCATCCAACGAGCAGCGAAATCGACGTTTCGGGCAAAAGCCCTTCATCAGGAATAAAGGCAGCGAGCCTGAAGCATGGAGAGATAAGCTAGAGGAGGGTGGGGGTGAGGAGAGAGTAGCATAGAGTACAATGGGTGAGTGGGGGAGGAGATGAAGGTGACAGGTCAAGGAGGAGAGGGTGGAGTGGATAGGTGGAAAAGAAGATAGGCAGGTCGGACAAGTCAAGGAGACAGTAACTGAGCTGGAAGTTTGAAACTAGGCAAATGTGGCTGTGGTACCGAGTTTGTTTCACAACATGGTTGAAGAGCTTCAGAGCAGAGGAAATGACCTGGGAGTTGCAGTGGGAGAGGGACCCCCTGAGATTCTTGTCGAGAGAGGAGGAAAAATTCTTCAAGGCAGGCATCCTTGCAAGAGGATTCGCAGTCGGGTTTAAATCAACGAGGTAAAAACAATGACTGCAGATGCTGAAAACCAAATACTGGATTAGTGGTGCTGGAAGAGCACAGCAGTTCAGGCAGCATCCAACGAGCAGCGAAAACACCACGTCTTCTCCCATCATTGACAACAGCCCCTGAAAATCTCCAGTTAACCATCTTTGCTCCAAAGAGAACATTCCCAAACTTGGGAATGTCTCCACAAAATGGAAATTGCTCATCCCTGAACATGATGCATGTGTTACAATGGGGAAGAGGTTTTGGCAAAATATTGTCAGTTAGCAGGTGGAAAAATGTTCAGGAAGTAAAACACAAATCCCAGTCTCCAGCTTTGTGAATCTTTAGAAACTCTTTGGGAAGTGGAATTCGAGGAGAATGAAGGATGAACTGTCCGACTGAGCAGAGACAGTCCAGACACCGTCCCCTTGTTTAAGAGGCCGATTGACTCTGATATTCTCCGGAGATGAACTGACCCGAGACATTGAAAGAATTCTCTGCACATCAGGAATTCAAACCCATTCTCGGCTCGGGGCCAATGAGAAAATTCGGGAAGAGGCAAAACACTGAAAGGCTTGGAGGGCGATGGCCCCGGTGTAGGAGAGCTCGTTCCTAGTGTCATGGATGTGCCTGCAGATGGTGGGATCAGGCTGTCCCCATGTCTCCATAATGAATGTCCAAGGCTTTATTATGGAAAATTAAAACTGATAGAAGATAATGGTAATTTTGGGCGGGGCGGGTTGAATTATGAATTGAATAGTAGGTTCCTCAAAGACACTTTGCCAGCCGCGCTGGGACCTGTCTCTGTGGCGCAATTGGTCAGCGCGTTCGGCTGTTAACCGAAAGGTTGGTGGTTCGAGACCACCCAGGGACGGAGTGCTACTTGTTCTCGCTCCTACCGCTTTCTTGGCTGCGAATGTGCACGTTTTTCATGGTTTCAGGTAAATGTTTCCCAAACGGAAATCTTTTCCACTGAGGCAGCACAAACGGGTTTCTGAATTGATTGAATTTCGAACGTAAAGGACTGCGGATGCTGAGAATCCGAGACAGAAAGCGAAACTGCTGGAAAAACTCAGCAGGTTTGGCTGTACTTGGATGAGGTAAAAAACGAGTTCTGAAATGTTGTCTCTGATTCTCTTTCCACAGATGCTGCCTGACCTGCTGAGTTGCTCCTGCAATTTCTGTTTTTGACTGAACGTCCATTTCATCTTTCGGGATGAAACACCCAGACTCGCCATTTGCAGATATTTAACCCTTTCGAAACCTGTGAAGTGATTGGATTCAAACAAACTCAGCAATGATTTACTCTTTCGCAGCTCCACAGGCAGATAGACCTGGGAAATGAAGCTGTATTGGTTCTGTATTGGTGGGCCGAGTGGTGAATGCGATGGACATGAAATCCTTTGCGGTTCCCACACGCAGGTGTGATCCCTGCCGACTTCAGTTGAGAAACGACATCAAAAGAAAAGGGAGATTGCTCCACGGTTTTTTTTTAAAATGCAATCAGTGGACGGGTTGAAATATTTCAATCACATTGGCACTGGTCGGGAATCTGCCTGACAGGGTGGAACAAGCAGATACCCACAGAGCTGCTATTGAGGCGATGAGCCAAGAGTTTGGAAATGAAACTAGAACAGTGAGGGGCGTGAAGTCGTGATCGAAGTTAAGCAGGCACCTGAGGAAAAAGGTGTTTTATTTCCCGGTGAAAGATAATGCTTCACAAAGTTGGGACTATGGAAGGGAAGCAGTGACGGTGATTATCTTTGGCTGTTCCTCTTGTGAATGTTCCCATTGCTGCGCATGTCCGTGATAACGTCAGAACTCTGCAGCATGGTGGCGTTAGATACGCACAGTGCCAGGGGCGCAATGGATGACGCATCTGACTCCACCTACCTGTTTGAAATGCAGCTCACAGCTTCTTCACACACCCCAATTAATCTTTCTCATTGTCCTGAAGCCGGCACACGGTTTGAATTCCTGATCTGCAGGAACGAGACTCTTTTCAATGTCTCGCGTCAGGAAATGTCCCTGAGAACATCAGAGTCAAGTCATAGCGCTGTCGGAGGAGGGGAAGCTGAAATAGCCCCACACGCTGCTCACGGGCACATTTCACTTTCCCCAACACACTGCCCCAACCACTGCGCCTCCTGGGAGTGGAAAGGAAACAAACACCAAAACCCAGTCTCAGCTTTGTAAATCTTCAGGAAATAAGAAAACTGTTCATCCCTTCGGATCTTCCATCCTGTGCTGACAACCTTGATTTTAAATGGATGTCCAGTCAGTGCCGACTCGTTTTGGCTGAAAAAAATCTTCCTTATCTCATCCCAGCATTTCTTGCCAGAGAGACCTGTGTGGCAGAGTTCATGTATATATTTCCTTGTATGGTATTTTGTAAATAACATTCGTTTGCTGGTTGTTTGTATCGGGTATTTCAGGTTCATTAGCCGTTGTTTAAGTGTGTTGGTAGGTTTGTGGGCTACCATGATGCTGAGAGGTTTGATTTGTCTGGACATCATTTCCCAGATGTCTTTAATGTAAAGTAATGTGCTAGGGTTTCTGTAGACGTTGTGTCTACTTGTGTCTGTTTGTTGATGTGAAATCGGCACACTGGGTTTATTGGGTAGGCAAAAGTGAGGACTGTAGATGCTGGAAACCAGAGTTTAGATCAGAGTGGTGCTGGAAAAGCACAGCAGGTCTGACAACTTCCGAGGAGCAGGAAAATCGACGTTTCGGGCAAAAGCCCATCATCAGGGATAGAAGCAGGACGCTTCCAGGGGTGGCGAGATAAATTGGGGGGGTGCTGGGCCAAAGGTAGCAAAGAGTACAATAGGTGAATGGGGGTGGGGATGGAGGTGACAGGTCAGAGAGGAGGGTGGAGCGGATAGGTGGGAAGGGAGATTGACAGGTCCTGAGGACAGCGCTCAGATGGAAGGTTGGAACTCAGCTAAGGTGGGGGGAGTGGAAATGAGGAAACTGGTGCAGTCCACATCGATGTCCTGGGGTTGAATGTATCCGAGGCAGAAGTTGGGGCGTTCTTCCCCCAGACATCGGGTGGGGAAGGAGGGACGATGGAGGAGGCCCCGGTCCTGCATGTCCCTGGCAGAGTGGGAGGGGTGGTTGAAATGTTGGGCCACAGGGCGATGGGGTTGATTATTGCGGGTGTCCTGGAGATGTTCCCTCAAACGCTGTGACTTGATTCTGCGACGGGGCTCCAGTCTCCCCAATGTAGGGGAGACCGCATCGGGAGCAATGGATACAAGAAACAACTTTGGTGGAAGCCTTCGAACTCCCGTGACCCGGGTTCGATTTCCGGGCAGGGAAGCAATTTTCAGTAGAGCTTTCAAACCTCGCTGCCATCTCCCTGGTGGTCTAGTGGTTAGGATTTGGCGCTTTCACTGCTGCGGCCCGGGTTCGATTCCCGGTCAGGGAAGCAATTTGCAGTGTATTTTTTGGGCTGCCCATTCTCCTTAAATGCGCTGTAGAGTTACTTTTTGGTCTTCGTCGTCACTGGGTGCTGCACTGTGTTGTGGTTCGTTGGAATAGTACCCTCGTTCAGATTTGTTTGTAGGTGTAGTGATGATTACTTCTGTAGCTAAGTACTTGGTTCGTGTGTGTTGCTTTCCTGCAGAGGCTGTTTTGAATTTATCATTGACTGTTCGGTCTACTGTGACATCCAGAAATGGCACTTTGTTGTTGTTCTCCTCTTTCGTGAATTTTATGCCAGGAAGGAGATTGTTGATGGTGTTGTAGGTTTCCTCTAATTTGTTTCATTTTTTGATGACATAAGTGTTTCATGGGCGTTTCGTTGATTTGTTTGTAGAGGTTGTTACTGAATATGAAGTGGGTGGTAAGGCACAGTTCAACGAGGTTGATAGTGTTATCTTTGCAGGCTGAAGTTGGTTCTGTGTTTTTGTCTTTAGTTCTTCGAGTAGTGTCTTCAGTTTTCTTTGGCGACGTTGATGTTAATGGATGTGAACAGGGCTGTTATGTCAAAGGACAACATTATTCCATCCTCTTCTATCTTCGTGTCTTTGGTGTTCAAAAATTCTTGGATGGAGTAAATGGAGTGGAGTGAATCTTCGACTTGGTGTTTTAGTCCTCAGTGGAGGCCTTTGACTAGTCTGTATATTGGTGTTCCAAGTAGTGAGACGATGGCCTGAGGGGGGCTCCTAGTTTGAAAAAGAGGAGAACAACAATAAACTGCATTCTTAGATGTCACAGTAGAGCGAACAGTCAATGGGGAACTTCAAACTAGCATCTACAGAAAACCAACACTCACAAACCAAATACTTAACCACAGAAGCAATCATCCCAACACCCACAAACGAAGCTGCATCAGGACATTATTTCAACGAGGCACTGACTCGTCGGTATATTGGTGTACCAAGTGGTGAGACTTTGGGTCTGAGGGGGGCTCCTGGTTTGAATTGGAGGAGAAAATTAACACAGTGCCATTTCTAGATGTCACAGTAGAGCGAACAGTCAATGGGGAACTTCAAACTAGCGTCGACAGAAAAACAACACACACAAATACTTAACCACGGAAGCAATCATCCCAACACCCACAAACGAAGATTCAACAGGACATTATTTCAACGAGCCGCTACACACTGCAGCACAGAGAAACTACGAAGACCACAAGAGAAATACGTATATAATATATTTAAGGAGAACGCGTCCCCAATAAACCCATTCCGCCGATTTCTCAGTGATGCTTCCAAGCTCACTCTCAAAAATTCGGTTTGTCCCTCCATTCTTTCCTGTTTGTTTTTTGTGCGTTCCCAATTCTCTGACTGAGTATTGGAGTTGGGAAGGGAAAAAAAATGACTGCAGATGCTGGAAACCAGATTCTGGATTAGTGGTGCTGGAAGAGCACAGCAGTTCAGGCAGCATCCAAGTAGCTTCGAAATCGACGTTTCGGGCAAAAGCCCTTCGTCAGGAATAAAGGCAGTGAGCCTGAAGCATGGAGAGATAAGCTTATCTCTCCATGCTTCAGGCTCACTGCCTTTGTTCCTGACGAAGGACTTTTGCCCGAAACGTCGATTTCGAAGCTGCTTGGATGCAGCCTGAATTGGAGTTGCGAAGTTATGTTGTGGCTGTACAGGACATTGGTGAGACCACTTTTAGAATATTGTGTGCAATTCTGGTGTCCCTCCAATCAGAAGGATATTGTGAAATTTGAAAGGGTTCTGAAGCACCAATGGGTCCACAGAGGGGAAGAGGCCCTTCTGCTGCCCTGAGTGTGGGAAGGCCTTCAGTGATTCCTCTGCCCTGCTGACGGACCAGTTGGTCCACACCGGGGAAGGCTGTTCTCCGGCCTCAAGTGCGAGATGGCCTTCAGCAGTTCTTCCCACCTGTTGAGACACCAGTGGGTCCACACTGAGAGGCCGTTCTTTTGCCCCAACCGCAGGAGGGGCATTGCTCTTTCCTCTGACGTTCTGGCCCATTGGTGTGTCCAAATGGTAGAGAGGTCGTTCAGTTGCCCTATGTGCAGGAAGGCCTTCAGCAATTCCTCGGCCCAGCTGAGGCACCAGTCTATCCACACCGGGGAGAAGCCGTTCTCCTGCCCCGAATGTGGGAAGGTCTTTACCCACTCCTCCACACTGCTGAATCACCAGCTGGACCACACGGGGGTTTGGGTGGGGGGGGAGAGTGGCGGAGGAGGGGAGGCCATTCTGCTGCCCTAAGTGTGGGAAAGCCTTCAGCAATTCCTCCGCCCTGCTGAAGCACCAGTGTGTCCACCCTGGGGAGAGACCCTTCAGCTGGCCCGAGTGTGGGAAGAGGTTCATGTTTTCCTGCAACTTGCGGAAGTACTAGCGGGGGCACCAGCGCTCCCAGCAATCAGATCCCACCAGTGACGCTGCCTTCGGTCACCCCCCAGGACTGAATCTGCTGCCATTTCTGACAGTGGGTGCAGTGGGAGAGTAGGTGAGCTGTTATTGTTTTCTGCTGGAATGCAATTGACTCCCCTACACCACACAAACCCAACCCCAAGGTAGCTCAGGGTTAGCACTGCTGCCTCATGGCACCAGGAACTCAAGAATAATTCCACCCTTGGGGGTCTGTGTGCAATTTATGGAGGGTTGGAAAATGGATCTGAGTGGGTTAGTCTTCGGAAGATCAGTGCAGATGTGTTCGGCTGAAGGACCTGTTTTTCCACATTGTGGGGTGCTATGATTCTATGAGCTTTGCCTTCAGTGGACACTGTTGCTCATTGAGCCCGGGACTGCACATTGCCAATGAAATGATCCAGAGAATCCTAAGACCGCAAGACCATCGGAAAAAGTTTGGCCTTCTCTGCCATTCGTTAGTCACAAAAGTATTGGATGAGATTAGCTACAGTGTGGAAACAGGCCATTTGTCCCAACAAGTCCACACCGACCCTCTGAAGTGTAACCCATCCAGACCCATTTCCCTCTGACTAATGTACCTTACTCTATGGGCAATTAAGCATGGCCAATCCACAAGACCTGCACATCTTTGGTTTATGGAAGAAAACAGGACCACCCAGAGAAAACCCACGCAGACATTGGGAGAATGTGCACACTCCTCACAGACTGCCACCCAAGGCTGGAATAAAACCTGGGTCCCTGGCACTGTGAGGCTGCAGGTGTAACCACTGAGCCACTACATATTGCAACCCGAGTTTGGCAAGCCGGGGGTTGGGTGAATACAGCAAGCCAGGCAGCACCAGGATGTGGAGTAGTCAGCGTTTTGGGTATTAACCCTTCTTCATTACTGAAAGAGTGACTTATCTATGAGAAAAGATTTACATGAATGTTGCTGGGGGTTGGAGGGTTTGAGCTGCAGGGAGCGGCTGAATAACGTGGGGTTGTTTTCACTGGAGCATCGGAGGCAGAGAAGTGACCTAATAGCGTTTACAAAATCATGAGGGGCATGGACAGGGTAATAGACAAGGTCTTTTCCCTGGGCTGGGGGAGTACAGAACTAGAGGGCATAGGTTTAGGGTGAGAGGCGAAATATATAAAAAGGGACGACTTCTTCATGCAGAGGGTGGTATATATATGAAATGAGCTGCCAGAGTATGTGGGTCAGGTGTTGTCAAATGGGAGTAGATTAATTTCGGATATCAGGTCAGCATGGACAAGTTGGACCGAAGGGTCTGTTTCCATGCTGTACGTGTCTCTGACTACTGGTCCTGATGTAAGTTTAAAATAGAGTCCAAGTAACTTTGAATAGTTCAATCTTGTTGAGCTCACCTCCTGAAAAGTTTCAGATGAATCCCTCTGAGAGATACTGTTTAAACATGCTGATTTGGACAAAGTATCCCATCAAGTTCAACACAAACCCAGAGTTGAAGAAGTCAGAAGTCAGAACACCAAGGGGACCAAAACTGATCACAATATTCCAGGTGCATCCTCATCAACGTCCTGTATAACTACAACATAACTTGCCAACATCTATACTCAATTCCCTAACCAATGAAGGTCAGTGTGCTGAAACCTTTCTTCACTACCTTGTGTACCGATGTTGTCAGAGATATAGGACCTACTTTAAACTGATGCAGGATCCAGCTGCTGAGAGCCCAGAAGCAGAGTAGTGCTGCGTGAGTGTGCTGGGCTTTAGATTTGGATACCACCTCCCCACACCTCTAGAGACCTCAGGTCTGTAGCTTGCCTTCTTATCTTTGAGGGTTTTCCACCTGTTTGAAACAGCCTGTCCTGCAATTAACCCCTTTATGCCAAGGCGTTCCTTCTACAGGCAGAATTAATTGTCCTTCTGTCACACAGTTATTAAACACCATTATCTCATCTGTTCAAAGGAAATGCTCATTGTTTTGCCTCCTCCTTCCCAGCGATAGTTAATGTATGTTATTTGTTAACTCCCTTGTAGCAGTTTCTCATTGGCCCTTTCGTTTCTTGGTCCAGAAAGAGTTATTGCTGACTCATGAAGTTATCAAAGTTCTGGAGTTTACAGGATCACACCACATTCCTCTCTGCCTCCCCCAGGAATAACGATTGTTCCTGAGGTACTCACAGTTCCTGACGTTCCTTGATATCCCCAAATACAATCCATACGTCAGGAAATCACTGGTGCTGCCCTGACATAGATAGTCAATGTTTGAACAGAAGATTATGGGGAGAAAATGCAGAAATCCGAAATGCAAAGAGACTTGGGAGTTCAAGTCCAGGATTTTCTCAAAGTAAACTTGCAGGTTGAGTTGCACTTTCCCCTGCAAGTGCCGAATGTGTGACACCAGCTCATTTACCTATTCCCTCCTCGCTATCCAAGGGGCCAAACTTACATTCCAGGTGAAGTGGCCCTTTACCTGCACTTCCCACAACCCAGTCTACTGCATTTGCTGCTCACAATGTTGCCTCATCTACAGTGGGGAAAACGAAGCCTAAACTGGGTGACTGCTGCACAGAACATCTACGTTCTGCCTGCAAAAAAGACCCTGAGCTTCCAGTTGCCTGCCAATTCCACACCCCACCCTGTTCCCTGGCCAACATCTCTGTCTCAGGTTTGCTGTTGTGTTCCAGCGAAGCTCAGCACCAGCAGAACGAAGAGCACCGAATATTGCACTTGGGGACCACACATCCCTCTGGTCCCAATATCCAATTCAATAATTCTAGACCTGAACTCCATAGTATCCTCGTCCCTTCCACACACACCAAGCCTTGTTATCACATAGTCTGTCATTCCACACTACTTCGCCACGAACAGTCTCCATTAACAGTTATTCACTCTCTCACGCAGATCGTTATCAACTCCTTTTTCTGTCCAACAGTTCTTCCCTCGCTTTGGGCTCTGTCCTGATCTCCGCCTTCCTCCCACAATATCTCCTGCATATAAACCGACATTTTCCCAATCACCATCTGTTCTGTGGAAGGGTCACCGGCAACTCCTGTTTTTTGTTCCTGATATACAGCACCCGCAGTTCTTTCAGATTTTTATTGAGAGAGAGTTGGAAATTGTTTCGAGAGACACAAGGAGAAGGGGGAGAAACAGAACAGACATGAACGTAAAATCATTGTAGTGCGATCACTTCCCTTAAGCATGAATAGAGCGCATGGGCCATTTGTGAGCTTGTAGCGCAACGGTAGCGCGTCTGACTCCACGTCAGAAGGTTGTGTGTTCAAAACACGTCACGCTCCCTACAATCAACGTCTAACATTTCCAATGAAGAAAAGAGTACGTTCACTCCGTATATCTGTTGTGTCAAAAGTTGTGGACACTTTCGATCACGCATGAATCTTTGCTGTCAGTTTGATTTGTGAACACTGTGTCAGGGAGGTGGTGTGCCATTTGTTTGGGGAAATGCTGAGCTCCCCGCAATATGACAAGTCGAACACAAACTGTTCATCACGGGATTTCAACACACAGCCGCTTCGTTCAGTTGGTGACCGCGCAGTGTGAATCACATTATACCAATACTTTTACAACAGAATCCAGAGATTTCCATCCAGGTTTTAGTCACATCAAACTGCCACGTTATGATGTTCTGGCCTCAGAAAACTATAATAACGTGAAGATCGCTGGGATGATTTTCTACATCGGACTGCAATAGAAACACAGATCATTGTTTCCAGTTTTGGTGGAACAAAAGACATCGTATTGGTGGATAATTACAGTTTGTGCAAACACAGCTAGCCATCGATAAATATTAATCCTGTTCACTTCAATGGCAAAATTTCAATTCAGAAACCAAGTGCACTTGGCTGTTTGTAACAGAGACAACATGACAAAATGGCTTTTAGGAGGAGAAATGGGACATTGAGGAGAAGTGAAATGTTTGCTTTTGTTCACCTCCACAATTGTTAGAAAAACAGGTTGAAAGGATTCTTAAAAGGTGGCTGAAGGAGTGGTGAGGGATAACACTTCAGACAGCGCAAAGTGGAAGACCACTTTCTAGTGGAAGAAAAAGACATTCCTTATTTCTGAAAGAACTGGGAAACAGAAGAGGGGATGAAATCTGACTTGGGAGGTATTTCCTATTTGTTGAGGATGTTGCTTCATCACAGTCTTGGTTTAGAACATAAGCTCTTCATCAGGAATAAAGGGTGGCCCAAGGGGGCTGAGAGATAAATGGGAAGGAAGTGGGGCTGGAGGGAAGGCAGCTGGGAGTGCAATAGGTAGATGGAGGTAGGGATTGATGGTGATAGGTCAGAGATGAGGGTGGAGCAAATAGGTGAGAAGCAAGGTGGACAGGTATGACAGGTCAAGAGGTTGGTGTCGAATTGGAAGGTTGGATCTGGGACAAGGTGGGGGAGAGGAAATAAGGAAACTGATGAAATCTGCATTGATCCCATGTAGTTGGAGGGTCCGAAAGCAGAAGTTGAGGTGTTTTTCCTACAAGTGTCGGGTAGGAAGAGGTTGGCAGTGGAGGAGGCCCAGGACTTGCATGTCCTTGGTGGAATGGAAGGGGGAGTTAAAGTGGTAAAAACAATGACTGCAGATGCTGAAAACCAAATACTGGAATAGTGGTGCTGGAAGAGCACAGCAGTTCAGACAGCATCCAACGAGCAGCGAAATCGACGTTTCGGGCAAAAGCCCTTCATCAGGAATAAGGCAGTGAGTCTGAAACGTGGAGAGATAAGCAAGAGGAGGGTGGGATAAAGTGTTCAGCCACAGGGCGGTGTGTCGGTTAGAATTAGAGTCCAAGAGTTGTTCCCTGAAATATTCGGTTAGTTGGCATCCAGTTTCCCCAATGTGGTTGAGACCATATTGCGAGCAATGGACATGATCTTATCAATAGATTGCATAAGTCTTAGCCTGCCAGAATTATTTTCTTTTATTAAATTAAAGAAATTTTTTATTCAATTGGATGACTGCATAAAACGGTTTGTTGGTCAGATTTGAATCATCACTCCCAAATGAGACGATGCCATGAATATCAGTGAACTGCTCTTTTTGTTAAAAACCACAAGTTCTTGATTTATTTTCACAACTTACTGGTATTCACACCTGCACATTTAATGTCAAACTCTGACATCAGAAATTAAATTACAGCATTAATTTTGACTTGAAATATTCGAACAAACAAATTAATAGCACACAGTGAATCGCAAGTCTGATTAATCTGAAATTAAATTTGACCAAAAAAATATAAAATCAAGATGGGAGATAAGAAATGGGGGAAGGGCAGAAGGCGAGAAATGCAGCATCATAGAAAGTGCTCCCCCAGAGTGTGCATTTTACCAACTACCACTGCTAAATATAAACACTCTGATATGATCCTTCGGTTTTAATGTAAACCATAGCCCCATACAGTAGGTACCATTTAAATGAGTTAAAAATGCAAGCATTGAGCAAATCCAGCTTCCAGCCTTACCCCCCCACCCCCACCCCCGCCGCCCCCTCTCGCTCCTTGGAGCTTAGACCATCCTCCAGCGCCGGGGGGTTGTTGAACTCCTGGGCTCCAGCGGCCACGCCTCCACTGAAGAAGCTTTGGGAAGCAGATGCAAAGGCAAGATGCAGAACAGAGAACCTTTGTATATGAAAGCAGCTTACAGAGACATTGAGCAATAGAATCACATGGTATTTACCCATCGTCCTCTGGGTTATCTACCCAGCACACTCACGCAGCACTACTCTACTTCTGTGCTCCCAGCAGCTGGACCGTGGATCAGTTTAAAGTAGGTCCTATATCTCTGATTACATCGGTACACAAGGCAGTGAAGAAAGGTTTCAGCACACTGGCCTTCATCAGTTAGGGAATTGAGTATAGATGTTGGCAAGTTATGTTGTAGTTATACAGGACGTTGATGAGGCCGCACCTGGAATATTGTGATCAGTTTTGGTCCCCTTGGTGTTCTGACTTCTGACTTCTTCAACTCTGGGTTTGTGTTGAACTTGATGGGATACTTTGTCCAACTCAGCATGTTTAAACAGTATTGCTTGGAGGGATTCATCTGAAACTTTTCAGGAGGTGAGGTCAACAAGATTGAACTATTCAAAGTTACTTGGACTCTATTTTAAACTTACATCAGGACCAGTAGTCAGAGACACTTACAGCATGGAAACAGACCCTTTGGTCCAACTTGTCCATGCTGACCTGATATCCTTTATTAATCTAGTCCCATTTGACAGCACCTGACCCATATACTCTGGCAGCTCAATTCATATATATACCACCCTCTGTATGAAGAAGTTGTCCCTTTAATTTGTTTCGCCTCTTACCCTAAACTTATGCCCTCTAGTTCTGGACTCCCCTGCTCAAGGAAAGGACATTGTCTATTACACTGTCCATGCCCCTCATGATTTTATAACCGCTATTAGGTCACTTCTCTGCCTCCGATGCTCCAGTGAAAACAACCCCATGCTATTCAGCCGCTCCCTGCAGCTCAAACCCTCCAGCCCCCAGCAACATTCATGTAAATCCTTTCTCATAGATAAGTCACTCTTTCAGTCATGAAGAAGGGTTAATACCCAAAACGCTGACTACTCCACATCCTCGTGCTGCCTGGCTTGCTGTATTCTCCAAACCCCCGGCTTGCCAACTTCGGGTTGCAATATGTAGTGGCTCAGTGAATACCACTGCAGCCTCACAGTGCCGGGGACCCAGATTTGATTGCAGCCTTGGGTGGCTGTCTGTGAGGAATTTGCACTTTCCCCCAATGCCTGAGTGAGTTTTCTCTGGGTGGTCCTGTTTTCTTCCATAAACCAAAGATGTGCAGGTCATGTGGATGGGCCATGCTGAATTGCCCATAGAGTTAGGTACATTAGTCAGAGGGAAATGGGTCTGGATGGGTTACTCTTCGGAGGGTCGATGTGGACTTGTTGGAATGAATGGCCTGTTTCCACACTGTAGCTAATCTCATCCAATACTTCTGTTACTAACGAATGGCAGAGTAGGCCAAACTTCTTCTCCGATGGTCTGCGATCTTAGGTTTCTCTGGTTCATTTCATTGGCAATGTGCAGTCCCGGGCTCAATGAGCAACAGTGTCCACTGAAGGCAAAGCTCATACAATGATAGAACCCCCACAATGTGGAAACAGGTCCTTCAGCCGAACACATCTGCACTGATCTTCCGAAAACTAACCAACTCAGATCCATTTTCCTACCCTCCATAACTTGCACACAGACTCCCACGGGTGGAATTGTTCCTGGGTTCCTGGTGCCATGAGGCAGCAGTGCTAACCCTGAGCCATCATGGAGTTGTGATTGTGGGGTGTCGGGAAGGCAATTGCAGTCCAGCAGAAGACTAAAACAGCCCACCTACTCTCCCACTGCACCCACTGTCAGAACTGACAGGAGGTTCAGACCTGGGAGGTGACTGAAGGCATCATCACTGGTAGGATCTGATTGCTGGGAGAGCTGGTGCTCCCGCTGGTGCTTCCGCAAGTTGTAGGAAAACATGAACCTCTTCCCACACTCGGTCCAGCTGGAGGGCATCTCCCAGGTGTGGGCACATTGGTGCTTCAGTAGGGCAAAGGAATTGCTGAAGGCTTTCCCACACTTAGGGCAGCAGAATGATCTCCCCTCCTCCGCCACTCTCCCCCACCCCCCAAATCCCCGTGTGGTCCAGCTGGTGATTCAGCAGTGTGGAGGAGCAGGTAAAGACCTTCCCACATTCGGGGCAGGAGAACGGCTTCTCCCCGGTGTGGATAGACTGGTGCCTCAGCAGGGCCGAGGAATTGCTGAAGGCCTTTCTGCACATAGGGCAACTGAACGACCTCTCTACCATTTGGACACACCAATGGGCCAGTATGTCGGAGGAAAGAGCAATGCCCCTCCTGCAGTTGGGGCAGAAGAACGGCCTCTCAGTGTGGACCCACTGGTGTCTCAACAGGTGGGAAGAACTGCTGAAAGCCATCTCGCACTTTGGGCCAGAGAACAGCATTCCCCGGTGTGGACCAACTGGTGCGTCAGCAGGGCATGGGAATCATTGAAGCCCTTCCTACACTCAGGGGAACAGAAGGGCCTCTTCCCCTCTGTGGGCCCATTGGTGCTTCAGACCCCTTTCAAATTTCACAAAATCCTTCTGATTGGAGGGACACCAGAATTGCACACAATATTCTAAAAGTGGTCTCACCAATGTCCTGTACAGCCACAACATAACTTCCCAGCTCCAATTCAGGCAGCATTCAAGCAGCTTCGAAATCGATGTTTCGGGCAAACGCCCTTCGTCAGGAATAAAGGCAGTGAGCCTGAAGCATGGAGACATAAGCTTATCTCTCCATGCTTCAGGCTCACTGCCTTTATTCCTGACGAAGGGCTTTTGCCTGAAACGTCGATTTCGAAGCTACTTGGATGCTGCCTGAACTGCTGTGCTCTTCCAGCACCACTAATCCAGAATCTGGTTTCCAGCATCTGCAGTCATTGTTTTTACCTTCCCAACTCCAATACTCAGTCAGAGGATTGGGAACGCTTTCAAAACCAACAAAAAACAAACAGGAAAGAATGGAGGGAAAAACCGAATTTTTGAGAGTGAGCTTGGAAGCATCACTGAGAAATCGGCGAAATGGGTTTATTGGGGATGCGGTCTCCTTAAATACACTATATACGTATTTCTCTTGTGGTCTTCGTAGTTTCTCTGTGCTGCGGTGTGTAGTGGCTGGTTGAAATAATGTCCTGATGCAGCTTCGTTTGTGTGTGTTGGGATGATTGCTTCTGTGTTTAAGTATTTGGCTTGTGTGTGTTGTTTTTCTGTAGATGCTCGTTTGAAGTTCCCCATTGACTGTTCGCTCTACTGTGACATCTGTGCTTCAGATGCAGTTTATTGTTGTTCTCCTCTTTTTCAAACTAGGAGCCCCCCTCAGGCCATAGTCTCACGACTTGGAACACCAATGTACAGACTAGTCAAAGACCTCCACTGAGGACTAAAACACCAAGTCGAAGATTCATGCCACTCCATTTACTCCATCCAAGAATTTTTGAACACCAAAGACACGAAGATAGAAGAGGATGGAATAATGTTGTCCTTTGACATAACAGCCCTGTTCACATCCATTAACATCAACGTGAACAAAGAAAACTGAAGACACTACTCGAAGAACTAAAGACAAAAACACAGAACCAACTTCAGCAGCAAAGATAACACTGTCAACCTCGTGGAACTGTGCCTTACCACCCACTTCATATTCAGTAACAAGCCCTACAAACAAATCAACGAAACGCCCATGAAACACTTCTGTCATCAAAAAAATGAAACAAATTAGAGGAAACGTACAACACCATCAACAATCTCCTTACTGGCATAAAATTCACAAAAGAGGAGAACAACAACAAAGTGCCATTTCTAGATGTCACAGGAAAGCGAACAATCAATGATAAATTCAAAACAGCCTCTACAGGAAAACAGCACACGCGAACCAAGTCCTTAGGTACAGAAGTAATCATCTCTGCACATACAAACAAATCTGAACGAGGGCACTGTTTCAACGAAACACGACACACTGCAGCACCCAGTGACTCCGAAGACCAATAAGTAACTGTACAGCGCTTTTAAGGAGAATGGATAGCCAAGCAACACGCTGAAAATTGCTACCCTGACCGGGAATTAAACCCGGGCCGCAGCGGTGAAAGCGCCGAATCCTAACCACTAGACCACCAGCTAGACATAGGCAAAGTTTGACAGCTCTCCTGAAAATTGCTTCCCTGCCCGGAAGTCGAACCCGGGTCACCAAGTTAGAAGGCGAACACCAATGTCATTTCGTGTATCCATTGCTCCCGATGCGGTCACCTCTACATTGGGGAGACTGGAGCCCCGCCACAGATTCAAGTCACAGCGTTTGAGGGAACATCTCCAGGACACCCGCAACAATCAACCCCATTGCCCTGTGGCCCAACATTTCAACTTCCCCTTCCCACTCTGCCAGGGACATGCATGTCCTGGGCCTCCTCCATCGCTGCTCCCTCCCCACCCGATGCCTGGAGGAAGAACGTCCCAACTTCTGCCTCGGATACATTCATCCCCAGAGCATCAATGTGGTCTGCACCAGTTTCCTCATTTCCCCTCCCTCCACCTTACCTCAGTTCCAACCTTCCAGCTGAGCGCTGTCCTCATGACCTGTCCTACGTGCCAATCTCCCTCCCCACCTATCCGCTCCACCCTCCTCTCTGATCTGTCACCTCCATCCCCACCCCGATTCACCTATTGTACTTTTTGCTACCTTCGGCCCAGCACAACCCACCCCCAATTTATCTCTCCACTCTGGAGGGGTCCTGCTTCTATTCCTGATGAAGGGCTTTTGCCCGAAACATTGATTTTCCTCCTCGTCGGAAGCTGTCTGACCTGCTGTGCTTTTCCAGCACCACTCTGATCTAAACTCTGGTTTCCAGCATCTGCAGTCCTCACTTTTGCCTACCCAATAAACCCAGTGTGCCGATTTCACATCAACAAACTGACACAAGCAGACACAACGTCTGCAGAAACCTTAGCCACATTACTTTACATTAAAGACATCTGGGAAATGATGTCCAGACAATTCAACCCTCTCAGCATCATGGTAGCCCACAAACCGACCAACTCACTTAAACAGGGGCTAATGAACCTGAAATACCCGATACAAACAACCAGCAAACGAATGTTATTTACAAAATACTATACAAGGAAATATATACATGAACTCTGCCTCACAGTTCTCTGTGGCAAGAAATGCTGGGATAAGAAAAGGAAGATTTTTTTTAGCCGAAACGAATCGGCACTGACTGGACAGCCATTTAAAATCAACGCTGTCAGCCCAGGATGGAAGACCCGAAGGGATGTACCGTGTTCTTATTTCCTGAAGATTTACAAAGCTGAGACTGGGTTTTGGTGTTTGTTCCCTTTCCACTCCCAAGAGCCGCAGTGTTGGGGCGGTGAGTTGGGGAAAGTGAAATGTGCCCGTGAGCAGCGTGTGGGACTATTTCAGCTTCCCCTCCTCTGACAGCGCTATGACTTGACTCTAATGTTCTCAGGGACACTTACTGACGCGACACAGTGAAACGAGTCTCATTCCCGCAGTTCAGGAATTCAAACCGTATGCCGGCTTCAGGACAATGAGAAAGATTAATTGGGGTGTGTGAAGAAGCTGTGAGCTGCATTTCAAACAGGTAGGTGGAGTCAGATGCGTCATCCATTGCGCCCCTGTCACTGTGCGGATCTGACGCCGCCATGCTGCAGAGTTCTGACGTTAACACGGACATGCGCAGCAATGGGAACATTCACAATGTGAACAACCAAAGATAATCACCGTCACTGCTTCCCTTCCATAGTCCCAACTTTGTGAAGCAGTATCTTTCACTGGCAAATAAAACACCTTTGTCCTCAGGTGCCTGCTTAACTTCGATTACGACTTCACGCCCCTCACTGTTCGATGTCATTTCCAAACTCTTGGCTCATCGCCTCAATAGCAGCTCTGTGGGTATCTGCTTGTTCCACCCTGACAGGCAGTGGGCTACAAATTCCCGACCAGTCCCAATGTGATTGAAATACTTCAACCCCTCCACTGATTTGCATCTTTAAAAAAACCGTGGAGTAATCTCCCTTTCTTTTTGACGTCGTTTCTCAACTGTAGTCGGCAGGGTTCACACCAGCGTGGGGAAACCGCAATGGATTTCATGTCCATCGCATTCACCACTCGGCCCACCAATACAGAACCACACTGACAGCTTCATTTCCCAGGTCTCTCTGCCTGTGGAGCTGAGAAAAAGTGAATCCTTGCAGAGTTTGTTTGAATGCAATCACTTCTCAGGTTTCGAAAGGGTTAAATTTCTGCAAATGGCGAGTCTGCGTGTTTCATCCCGGTAGATGAAATGGACGTTCAGTTCAAAACAAAAACAGAAATTGCAGGAACAACTCCGCAGGTCAGGCAGCATCTGTGGAAAGAGAATCAGAGACAACATTTCAGAACTCGTTTTTTTCCTCAAGCAGGTCCAGCCAAACCTGCTGAGTTTCTCCAGCAGTTTCGCTTTCTGTCTCGGATTCTCAGCATCCGCAGTCATTTATGTTAGAAATTCAATCAATTCAGAAACCCCTTTGTGCTGCCTCAGTGGAATAGATTTCCGTTTGGGAAACATTTTCCTGACACCATTAAAAACGTGCACTTTCGTAGCCAAGAAAGCGGTAGGAGCGAGAACAAGTAACACGCTGTCGCTGGTTGGTCTCGAACCACCAACTTTTCGGTTAACAGCCGAACGCGCTGACCAATTGCGCCACAGAGACAGGTCCAAGAGCTCCGTGCACAGTGTCTTTGAGGAACCTACTAATCAATTCATAATTCAACCCGCCCCGCCCAAAATTACCATTGTCTTCTATCAGTTTTACTTTTCCATAATAAAGCCTTGGACATTCATTGTGGAGACATGGGGACAGCCTGATCCCACCATCTGCAGGCACATCCATGTCACGAGGAACGAGCTCTCCACCACCGGGGCCATCGCCCTCCGAGCCTTTCAGTGTTTGCCTCTTCCTGAATTTTCTCATTGGCCCCGAGCCGAGAAGGGGTTTGAATTCCTGATGTGCAGAGAATTCTTTCAATGTCTCGGGTCAGTTCAGGTCCCGAGAATATAGGAGTCAATCAGCCTCTTAAACAAGGGGATGGTGTCTGGACTGTCTCTGCTCAGTCCGTCAGTTCATCCTTCATTCTCCTCTAATTCCACTTCCCAAAGAGTTTCGAAAGATTCACAAAGCTGGAGACTGGGATTTCTGTTTTACTTCCTGAACATTTTTCCACCTGCTAACTGACGATATTTTGACACAACCTCTTCCCCATTGTAACATTTGCATCATGTCCAGGGATGAGCAATTTCCAATCCCAAGTTTGGGAATGTTCTCTTTGGAGCAAAGAAGGTTAACTGGAGATTTCCAGGGGCTGTTGTCAATGATGGGAGAAGACGTGGTGTGAATGGGTAGGTTAATGATCAGAAGAACCTATTGCCACTGACTAGGGTCAGTGACCAGAGGACAGGGATTGAAGTTCTTTAATGGAAAGCAGCATTTGTGTCAAACAAACACAGCGAATATTGCAGAAAGCCAACGGGTCGAGCAGCATCCGTGGAAAGGGAAACAGAGCTGACGTTTTGAGTGTGCTACGGTTTTTGTTCAGAACTCAGTCTTTTGCCTCTTCCCGAAGTTGGTCCAGGTCTGTGTCTCAATTGGCAAACACATGGCAAGTGCAGTTCCGCAATGTGAAGTTATAGCCTTTGCTGTTTAAAAAAAATAGCAGTGCATTGTTAAAATGATTATATCTTGGAATGTGGAGAAAGTGAGGACTAGAGGTGAAAGTCGAAAAATGTGGCACTGGAAAAGCACAACAGGTCAGGCAGCATCTGAGGAACAGGACAGTGAACGTTTCGGGCACAAGTCCTTCATCAGGAATGATGTATGGATGCACTAAGGGGTCTCAGAGTCCCTCCACACCAGTCAATGCCAGCTGTCGGGCAGATGCAGCAGGCAATGAGCAAGGCAAGTGGTATATTACGAAGAGGAATTGAGTTCAGAAGTGGGGTCATTGAACATATTCAACGCGAAGTTCATCTGAGTTTTGAACAACAAAGAAGTGGATGCTTATAGGGGGAGGTAAGAAAATGGTTTTAAGACCAGTACAGATCAGTCACAGAGTCAGACAGTACTGAACAGACCCTTCATCCAACTAGTCCATGCTGAGTATGTTCTCAAACTAAACTCGTCCCACCTACCAGTGTTTGGCCCATAACCCTTCCAACCTTTCGTATTCATGCACTTATCCAAATGTCTTTTGAACGTCGTAACTGTACGTGTATAAAATCATGAGGGGCATGGATAGGATTAATAAACAAAGTCGTTTCCTGGGGTGGGGGTGTCCAGAAGGAGAGGGCATGGGTTTCGCGTTAGAGGGGAAAGATACAAAAGAGATCTAAGGGGCAACTTTTTGACGCAGAGAATGGTACGTTTATTGAATGATCTGCCAGAGGAAGTGTTGAAGGCTAGTACGATTGCAACAATTAAAAGGCATTTGGGTAGGTGTATGAATAGGGAGTGTTTGGAGGGATATGGGGCCGTGTGCTGTCAGGTGGGACTAGATTGGGTTGTGATAGTTGGTCAGCATGGACAAGTTGGATCAAACAGTCTGTTTCTATGCTGTCCATCTCTACCTCAATGTTAAACATACTCAGTGACCTGGCCTCCACAGTTTTCTGTGACAATGAATTCCATAGATTCACCACTCTCTGGCTAAAGAAGTTTCTCCTAATCTCCATTCTCCCTTTATGCTAAGGCTATGCCCATGGGTATTAGTCTCTCCTCCCAATGAAAACATCTTCCCAATGTCCACTCTGTCCAGGCCGTTCAATGTTCTGTACGTTTCAGTTAGATCTCCCTTGAATGTGGGCCTGTTAATCAGCATGAATCAAACACTTCAGGATGAGGACATCCGTGATTAGACTCAACAAATTGAGAATGGAGGGTGAGAGTGTGGGATGGAGATTTTCAGCTTTTAGGGAATAAGGTTGGAAAGAAAGTTTAATATAAATTATAATTGATCAGATGAGCCAATGGGCCAAGGAGTAGTGGATGGAGTTTAATTTAGACAAATATGAGCTGTTGTATTTTGATGAGGCAACTCAGGGCAGGACCTATGCGGTTAATGGTAAATTAATGGAATTCTGTGCTCAAAGAAGCAGTAGAGGCAGCTTCATTAAGACACTGTTGGATGGGTTTTTTTTTGTGTAGTAAGGGAATTAAGGGAAGTTGGGATAATGCAATTAGGAGGAGCTGAAACGATTGATCGATCCGCCATGATTGTAATGAATGGCGGAGCAGGGTCGATGGGCCAAATGGCCTACTCCTTCTATTACTTTGAAACGATCACCCTGCGTTTCCCATGGCTAACCCACCTCACCTGCACATCCCTGGACACTAGGCAATTTAGCATAGCCAATCGAAATCAAGAGCAGTGAGCAATGTAGTGATGTGGAAACCAAACACCAGAGAATGAGAGAAAGGGACAAGGAGAATAAATGTATGAGCAATCAAAGCTGGATTCTCACCATCACAAAAAATAAAACTAAAAGCTGCATTGTAAAAAAAGCGAATTGATTGACTGCACACATTGAAGAGAATAATTATGATCTGAGACTCCTTACAGAGATATGGCTTCAGAATGACAAGGATTGGATCCGGAATATAGAGGGGAGATGTGGCATTCAAGTCGAGTGAGAGGCTCAGTAAAGGTAGAGGGTGGGCACTGCTAATCAAAGCACTGATAACATGGTAGTTTGGTGTCAGCTCGGATTTCAGGTCCTGATTTCTCTGTCCTCTGATCTCCCTGTTCCCACAGAGTTAAATGTTGTCTGTTCTCAGCTCTGCTAGATTTCTGTTGAAGCTTTGACCCCCTTTCACACCTTCTGGAGCAACAAAATATTCTGAGCCTCCTGGAAATGACACCTTATCTGTTCCCCTCCTGATTTTAAAAATCTCGATAAAGTTATCTGTCAACTTCCTCGGCTCTGTTGGAAAAATGTCCCAGCTTCTTCTTAATTCAAACCCTCCATTCCCAGCAACACGCTGGCAAAGTAAGGAATAGGGAATTGCATCAAATCACATAAATGTACTGTCTGAAATAATCGAGCTGTGCTCTGGCCTGAGATATTGAGAGTCCCTGGTGTAAGTAATTACGAATGCAATAATTTTGGTCACAGAATTGAACAATCATTTTGCAACAAAGGGGTCTACTTTGATAAGGAGGTAGCGGTCATTTCTAGGGTAAGGGAACAGTTTGTAGATCAGGGAGATGAAGTTCCAGACACTTGTGAAGGGCTAGAATTGAATTTGATAAATAAGACAAAGAACTGTGGATGCTGGAAATCTGAAACAAAAACTGAGAACACTGGAAAAACTCAGCAGGACTGGAAGCATCTGTGGAGAGAAAGCAGAGTTAAAATTTCGAGTCCAACAACTCCTCTTCAGGATTCTGAAATAGTTTAAGCCTGGCAGTAAGTTCAGGTAACCTTTACTGCGACCCAACTTTGTTACAGCTTCAGATCTCCACATCACAAGGCGTACAAAAAGTAGCTTTTCTTTAAAAAAAAGCACCTCAAGCTCAAAGTGCGCATACTCACCTCCCACTCCCCCCACCACACTTTCTTTATTATTGGTTCGTTCAGTTGTCCCTTTGTAACTGGATCCTTCGTACAGCCGGGTAAAGCATGCAGCTGGGACGACTGAGTGAATCCTTTCGCGCAACGGCAGTTTCCATCACTGAAAAGGACATGAATGAATCAGATGGGTTTTTGCCCTCTAAAAACGGTTTCATCCTTAGATTCTGAAGTCCAGATTACTGACCGAATCCCAATTCTGCCGTCTGCTGCGACGGGATTCGAACCTGAGAATCCCCAGAGCTGGGCTGTTAGCGGCGATCGGCCATCGCCCCTTCCATCCCCCTGCAATGGCACGTGAACGCGCTGGTGCCTTCACAGGTGGGAGGAGCAGGTGAAGCTCTTCCGGCACTGACAGCAGGTGAACGGCCTCACTCCGGTGTGGACCCACTGGTGGGTCAGCAGTGCAGCTGACTGAGTGAACCCCCTTCCGTACATGGGGCACGTGAATGGCTTCTCTCACTTGTGGACCCATTCGTGCGTCTCCAGATGGCTGATCCGACTGAAGCCCTTCCTGCACACCGAGCAGGTGAATGGCCTCTCCCCGCTGGGAATACGTCTGTGGGTTTCCAACACGGATGGGGAAGGGAATCCTTTCCCTCAGTCCCCACATTTCCAAAATTTCTCCATTGGTGGAGCTTTCCTTGTGTTGGTCTGGGTTTGAAATTACAATCAGAACGGGGACATAGTCTTTCCCACTGTGAGGGATGAGACTTTGATTCCCCAAAGCTGAGTAAATGGTGTAAAGCACTTTTCACAGTCAGCGCACTGAATCTCCCTCACTCGGTGTCTCAGTGTTCTTCCTGCCACACCAGTGTCCAAAATCTCTCAAGCAAACAAAAGCAACCATGTCTTCTTGATTGGAATGGTTGCTGATATTCAAGTCCCAATGAATCAAGCGGCTCTGTCAGAAGTTGATGTTTCATTTGTTTTCAGATTTCTTTCGGCACGTCTTCCTGGAAAGAAAATCACAAAATAAGTGATCATTGGCAGTACACTTAAACGAACATAACATAGGTGGCAGTTCCTGTAGTTTGCCAGATGCCTGCTGATCACATAATACCCAGCACACAGAAACCTGAAATCCCTCATGCAGCCAGATAGGCTCAGGTGTGTTTAGAGGAAAACTTAATTCAAATCTAATCTAATCCTAAACTAAATACGTGTACATATATATATCAATATGACACTCCTTTCAATGCGGCTCAGTTCCATGAGAAACTACACTTTTAATTGCGAACATGAGGAAAAAAGCAGTCATTTTCCAGGGTGCAAACTGCATACGTGCCAAACTGAGGGAATACACAAGGAAAATACCTAAAATAGAGATAGAAAGTATTTGAGCACCTTTGCAGAATCTGCTCCCTCTCTGGATTCACTCCAGTTGCTACAAGTAAACCTCCCTGGGGGTCAGACAGCCCTGCATCGGGAAGCACTGGGATGGTTAACTACGACCAGTTTACATGGGGAACACATCTCCACATTAAACAGCCTCGAGGCAAACTTCCCTTCCTTCCACTTAAAGTTCAAGACCCCTCAAAGCGAAATTCCCCAGGTAAGTTTGGAAGAATTTCTTCCAGGTGTTCACTGATCATTTCTATGAGCACTTTGTTAAAGTTTGAATGTTGCTAGTTTTGAAAATTAGTAATTCTGAGCAAAATCATATTTCGAAAAACAGAATGTGGGAATTTAGACAGAGTTTATTTTTGCACATCGACGATATGTCTGCACAACGGCATATGACACGACAGCAGTGAAGATCTCCTGACGTCATTCTCAAACGTGCCTGCCACACGCCAGATGAAAAGCTAAATACTTCTCTGGAAAAACTGCCGAGCAATGCAGGAGAATGGCACAACGCGTGCGTGTCGGGACCGTAACCCAAAAGAGAGACCGTTCTCTCCTATTCATTCAACGTCGTCTTTAGCAGCTTTCCCGTATAACGGCGCTCTGTTCTGCACCTTGTCTTCTCATCCACTTCCCAAAAAACTTCGACATAAATATTTCACAATGATATACTGGCCCAATGTGTACAGTTGAGGTGACAACTTCTGAGTGGTCTCCTGTTCACTGTATCCTATGTTGAGGAGGGCAATACTTGTCACTGGCCACTCAGGTGTCAGAGAAAAGTTTCGAAACAGTAGAGGGAGCCGGGTCCTTGGGGACGGGGTCAAAATACAGCAAGGAGACAGAATGAGAAGCAGCTGTTCTGGAAACTCTTCGTCTCTTGCAATTCAGAGAGCAATGTCAAATGTATTTCACACTAAGCAAGTCTCAACTGGCTCAAGAGGTGTGTGGTGAATGAGGAAAGAGCTGCTCTTTGGCTTGTTGGTCTAGGGGCATGATCCCAAGTAGATTCTTTAACTGTGCAGACTTGTGTGCGGTCCTAGATTCAAATCCCAGTCAAGGCTGCGTCGCTTAACTTGATTTGTGCAAAAATGCCCCACTAATTTTCTCAAAAAGCACCTTGGTGAAGCGAGGTTGGGCTGTCTGGAGGATGAAAGAGGCAGAAAACAGAGACGTGAAATGGTTGGAGATCGCGTTGAACAGGTTGACGTGAGTGGTGCGATGTTTTAGGAATAAGGTAAAAATGTCAGCAATCAAGGTAGGTTGAAAAATTCGGCCAGCTCTCCTCGGAGAACCGAAGTTTTCCAAGTCAGTAGGGGCCGAGAAACAGGAAATAATGCTGTTAAAATGCTCCCATGCCTGAAAGGATCTATTGTGATTCGGCAGAGATTTAAACTCACGAGGACGAGCGAATGCAGTAGAATAGGTTGCGGCAAATGTGCAGGTAAAGTGCTGCTTCACCTGGAAGGTATGTTCGAGCCTGGAAGGATATTCTGGAGGGAGCAGGTAAATTGTGCTTCTGAGTGAAATCACAGTTCGTAAAAACAGAATGTGGCAATTTTGACAGAGTTAATATTTGTTCGTCGCCGACATGTCTGCCGGTGCGCGATGGGAGCAAAACCCAGAAGGGAAACCATCTTCCCTATTCACTCAATGTCGAGTTTAGCAGCTTTCCCGCATAACGGCGCACTGTTGTGCACCTCGCCTTCTGATCTGCTTCCCAAAAAACTTCGACGTAAATATTTCACATTGATACACAGGCCCAGTATGCAGAGTTGAGATGACACACTCGTGGAGGTCTGAGGGGTCTTCTCCGGTTCTCTGTGCCCTATGTTGAGGAGGGCAATACTTGTCACTGGTCACTCCGGTGTCAGAGAAAAGTTGAGAAAGAAAACGGTTTAATTTTCTGCCAGTAGAGAGGGCCCGGTTCCTGGGGACGGGCAAACGGCAGCAGAGAGACAGAATGAGAAGCAGCTGTTCATACAGTCATAGAGATGTACAGCATGGAAACAGACCCTTCGGTCCAACCCGTCCATGCCGACCAGATATCCCACCCCAATCTAATCCCAGCTGCCAGCACCCGGCCCATATACCTCCAAACCCTTCCTATTCATATATCCATCCAAACACCTCTTAAATGTTGCAATTGTACCAATCTCCGCCACTTTCTCTGGCAGCCCATTCCATACACGCACCACGCTCGGCGTGAAAAGGTTGCCCCTTAGGTCTCTTTTCTATCTTTCCCCTCTCACCTAAACCCTAAAGCCCTCTAGTTCTTGACTCCCCGACCCCAGGGAAAAGACTTTGCCTATTTATCCTATCCATGCCCCTCATAATTTTGTAAACCTCCATAAAGTCACCCTCCAACCTCCGACGTTCCAGAGAAAACAGCCCCAGCCTGTTCAATGTCAACTGGAACTTTACTCTGAGCAAGACTCAGCTGGTTCAAGAGGTAGGGCGGGGGCAGGGACGCCGGTGCGCCGACCGTGTGGCTCGTTGGTCTAGGGGTATGATTCCCGCTTTGGGTCTTTGTCGACGCAGACGTGCGAGAGATCCCGGGTTCAAATCCCAGACGAGCCTGATTTTAGTGAATCGCGCGAAAGTGCTTGTTTAATTTTCTCAAGAAGCACCTTCGTAAAACGAGGTTGGGCTCCCTGGAGGACCAATGGGACAGAAAGCAGCGAAGTGAAATGATTGGAGGTAGCGTTGAATAAGTTGACGTGAGTCGTGCAGTGTTTGAGGGATGTCAGCGATGAGGGTCGGTTGGAAATTTGGGACAGCTCTCTTCGGAGTACGGAAGTTTGAAATCTGGCCCGATTGAAGCTTTTCAAGTCATGCGAAGTCTAGACAGAGAAAGTAATGTAGTCAAAATGTTCCTACGTCTGAAAGGATCGGCAACGATTCGGCAGAGTTTTAAAGGCATGAGGAAAAGAACCGAAAGTGACATTAGGAAGAATGCTTTCGTACAGGGAGTGGTTGGGGTCAGTAAATCCCTAACTGACACTGACAAAGAGGCAGATTCATTAGACGCAAACGGGAATTCGGTGATCATGTTTAAAGTAATAATCTGCAGAATTACATGGAGAAGGCAAGAGAATGATACGAATAGAGACCCACGTGTACTTACTGTGTCGACCCAGCAGAGCGAAGGTGGGCCGCATGGCGTCTATTTAGAGTGAAATCACAAGAGAATGTGGGAAGTTATAAAAAGTTGATGTTTACACAGCCTCCATACGTCTGCGCAACACCATATCAGACGACAGCAGTGAAGATCTTTGACATCAGTCTCGAACGTGCATGCCACGCGCCAGACGAAAGGCTGAAGGGGCCTTTGGAGCGGAGCGGCGCGCCGAGCGTAGGAGCCGAGTGGCGCAGCGGGGGCGTGCTGGGCCCATAACCCAGAGGTCGTTGTATCGAAGCCATCCTCTGCTATTGTTCACTGCCTCCTTGAACGACCTTCGTTTGTGATGGTACTCTGTTCTGCATCTTGCCTTTCAAACGGCCTCCTGAGTGTTTCAGTGCCCCGTACCGATACTGTCGCGAAACTCACACTATTCAAGTTACGTGCTTTTGGAGGTCTGAGTGGTCTTCTCCTGTTCTCAGCTGCTTTGGGAGGTGGCTGGACCCATGGCTGGTGGCTCGTTACTCTGGGATATGATTCTAGCTTTGGGTCTTCGAGCATATGCAGCCGTGTGAGAGTTCCCGCGTTCCGATCCCAGGCGAACCATCAATCCTTAAATTGACCTGAGCAAAAATGCCCGATGAATTTTCTCAAAAGCCGCTTCGTTAAATAAGATCGGACTGCCTGAATTAGGGACGACGCAGAGCTGCCATTGCAGTGAACACGGCGAAGGGAAATACGTGTTGAAAGTGAGAACAAGTATTGCAGATTTTTCGCCCGCGCAATCCGTGTCTGAATGAAACCTCCACCTGTATTACGCTCAATTCTGAGGGTGATACTTCAGGAAGCGGGGAAGTGAAATAATTGTTTAACCAGCAGATCTAAGGTGGGCTGCATGGCCTCAGTCTGCGCATTTTGTGATTCTGAGTGAAACCGGACTTGGATCAATGGAACATAGGAAATATGACAACGGACATATTCTGCCCAACAGGATACTCCATCACATCAATGAAGGTGTTTTGACATCATTCACGAAGGTACATGCCACAATACAGATTCAAAACGGAGTATTCCTTTGAATCACTGAGTAATTTGTTGACAGTTATTCAGTTGAGGTGAGCGGAGTTGCGCATTGGGAGCCACTCCAGTTGATAGGTTGAAGCCGTTTTCTCCTGTGTGATAGTCCCACCAGCACTCCAATTTGCTGTGCTTCCAGTCAGTAGATGCAGATTACTGTCCCATACTGATACACGGGCCACGATGGCCCAGCTGTGGTGATAAGCTTGTGAAGGTCTGAGTGCTCTTCTCTTGATCTCTTTCTGGCTGCTATGATCCGAATCATCAAACCTCTCTTCTCCGAGATAGGAGTAAACTGGTGAAGGTGAAACACATCAGTTGCGGTGTGTTCCATGCGCAGGAGGCCCTGCGTTAATTCCTCACGCAGTTTCACACAGCAGCAACCCCTTGATGAATTACGCTTGGCAAAATAATCGATTGAACCAAATCAGTGTTTGCCATTGGATTTTACTGACGCCGTTTATAAAATTCAGTCTCACCGTTAATGTGGAGAGAGGCCGTCAGACTGTAGTTTCCGCTCCTTCTGTTGAATAACGATAATTTTAACTGTGTCCAGTGAGAGGAAAGGATTTGCTGTTGGTGGGAAACATTTCTATCTGCACTCGCTGTCACTCTCCTGATAGATTGAAACATAAAGCTGGGAGTCTCTGGATTATGTTGTAAAAATATCGGTATTATGTTATTCACACCGCGCTGTCACCGACTGAACGAAGCGGCTGCCCAGAGGGAGGCGGCTGTGTTTAAATCCCGTGATGAACTGGGGGAGCTGAGCATTTACCCAAACAATAGGCACACCACCTCCCTGACACGGTGTTCACAAATCAAACTGACAGCAAAGCTTCACGTGTGATTGAAAGTTTCCGTAAAGAAGACTTGGCTCAACAGATATCCGGAGTGAACGTGCTCCTTTCTTGATTTGAAATATAAGAAGTCGAAGTCAGTGAGCCTGACGTGATTCGAACACGCAACCTTCTGATCTGGAGTCAGACGCGCTACCGTTGCGCCACAAGCTCATGAACGACTGGTGAGCTTTATTCATGCTTAAGGAAAGTGATCGCGCCGCAATGATTTTACGTTATGAATAACAACGGAGATTAACAGTTCATGTCTGTTCTGTCTCTCCCCCGTCTCCTTCTGTCTCTCGAAACGATTTCCAACTCTACCTCAATAAAAAGCTGAAAGAACTGCTGATGCTGTATATCTGAAACAAAAAAAACAGGAGTTGCCGGTGACCCTTCCACAGAACTGATGGTGATTGGGAAAACGTTGGTTTATATGCAGGAGATATTGTGGGAGGAAGACGGATGCAGTAAATGATAGATCAGGACACAGCCCAAAGCGAGGGAAGAACTGTTGGACAGGAAAGGGAGTTGATAACGATCTGTGTGGGAGGGTGAATGGAGACTGTTCGTGGCTAATAATAGGTAGTGTGTAATGACAGACTGTGTGATAACAAGGCTTGGTGTGTGTGGAAGGGACGAGGATACTAACGATTTCAGGCCCTAGAATTATTGAATTCGATATTGGGACCGGAGGATGTATGGTCCCCAAGTGAAATATTCGATGCTCTTCGTTCTGCTGGTGCTGAACATCGCTGGAACACTACAGTAAACCTGAGACAGAGATGTTGGCCAGGGAACAGGGTGGGGTGTGGAATTGGCAGGCAACTGGAAGCTCAGGTTCTTTTTGCGGGCAGAATGTCGATGTTCTGTGCAGCAGTCACCCAGTTTTAGGCTTCATTTTCCCCATTGTAGATGAGACCACATTGTGAGCAGTTCTCTTGCCACCATCCCGGCTCCTTCCCGCTGAGGTTGTGCCCCAAGAGCCAGGCAATTCACAGATTGAAAAAAACATATTATTTACATTCTGAGAGTTAACAATCGATGCCCATCTCCCCATACGCCTTCTCCATACATCTTAACCACAGATATAGCCACCCTCAATCCAAAAACAAAAGGACAGCAGTGAAAAAAGGCCCCAGACAAGACCTAACTGACCGTTTTACTAAATAATTCCAGTTTTACATTAAGGCAGTACATATAAAGCCAATAACCACAACAAAAAGGGGCAAAAAGTAGCATTGTCTGTCATGATGTCCCGCCTTCACCCCGACCTGAGTCCTTTAATTCAGAGAATTCACAAAGCCCTTCGCCTTTTCTGCTGAATCAAAACTATATACCGTCCCTCCATGAGAGAAATGCACCACGGCCAGGTCCCTCAAGGAATATTGAATGTTCAGATCCCTTAATTTTCTCTTAACTTCATCAAATGCTCTTCTGTTCTTAATCCAGGCTCCTGAGAAGCCCTGAAAAGACATCATTCTTGAGCCTTTGTGCATTAAGGCCTCTGGATCTCTTACCAATCTTCTTGCTGTTTCAATCACTAACTGTTTTTCTTTATAATGCAGGAGTTGCACTAGGACCGTGCGGGGGCGCGGGTCCAGCCCTGACCGCATTTTGATCCGGTGGGCCCGCCCCACACTCAACAGACCCGACTTCAGCCCCAGAAATCCAACAAGGTTTTCATCTTCCTTGCATTCCGGAAGACCCGCGAGCTGTAATATTTTTCTTCTACTTTTGTTTTCCAGGTCGCCCACTTGCTCCTGAAGGACCCGAATCTGGTCTTCCAGCGTTCAGATCCTTCCTCCTGAGACCTCCGACGCGGTCTCCGATGCCACGGTCCTCTCCTCCGCTGCCTATTCTCTTCGGGCCAACATTTGAATTTCCTGCTCATGCTTTTCCAGCGTGGCAGGTAGTGGTTCCACTGCTGCTTCAATCTTATCTCAGAGTTTGGCAAACTCCGAGAGTAACTACTGCTGCACCATTAAACCCAAAGGGACTGCCCTGGGAGTTTGAACAATGGCTCGAGGCACCCCCGATGCAGTAGGGGAGGGCCCTGCCTGCTGCACCCCTGTCGGCCCCTTTCCTTCATTTGCTTTCATTCTGATCCTAACGCTGTCAAACCACAATTATAGCAGCTCCAGATGTTCAGTAAGTTTCTATTAGCAATTATTTTTCTCTTACAGATGGTTAATGAGGTGGTGGGGGGGCGGGGGTAAAGGTCCACATTGCCGGGGGTATGGCACAGAGCCCAGCACAGCAGACCACTCAAACCACCGCCATCTTGGATTTCCAAGAAAATGGTTTTAAGACCAGTACAGAACAGCTACAGGGTCATACAGCACAGAAATGGACCCTTCGGTCCAATTAGTCTATGCTGACTATGTTCTCAAACCCAACTAGTCCCATTTGCCAGTGATTGACCAATATCCCTCTGAACTTTTCCTATTCATGTGCTTATCCAAATGTCTATTAAACATTGTAACTGTACCTGCATCCACTACTTCCTCTGGACACCCATCCACAAAATCCACTCTCTGTGTGAAAAAAATGGAGCTCTTCATGTGTTTTTATAAATCTTTCTCCTCTCCCCTTCAAAATTTGCTCCCGAATCTTGAAAGCCCCACCCTAGGGAAAGGACACCTGCCGTTCACCTCATCTGTACCCCTCATGATTTTATAATCCTCTATAACCTCACCTCTCAATCTCCTCTGCTCCAGTGAAAGAAATCCCAGTTTATCCACCTGGCTGTAGGTATATTCATATCCAGTTACGATCTGTTCAATGCTGGTGCAGGGTCAAAAGACCAAATGGCCACCTCCTGCTCCCAATTCTCTCACTCTGTGTCCAGAACAGCATTGGGAGATTGGGAAAGGGGAGATATCTTGTTTGTTTTTATTTTTAAAATACACTTGATTCCCACAAATAAAATCAACAGGTACAAGTACAGCACATGCAGTATTCCTCATTGCAACTTCAAGGTTTTGTGTCCTCTTCTTCCGCGTTGGCTCCAGCACATTCGGCTTCCTTCCGCATCCCACCCCGCCCCCCCCCCCCGCCCCCGCCAATCCCCGCCCTTAGCCGTTGATGCTTCCATTCTTTATAAAATCAAGAGAGGCATGGATAGGGTAAATCGACAAGGTCACTTCTCTGGAAATCCAGAACTAATGAATAATAGGTTTGGGGGGGTGGGGGAGATTTAAAAGGGACCTAAGGGGCAATTCATGCAGAAGATGGTGCATGTAAGGAAAGAGCTGCCAGAGGAAGTAGTGGATGCTGGCATAATCCTGACATATTTAAAGGCATCTGGATGGGTATATGAATAGAAAAGGTTTAGAAGGATATGGGCCAAACGCTGACAAATGAGACTAGATTCGGTGAGGATATCTGGTCAGCATAGACCAGTTGGACCAAAGGGCCTTTGTCTGTGCTGTATATCTAGATGACTCTGGTTTGCCACTTCAGTCTGTTTAGTTTCTCTCTAGTATCATTGCCTTGATGTCTCATTCCAAAACTCCCCCACCCCCGTGGGTGCAGGTTAACCATTTTGCGTTTGGTTGTTTGTCAAGAAGCTGAATTGCAGGTTCATCCTGAATGTACACACTTTATTTTTGCTTCCCAAAATCACTCTCAACAGTATCCCAATGTCGTGGAAGATATTAATTTTCAGGTGGAGGTATCCAAAATTCAGAGAGATGTCAGTCATGACTGTTTTGCTCTTCTGTCCCTGTCAGATCCTGATTCAGCACTTTCAGGAGAATTAGAATGGAGTGAGAACAGAGGGAGGGAGAGAGAGAGAGTGGGATGGTGCTTTCAGTTTTGTGGAATAACAAAAGAAAAGAATGTTCTGTAGAAAGTAGAATTGCTTGTTCTGAATTTCTACCCTGGGCTGACAGTGCTGACTTTTGTAACCTCGTTTTACAGAGTATTTGAAGATCTGAAGATGAAGTTTCAAAATCAAGACATGAAGGGCTTATGCCTGAACCATTGACTCTCCTGCTCTTCGGATGCTGCCTGACCCATAGTTTTCGACTCTGATTCTCCAGCATTTGTGAGCCACTCATTCCATCGGGACTGCAACAATTTTCAACTATGATCCAATTGGTTCCTGTTTCACTACGTTTTCAGCATCAGTGGGACTGGAAGAGAGACCCTACTGTTGCAGCAACGCACTGAGTGTGGAGCCTGAATCAGTTATCGAGCTGGATAGAGGAATTCAAGGCAGGGAGGGGACATACACGCGTTTGTGTGCAACTGTAGCTTCGGCGATGGAGAAACCATGGAAGTGTGGCGACTGCGGGAAAGGCTTCCGTGTCCCGTCTGCCCTGGAGACACATCGGCGCAGTCACACCAGGGAGAAGCCATTCTCCTGTCCTGAGTGCGAGAAGGCCTTCAGTGATTCCTCTGCCCTGCTGAGGCACCGACGGGTGCACACAGGGGAGAGGCCCTTCAGCTGCCTCAAGTGTGAGAAGGCCTTCAATGATTCCTCTGCCCTGATGAGGCACCAGCGGGTGCACACAGGGGAGAGGCCCTTCCGCTGCCCAGATTGTGGGAAGGTGTTCACTCGCTCCTCCCCCCTCATGATTCACCGGCGGGTCCACACCAGTGAGAAGCCCTTCCCCTGCCCCAAATGTGGGAAGACCTTCAGCGATTCCTCTGACCTGCTGGCCCACCGGCGGGTCCACACCGGCGAGAGGCCATTCACCTGCTGTGTCTGCGAGAAGTGCTTTACACGCTCTTCCGACCTGCTGAAGCACCGGCGGGTCCACACTGGGGAAAGGCCCTTCAGCTGCTCTGAGTGCGGGAAGGGCTTTACCCAGGCCTCCCACCTGCTGACACACCGGTGGGTCCACACTGGGGAGAGGCCATTCACCTGCCTCGAGTGCGGGAAGGGCTTTGCTGTCTCCTCCACTCTACTGATGCACCAGCAGGTCCACACTGGGGAGAGGCCGTTTGCCTGCCCTGAATGTGGGCAGAAGTTCACAATGTCCTGCAGCTTGAACAAGCACCAGCGGAGGCACCAATGCTCCCAACAATCCGATTCTGCCGGTAACACTGCTGAGGGTCACCCCCAGGACTGAACCTCCTGCCCTTTCTGACAGTGGGTGCAGTGGGAGAGCTGATAGGCTTTTTTGTTTTCTACTGGGGGAGGGGGGAGGGGGGTGTTGGGAGTGGTGGTGGCTCATTGGTTAGCACTGCTGCCTCATAACACCAGGGATGCAGATTTCATCCTCAGGGTGACTGTCTGTGTGGAGTTTGCACGTATTCCTCCCCCGCCCCCCCCCCACCCCCCCCGCCCCCACCCGCCCTGGCCACCAGTGTCTGTGTGCATTTCCTCCGCATGCTGCAGTGTCTTCCCAAAGTCCAAACATGCGCATATTTGGGCGAATTGGCCAAGCTAAATAGTCCCATAGTGTTCAGGGGGTGTAGGTGTGGTGCCTTAGTTAGGGGTAAGTGCAGAGTGATAGGGTAGGAGAATGTGTCTGGGTGAGTTACTCTTCAAAGGGTCGCTCTGAACCTGTTGGGCAGAAGGGCCCATTTCCACACTGCAGGGACTCCATGATTCTGTGAACATTGCTTCCAGTGGGCGCTGCTGCTCATTGAGCCTAGGACCCGCACAATCCTAAGACCACAAGACCATTGGAGCAGAAGTTAGGCTATTTTGACCCATCGAATCTGCTCCACCATTTGTTAGAGACAAAATAAAAAACTGCAGATGCTGGAATCTAAAATAGACAAACAGGAGGCTGGGCACAACAGGACGTGGAGAAGTCAGCATTTCAGATATTATCCCTCAGGACTGAAGAAGGGTTCTACCCGAAACGTTGACATCTCCATCAGAAATGATTTATCAGGATGTTGTTAGAACTAGAGGGCATAGGTTTAGAGTGAGAGGGGAAAGATTTAAAAGGGACCTAAAGGGAAAACTTTTCATGCAGAATGTGGTGCATGTATGGAATAAGCTGCCAGAGGAAGTGGAGGAGGCTGGTAGAATTCCAGAATTTAAAAGATATTTGGTTGGGGACATGAATAAAAAGGGTTAGAGGGATTTGGGCCAAGTGCTGGCAAATGGGACTAGATTAATTTAGAATATCTGGTCAGCATGGACGAATTGGACTGAAGGATCTGTTTCCGTGCTGTACCTCTCTGACGACCGGTCCAGATGTAAGTTTACAATTGAGTAACTTTGAATAATTCAATCTTGTTGAATTCACCTCTGGGAAGGTTTCAAATGAACCCCTCCAAGCGATATGATTTAACTACGCCGAGTTGGATAAAGTATCCCATCAAGTTCAACATGAATGCGCAGTTGAAGAAGTCAGAAGTCACACAACCCCAGGTTACAGTCCAACAGGTTTATTTGAAATCCCAAGCTTTGGGAGCATTTCTCCTTCATCAGTGCTGCTCCTTCATCACTTCACCTGATGAAGGAACAGAGCTTCGAAAGCTCGTGAGTTCAAATCTATCTATTGGGATTGTCACCTAGTGTTGTGTGACTTCTGACCTGTCCACCCCCAGCACCTCTGCATCAGAGTTGACGAATGAGATCACATTTTATTCAGCATGATTGAGTGAGATATTCATCTGGATGTCCTTATGACTGAACCATCGATCCTTCTGCTCCTCGGGTGCTGCCTGACCTGCTGTGCTTTTCCAGCATCACACTCTCAACTCTGATCTTCAGCATTTTCGGTCCTCACTTTTTCCTGGTTCATGTGGAAACTCAACACTGTCAGAGAGACAAAGAGACACCAGTCATCGATTACTATAGCACAGAGACAGGCCCTTCAGCCCATACCGGTCCATGCTTACCAAAATGTTTGTCAACACTAACCTCATTTCCCTGCACTTGGCCCATATCCTTCTAAAGCTTTCCTATCCATGTATTTGTTGAAAGGCCTTTTCAATGTTGTTAATGTACCTACTTCAACCACTTCCACTGGCAGCTGTTTCCCCAGGCGAACTACACTCTGTAAATATTTTGCCCCACATCTTTTCTTCCATATTTCTCCTCTCACCATAAAAACGCATCCTTGGTCTTGAAATTCTCCCCCTAGGGAAGAGACAGCTACCATTAAGCCATCTCTACCGCTCTTGGTTTGAAAATATTGCCTCAACTTCCTCTGCTCCAGTGAAAAAACATCCCAGCCTCTCCAGCCTAAATTCTGATTAGATAATAATGGCAGTGATGATTTTGGCTGTGTGTGTGTCAAGGATCTCTCATTTCTAAGCCAATGCTGTGCCTCTTAAGTTCACCTGATCGTAAAACGAATGGCACCCCATTCATTTAAAATGTCCATGTTTTCTGTGTAAAGTCGGTCCTGGTCAGTAAATAGGCAGTGGTGTCTTATATTCCCGTAGACTTCTTGTGACCGGGTTCATATGCTCTGTTTTGAGATGTATGAGTAAATCTTTAGAACAAAAAATTAATGCATCCTTTATTCATGTCTCATTATTAAAAACACTTTCTCCAATTACAGATGTGATTGAGAAGCTTCTCCCACTGAATCTTTGACTGATAACAGCATTTGTCAGGCTTATGAAAGTCACTGCAGCTCTGTCACAGCACAGGGGAGGGCTCTTTCAGACAGAACGCATCATGCAGAAAATTCTCCCACAGTAGTCGAGCAAAGTTGACATCTTTTTAAGACATTGTGAAACTTGAAAGGGTTCAGAAAATGTTTGGAAGGATGTTGCCAGGGCTGCAAGGTTTGAGCTACAGGGAGAGGCTGAATACGCTGGTACTATTTTCCCTGAAGCTTCAGAGTCAGCCAGAAACATCTGTTGAATCAGGAAACATCTCTTCCTGCAGCAGCTTCAGACAGACTGCCTGCTAAAACCCAAACCAGGGGAAAAGAATGGGACAACTGCCCTTTCATTGTAGAAGTGTTTTAGAAAATAAAATGTCAAACCCTTTTCTCTGATTGTTGCCTTAGCCAGTATCTGTTAACCATTAGCGAAATCCTTAATCCTAGACGAATGAGAAGCTCTGCCTTTTACAACCCCTCCTGAAAATAAACCAAGAACAACATAATCTTCTTAAAAGGAGCAGCATCATCACAACAGAAAGCACCTGAACTGAAACATTTGTATCAAAGGGCTGTACAGTTAGCAGGACAAGACAACAGGTTTTCAATTTCACCAATCAATTTAAATCAGCCCCATTGGCTACCAAAAACTTATTAAATTTAAATCCTAAAGTTTTGACAACAGGACCAATCCTATCATAAAGAATTGGTGCTCTCAGTCATCTGTGTATTCGAGAAAGCATCATTTAGAAAAATAAAGAAGGGGTTCCTGAGAGGAATCGGAGGAGGCATCCCCCACAGAAGATGGCACAGAATATTCCGGAAGACACATAACCTGGTTGTAATCTGAGAGATTAAATTCTATTTTGTGTTATTTGAGTGGGACATGTATTGATTGGAACAGCATACCAGAAGAATCTTGATTTATTCCAGAATACTCAGTAGTTAAGAAGGATTTATTCAGTTTGTTAGTAGTTTCGTTCATTTGTTCACCGTGAGAGTTGGTTCAATAAATTGCTGATTGTTGATTTTAAAGTGTCAGGGACTTACATTTAACACTACAGCAGGTTACACCACTTATCACACTGACTTTACAGATTAAAGGGCAATGTGCCACTCTTTGGACGTTTCGGTTTGAGATCTTGGAGAGACTGTGTTGCCTCCTTCTTCCCAGGGATGGTTAACAAGTCATTTAACGTATTGATTCTGCTCTGCCATTCAATCATGGCTGATATGTTTCTTAACCCCATTTTCCCTGTAACCTTTGAGCCCCTTGATACTCAAGAATGAGTGAATGGTGGAGCAGACTCAATGGGCTGAATGGCCTAATTTCACTTCCTGTGGTGTCACAGTTTCTCGTCAGCCCTTTCGTTTCTTGGTCCAGAAAGCGTTATTGTTGACTTGTGAAGTTGGGGAAGTTCTGGAGTTTACAGGTGCACACCATGCTCCTCTCTGCCTCCTCCTCAGCCTTCAAGTAAAGGGAAGACCTTTCAGAACAGAGATAAGGAAACTTCAGAAAGAGAGTGGTGTATCTATGGAATTCACTGTCCCAGAAGGCTGAGGAGGCCAGATCATTGAATATATATAAGATAGGATAACTAGGTTCTTGAGTATCAAGAGGATCAAAGGTTACGGGGAGAATGGGGTTGAGAAACTTATCAGCCATGATTGAATGGTGGAGCAGACTCAATGGGCTGAAGGCATAATTTCTGCTGCTATAGCCTTATGATATGCTGATGTGTGGAGGGGTGAGGATGGGGGAAAAGAGATAAAGAGGGGATTACAATTAAGGTGAAGCTGGATACAGATACACAGGAAATACACGAATTGTACGATAAATTTCAGACCACATAGAAACACTAGCATAGAGAGGGATCTGACTATATAGATCTCCAAAAGTGGCAACACAGGCGGGTAACGTGATTAAGAAGGCATACACCACGTTTGCCTTGAGTGTAAGAGTTAGCGAGTTATGTTACAGCTATTTATTCCGGTCACATTCAGAATATTGCGTGCAGTTCTGGTCGCCACACTACTGGAAGGACGTGGATGCTCTGGGGAGAGGGTATAGAGAAGGTTCACTGGGATGTTGCCTGGTCGGGAGGTCTCATTATGAGAAGAGATGGGATAAACCTGGATTATTTTCACTGTAAAGATGGAGGTGGAGGGATGACCTCAACAAAATGATGAGACACACAGATTGGCTGGACGGGGGCGGCATGGTGGCTCAATCATTAGCACTGATGCGTCACAGTGCCAGGGAAACTGGTTCGATTTCAGTCTCAGGTGACTGTCTGTGTGGAGTTTGCACATTCTCCCTGTGTCGATATGGCTTTCCTCCGGTTTCCTCTCACAATCCAAATGTGTAGGTTAAGTTGGATTGTCTATGCTTAAATTGTCCCACAGTGTTCAGGAATGTGAAATTTAGGTACATTAGTCAGGGGGTAAATGTCGAGTAATAGGGGTAGGGAAATGGTTCTGTGCGGATTATTCTTTGGATGTTTGGTGTTGGGCCAGATAGTCTGTTAGATACTCAGGGTGGAAAAGTCAACTACAAGAGGGCACAGGTTCAAGGTGAGAGGGGGACAGTCTGGGGGAGAATTGAAAGGGAAGATTTTTCACACAGTTGGATGGTGGATGCCTGGAATTCACTGCCAGTGGATGTAGTGGAAAGAGGCACGTTAGCAACACTTAAGGTGTATCTGGATAGACACATGAATGGGAGGTGAATACAGGGACAGAAACCACGCATCGGTAATAAATAGAAAGGTCTAAGTTAGGATTAAGAATTGGCACAGGCTTGGGTGGGGAGGGGGTAGGGGGTAAAGTGAACTTTCTAAAAGCAGGCAATACCTGTATGCTGATGAAGGGGCGGGTGGAGGCTCAGGTGGAGCATAAACACTGACAGAGGCCAATTGGATCGACTGTGCTGGAGACTGAATGGGACAGAGACAAATGTATCTATTTCAGATCGACCTGCACTTCAGCCGCTTCTGTGGACTGTTTCCGTAGGGAAGGTGCAATCCCAGGTTCAGAGAGCGTCAGCCCCCACTAGAAGTAAAGTGGGTGAGAGCACAGCCAGTCAGCATAAAGGAACCCCTTACCCTTCCCACTTCACCCACTAAACAGGGTACAAGATGTGACTCTCAGCAATGGTAACAGCAGAATCCAACCCGAATCCCTGCGCCATCTCACTTGTGAAGTTGCTGGTGTCTCCACAAGTTGCACGACTGGGTGAAGCCCTTCCCACACACTGGACAGGTGAATGGCCTCTCCTTGGTGTGGATGTGCTGGTGTTTGCGCAGGGTGGAGGAATCGCACAAGTCATTGCTCCACATGGGACAGGTGAACGGCTTCTCCCCAGTGTGGATGCAGAAGGTGAGCAGCAGGTGATACGACCGGGTGTAGCCCTTTCTGTACACGGAGCAGGAAAACGGTTTCTCCCCGGTGTGGATCCGCTGGTGCAGCAGCAGGTGATGTGACTAGTGAAGCCCTGCCCACACACGGGGCAGATGAACGGGTTCTTGCTGGTGTGGACACACTGGTGGGCCAGGGGGTGGTGTAACTGAGTGAAGCCTTTCCTGCACTGAGTGCAGGTGAACAGTCACTGCCCCGTGTGCAAACGCCGATAAATCTCCAGCGCAGATGGCAAAGGGAAACCATTCCCACACTCCCCACATTTCCACGGTTTCTCCATGGTGCAGGTGCCCTCATCTGTCTCAGACCTTAACAATCAGTTGAAAACTCGCTCACGCTCACAGCCTGTGTGTGGTGTTACTGAAGAACCCGCTGATAATTGGAACACTCTCATTCAGTCTGTAAAGCTTGTTCCAGTCACTACTCTGGTGTGTGGGTATGGGAGACTCTGAGTTTCCAGTCACACTGACGTTTAAAACCTAACAAAGCAGACAGACCTTCTCCCCTTTGTTTACAAGGCCATCAATATCCACGTCCTTGTGAATCAAGTGACTGTCAGACTTTGATGTGAGGTTTGGTCTGAGATTTCTGCCGCCAAATTCTTCTCTTGTAATATTCCTGTGAAGTGATTGCAAAGGTCATCACAGTCAGTCCATGATAGAAAATATGAACGTAATTCTAGTTACTGTGGAACATTCTTTCCTCTCAATCCCAAAGATCTTTGTGTAGATCTATATGTAACTGTAAACCAACATGGTTATGGGGCAGACTGCAGACCTCCACGAAGAGTTCATATGGACTCAAGTTGCTAAATGGACCTCTGTAGTGCAGTATTGACACTCTTACTGAAGATCTACGATATGCTGCAGTATGATATTACAAGCCCAGAAACAACTGCAAATCAGACAAGGTCCTTTCAGAAGTTGGACCATGAACTTCTGAAGCTGCTGCTGCTCTTCCTCTCTCTCTGAATGAAGATTGATCTTCACCCAGACTGCAACTTCCTTCCTCTGCCCAAATATTTGTGAACACAGCCCTTTTTTTGAAGGATGGCATGTTTCCTGATTATCACAATTAAAGGGGTCTTCCCCCTGATATGCAAAGGGGCAGTCAGTCAAGGGAGGACAGGGTCCCATCTTGCGTTGTTGTGTGGAATCTGTGACAGCTGCAACAATTCATCCCAACTGCTGTACTCAGTGCTCTGACTGATGAAAGCAAGCATGCCGAAAGTCTTCTTCACCGCCCTATCTACCCATGACTCCACTTTCTAGGAGCTATGAACCTGCACCCCTACATCTCTTGGTTTCAAATACTGCATATGAAACAGATTCGGTGGCTGTTGGTATGTGTGCTTATCTCGACTCTAATTTGGTATTTTATACTGAATGCCATGACTGATGAAGGCCAGTGTGCCAAAAAATTTCTACCTGTGACTCCATTTTCAGAGAACTGTGAACCTGTACTCCAAGATCCTTCTGTTCCACTACACTCCTTAAGGTCCTGCCATTCACCATGAAATTCCTACCTTGATTTGACTATACAAAATGGAAGACCTCACACTTATCTATATTAAACTCCATTTGCCATTAACCTTAAACCTATGCCCTCTAATTTTGGACTCCCCCACCCCAAGAGAAAAGACGTTGCCTATTTACCCTACCCACGCCCCTCATGATTTTAATAAATGTCTGAAATGTCACTCCTCAGCCTCCAAAGCTCCAGGGAAAATAGCCCCAGTCTATTCAGCCTCTTCCTGTAGCTCAAACCGTCCCACCCCGGCAGCATCCTTGTAAATGTTTTCTGAACCCTTTCAAGTTTCACAACACCCTTCCTGTAGCAGAAAGCACAGAATTGCATGCAGTATTGCAACAATGATGGAATCAATGTCCTCTCTGAAGAGGATTTTAAAACAATATTTATAACTACAAGCAAATCAAGTTAGTTGGGCATGACTTTCCCATAGCAGTTTATTTTGGTTGTCCTTCATTAATCTATGTTTTATAATATATATGAAAATATTTTGAGGGATGCAATTGTTGCTTGAACGTCCAACATTTGCTCACCATCCCTCGTGGCCTTTGGACCAAGCAATTGGCTACATGCTAGAAGGCAGTTGAGTGTCAACCACATTGTAGTAGGTCTGGAGTCACATGATGTGAGCGTGCACAGACGTGCGTAGGGTTTTGAATGGTAGATTTCCCTCCCTTAATGAACACTTTCACGACAATCAGTAATGATTAGACAAAAGCAACAGTTCTGGCAGCATCTATGAGGAGACGACAGTGTTACTGTTTTGAGTCCGGTGGCCCTTCAAAATTAGGCTGGATTCAAAACACTAAACTGTTTTCTTTCCACAGATGCTGCCAGACCTGCTGTGATTCCCCAGCAATTGTGCCTTTTGTTGCTGATCTCCAACATCTGTAATTCATTGTCTTAGCCAATAATGGTTTCCTGGTTGCCAGTACTGAGACAAACTCTCACTTCCAGATCTTTTTATTCATTGAAATTAAAGTCCACTAGCATCCATGATGGGATTTTAATTTTTGTTCTCAGAAGACAGATCTCTGGGCTACTTAACCAGTATCACTAGATCACAATCTTCCCTTCACTGACAGTGATATTGACAATTTTGTCCTGAATATTTTACTTTATTCATTCATGGAACGTGACACTTTGTCTCCCAAAACAAACCAAGTGCCAATTCAGAGGGCAGTTAAGAGTCAACCACATGACTTTTGATCAAGAGTGACACATTCACCAAACTGGGAAAGGACTGAAGATTTCCTTCCTTTAAAAAAAGGTTATTAGTGAACAAGATCGGTACTTATGACAATTGATAAGATCACCAAAGCAGCGATAAGCTTTATACTCCAGATACATAAATTGATTTCAAATTGCATCGGGGCCATAGCAGTATCAATTTGAAACTCCAGATGTTAAATCCAGTAACAATTCCCAAATGCCACCAACTCCCTACAATCTCTAGGCTTCCCAAAACTGACTGGTCTGTAATTGCCAGTTGTATCCTTTTCCTCATTACTATTTACTATTCAATTCAGCCCATTGAGTTGACTCTGCCATTTATTCAGATCATGATTATTCTGGCAAACATTTACTCCACTTTCCTGCCATTGTCCCATAATCCTCAATTCACTTACTGATATATAAAAAAACTATCTCAGCCTTGAATGCAACCCAGGCTCAACAGCACTCTGTCGTATCAAGTTCCACAGATTACTGCCCTCAGGAGAAATCCCAATCTGTCCTAAAAATGCAATCTCTTATTTGGAAGTTACTTCCTCTGGTCCCAGACTCACTCACTTTTCCACATCTAGCCTGTCAAGTCTCCTCAGAATCTTGTACGTGACAATAAGTTACCTCTAATTCTTCTAACTTCTAATAAGCACAGGCCCAACCTATTCAGTTCTCCTCATAAGACATTCTTTCCATACCTGATATCATCATGGTCAACTTTCTCTGGACTGCCTCCAATACCAATATATCCTTCCTCAGGTAAAGGGCCCTAAACTGTTCACAGTATTCAGTTGTGGCCTGACTAAGACCTTAAATAGGTTTACTATAACCTTCCTACATTTATACTCTATTGAAAAGGCCAACCTCACATTTGCCTCCCTATTACTCACTGAAATTGGATGAAGACATTCGTGGACGTGATTCCAAATTCCTCTATTCTAAACTTTTCTCCATTTAATATTCAGTTCTTCACCTCCTGACAAACTGCATTACCTCATTTTCCCATCTGCCAAGCTTTCACTCATTTGCTGAACCTGTCTATATCCCTCTCCAGATATCTAATGTCATCCTCACCACCTGCTTTCATATCAACTATCTCTTCTGCAAACTTAGCAATAGTACGTTCACTTTACTTATCCAAGTAATTCTTACATATATATTGCAAATAATGTTGGCCCCAGCGCTGATCCCTGTGGTACACCACTAGTTACAAGTTGCCATCCTGATCATGCTCCTTACCACAACTGTGGTAGTTAGCCAATCCTCTTTCCATGCTAACATACAGCCTCCAACACCCTGGACTCTTTGATTATTTCATGAGATGTGAATATCATTGACTGTGCCAACAACTCTTCCCAAATTGTCCTTGAAAAGGTGGTGTTGAGCTGCCTCTTAAATTGCTTCACAAATATGACGTGGACTACCACAATGTTTAGGAGTGAGTTCTAGCATTTTGGTCAATAACAGAAGTAATGCGATATATTCCGCAGTCGGAATGCTGTGCTCACACTTGTCTGTTCTTGGTGGTTGAGGTCATGGCTTGGAAGGTGGTTTTGAAGAACCACCACTCATGCAATCAAGCCAGACTGATAGATTGTGGCCCCAGACTCTGCCACTTTGACTTTCCTCATCAATCACCCTGGGCTCTTTGCTTACTATTTCACGAGATGTGAATATCATTGGCTGTGCCAACAACTCTTCCCAAACTGACCTGCCTCTTAAATTGCTTCACAAATATGATGTGGATTGCAACAATGTTCAGGAGTGAGTTCCAGCATTTTGGTCAATAACAAAGAAACAATGCGATATATCTTGCAGTCGGAATCCTGTGTTCACACTTGTCTGTTCTTGGTAATTGAGGTCATGGCTTGGAAGGTGCTTTTGAAGAACCACCACTCATGCAATCAAGTCAGACTGATAGATTGTGGCCCCAGACACTGCCATTTGATTTTCCTCATCAATCTACATTCTTTCCAGCCATGTTTCAGTCTCAAACTGCCACGCAATGCCTTTCGATACGGCTTAAAGGTAAGAATACACAAGATAATCAATCTTAGTTTGGGTTGTATAAATCTTAGCCTGCCAGAATTACTTTCTTAGACTTTAATTAGACTTTAATTGGCTGCATGAAATGGTTTGTTGGTCAGACTTGAATCATCATGCTCAAAGGAGACAATGCGAATAATATCATTAAACTCCTCTTTTTGTTAAAAAAGGACAAGCTCTTGATTTATTTTTACAACTTACTGGTATTCACACCTGCACATTCAATGTCAAACTCAGACATCATAAATGAAATTACACCATTAATTTTGTTTTACAACACTCCAACAGATTAATTAATAATACACAGTGAATACCAAGGCTGATTAATGTGAAATTAAAATTTGACCAAAAAGCATGTAAAATCAAGATGTGAGATAACAAATGGGGGAAGGGCAGAAGGTAAGAAATGCAGCATCATAGAAGGTGCTCCTCCAGGGAGTGTATTTTACCAACTACAACTGCTCAATATAAACAAACACTCTGACATGATCCTCCGGTTTTAATGTAAACCATAGCCCCATACAGTAGGTACCATTTAAATAAGTTAATAGATACAAGCCTTGAGCAAATCCAGCCTCCAGCCGGACCCCCCGCTTCTTGGAGCTCGGACCTTCCTCCAGCTCCGGGGGGTTGTTGAGCTCCTGGGCTCCGGCCGCCGCCGAAGAAGCCGCGGGCGCCGGCTCTCTCTCCTCCACCGCCGACATTTTTAATTTGTTTTCTCGTTCACCCGGTAACCGTCACCTCCCCCTTCCCGGGCCCCGGAAATTATACAAAAATAAACAATAAACCCCACCGGGGACTGTCTCCTTTTCTTCACAACTTTTGTTTGAAAAGTTCCGTCTTTAATTTGAAATGTATTTTAAAGGTATTTTCTGAGGTAAACGATGTCGTTCTGCCCCCCTCCCTCCGTCAGAAACCGCCCGCTGAGTCGATGAGAAAACCGCAGCCTCGCGCCGCCATCTTTGTTTTTCTTCTTCTTTCCGTCTCCTCCTTCAGTGACGCGCGTCATCCACGCCCCCTCCAATCAGAGCGCACCTTACTCCGTCTGACCAATGGCGGCCGGCTTTGCAGTCAAAAAGGAAGCCACAACCCGGAATGTCGCTCTCCGATTCGTCCGCACCGACCGCAGCCTTTGGGATTGGTGGAGAGGTTTACAGGCCCTTCACTGTCCCCGCCCCTTTACTACAATGGACTCGAGGGGTTCAGGAGGAAGGTGTTCTCACTCATTCATTCAACAGGAGATGGGCTCAATTTACTGTAATGGGCTGTGGGGGTACAGTGGTCGTGTCTCATGTTGAGGGGGAAGGTGTTTCCATTCATTCAACAGAAGAGGACCTATTTACTACAGAGGGTTTTTTTATGACGCAGCTGTAGTCTCCCATAGAGCCCTGAGGCTCAGGTTTAAATCCCACTGCTCCAGTGTGTGTCATAACATACTCAATTTTTTTCAGTCATAAATCACACAACTATAGTCCAACACGTCTATTTGAAATCGCACACGCTTGGAGTGTAGCCTCTTCATCAGGTGAAGACATGGAAAACAAAACGTGCAGGAAAGAGAATTCAGATAAATGATCAGCCATGGATGGTGATGAAAGACAGAGCATCTCAACAGTCAATTCCCTATTCCCATTCCTATTTCTGATCTTCTTAATACATGACAAGTTGTATATTTTCCAAGCATTAATTTTATTTCCATGGTTTAAAAATGAATATTTAAGAATGGTCAGTTTATTCTTTCTCACTTGGGCACATTGTGACCCACAACTATTTAGATACCACTGTTAATATAATCGCCCCTCTCATGAGATATCAGAGGAACAATTCATAAACAAAATTTGACACTGAGTCACTCGACTAGACACTTGAACAGAGAAAGCGCCCGACAGATATTGGGAATCTAAAGGTTATTGAAGTGAAATGTAAAGAAGAGCAGGTGAACACCCCCAATAAGGGAACTCACCTGACTGACCTAATTATAATCACCACAGTATCCAGTGCTACTCTTCACCGAACACGGATTACTTTCCTTTTCAGTTTAATGATCCAACTATCTTTTGAATTCCATAATTGAATCGGACTCCAACACACTCTCTCACAGACCATTCTAAAGTTCGAAGATTTTCAATCATTAATGAAATATGTTCTGGATCTCCCCTAAAACACCAATTCATATGGATCTTGCTTCAAATCATTTGCAGTAAGTTCTTCACATGGACAAATTTGCAGCTTAGAGCATTTGTTTAAATTTTATATCATATTGAGGTGGCACAGTGCTTGGCATTGCTACCTCACAGCACTAGGGACCCTGGTTCAATTCCAGCCTCAGGTGAGTGCCTGTGTGGAGTTTGCATGTTCTCCCTGTCTGCATGGGTTTCCTTCCACAGTCCAAAGATGTGCAGGTTAGGTGGATTGACCATGCGAAATTGCTCTGTGATGTGTACGTTATGTGGATTAGTCATACTAAATGCAGGAGAACGGGATGATCCTGAGTGGGATGCTCTTTGGTGTGTCGGTGCAGGCTCAATGGGACAAATGGCCTCTTTCTGCACTGTAGGGATTTTATGATCTCTGTCTGATTTCTTGCACATGCTACTTTCTGAAAGGGACGTTTTACTGTCATGTTCAGTACTGCAGTCTCTATATTTTCATACATACCTCTAAATTAGGTTTGAATGAAATCCCCCCTTTTCACTGTATTTTAGCTATGATTCCCACCCCCCCCCCACCCCTTCCATTCCTTATTCATTTTTCCATTACCTGTGTTATGATCCCCTCCTCTTTATGTATATTATTGTAGACAGGCTAAATCTAGTTACCATGTCTCTAAAATATGAGATGAAATATGATTGCATACTTTGAGTCCATTACTACAGCTTGTTAAGGTCTCTTGCCAAAGAGAACTCTTAATCCTGCATCCTTCGGTAGGATTATATGAGGATATCTGGTCAGCATGGATGAGTTGGATTAAATGGTTTGTTTCCGTCCTGTGCATCTCTATGACTATGACTATCGAATAAGGGCCAGGAGCAGGCAGGTGGGACTAGTTTAGTTGGGGATCATGTACTGAACGGTCTGTTTCCAGGCTGTATGACGACACAGCCTCAAATGAATGGGGATCAATCCCAAAGAGATATTAAAGGTCTCGAGCACCGCCTTAGGCACATGTGTGGACACATTCCAGATAACTGAGAGCAGTGGGGCACTGTGAAGTTCAGTACATCAGTTAGCCAGCAAGGTCTCTTCGGGAGACTTGTCTCGAGAAAGGAAGCGGTTTCCTGTCCCATCAACTGTACTGTGGATCAGTTTGGAGCAGGTCCTATATCTCTGACAATATCGGTGGACAGAGTCGAGAGTGTGGTGCTGGAAAAGCACAGCAGGTCAGGCAGCATCCAAGGAGCAGGAGAATTGATGTTTAGGGCATAAACCCTTCATCAGCAATGAGGCTTGTGGGCCGGGAGGGCTGAGAGATAAATGGAACGGGGGGGGGGGGTGTTGGGGAGAAGGTTGCTGAGAATGAGATAAGCAGATGAAGATGATGGATTGGAAAGGAGGGTGGGGCGGATAGATGGGAAAGGTGATGGACAGGTCAGGAGGACGCTGCCGAGTGGAGGCTTGGGGCTGTGATAAGGTGGGGGGGGGGGGGGGAAAGAGGAGGAGGAGGATACATGAGGAAACTTTTGAATTCCACATTGATCCCATGTGGTTGCAGGGTCCCAAGGTGGAATAAGAGGTGTTCTTCCTCCAGGCGTCAGGTGGTAAGGGTTTGGCGATGGAGACAGCCCAGAACCTCAATGATCTAGATGGAATGGGAGGGGGAATTGAAATGTTCAGCCACAGGGCGGTGGGGTTTGTTGGTGTCCCAGAGTGGTTCTCTGAAACAATCCACAAGTTGGCGTCCTGTCTCTCCGACGTAGAGAAGACCACATTGGATGCAATGGATAAAGTGGATGACACTGGTGGAGGTCGAGGTAAATTTCTGTCAGATGTAGAAGGATCCTTTGGGGCCTTGGATGGAGGTGAGAGGAGTGGTATGGACACATGTTTTACACTTCCTGTGGTGGCGGGGAAGGGGCCGGGAGTGCGGTGTGGGCTGGTTGTGGGCGCATGGACCTGACGAGGGAGTCGCAGAGGAAATGGCCTCTCTGGAATGCTGGTAGGGGTGGGGAGAGAAAAATATACCTGGTGGTGGGGTCCGTTTGTAGGGAGCAGAGGCTGATGTGATGTATCCGGAGGTTGGTGGGGTGGAAGGTGAGGACGGTTGGGGGTGGGTTCTGTCCTTGTTCCATTGGGAGGGGTGGGGTGCAAGGGCGGTGTTGTAGGATGTGGAGGAGATGTGCTGGAGGACATTGTCGACCACGTGGGAAGAGAAATTTCGAACTTGGAAGGAGGAGGCTCTCTGGGATTTTCTACGGTGGAATTGGTCATCCTGGGAACAGATGCGGAGGAGGAATTGGGAATAAGGGATTGCGTTTTTATAGGAGGTGGGGTGGGAGGAGGCGGATCTAGGTAGCTGTGGGAGTCGGTGGGCTTGTAGTAGATGTCCACGTTTAGTCAGTAGCCAGAGATGGAGGGGTCCTGGAAAGGGAGATGGTCCAGGTGAATTTGAGGTTGGGGTGAAAGGTGTTGATAAAGATGACGAACCCTTTGTGAGAGCATGAAGTGGCACCAATATGGTCATCGATGTACTGGAGGAACAGGTGTAGCTGAGGAAAATGGACTGTTCCACGTACTCGACAAAGAGGCAGGCATAGCTGGGTCCCATTCGGGTGCCCATGGCTGCCCCTTTAGTTTGGTACATTGGTTTGGATGCCATCTGAGATTTGTGCGGATCACTTCAGTGGGAATGTGCAGTCCCGGGCTCAGTGAGCATCACTGCAAGCAAAGCTCACAGAATCCCTTCAGGGAAACAGGCCCTTCAACCCAACAAGTCCACACCGACCCTCTGAAGAGTAACCCACCCAGACCCATTCCCCTACCCCATTAGTCTACATTACCCCCTAAACAATACACTGCACCTACACATCCCTGAACACACTGGGACAATTTAGCTTGGCTAATTCACTTGCTCATGTTTGGATTGTGGGAGCACCCAGAGGAAACCCTTGCAGACATGGGGGAGAATGTGCAAACTCCACAAAGACAGTCACCCTGAGGGTGGAATCGAGCCCTGGTCCCTGGCAATGTGAGGCAGTGGCACTAATCACTGAGCTACTGTGCCGCCCGTGAGTCAACCTGGGGTTGGGGGAAGATGGGAGGGGTGTGGGGGTGCTGTCTAGCAGAAAACAAAGAGAGCTCGCTGATGCTCCCACTGCACCCACTGTCAGAACAGGCAGGAGGTTCAGTCCTGGGGGTGACCCTCATCAGCGTTGCCGGCGGAATCTGCTGGTGCCCCCTCTGGTGTCTCTGCAAGTTACTGGACGATGTGAACCTCCGCCTGCACTTGGGGCAGGCAAACGGCCTCTCCCCGGTGTGGACCCACTGGTGCCTCAGCAGGTTGGAGGCCTGGGTAAAGCCCTTCCTGCACTCAGGACAGCTGAATGGTCTCTCCCCGTGTGGACCCGCTGGTGGGTCAGCAGGTGGGAGGAGCGGGTAAAGTTCTTTCCACACTCAGGGCAGGGGAACGGCCTCTCCCCGGTGTGGACGTACTGGTGCCTCAGCAGGGTGGGAGAATTACCGAAGGCCTTCCCACACTCAGAATAGCTGAAGGGCCTCTCCACGGTGTGAACCCACCGGTGGGTCAACAGGTTGGAGGATTTGCTGAAGGCCTTCCCGCACTCAGGGCAGGGGAAGGATCTCACCCCAGTGTGGACCTGCTGGTGGGCCACAAGGGTAGAGGCCTGGGCAAAGCTCTTCTCACACTTGGGGCAGGAGAATGGTCTCTCCGCTGTGTGGACCCACAAGTGGGCCAGCAGGTTGGAAGAGCTGGTAAAGCCCTTCCTGCACTGTGGGCAGGAGAATGGCCTCTCCCCGGTGTGACTGCGCCAATGAGTCTCCAGGGCAGACGGGAAACTGATGCATTTCCCACAGTCGCCACACTTCCACGGTTTCTCCATGGGGCAGGATTCCTCTGGTTTCTCCATGGCTGAAGCTTCAGCCGCACACAAACATGTGTACAGCCCCTCCCCGGTGTGAATTCCTCTTTCCAGGCCGTATAACTGTTTCTGGCTCCACACTCAATGCACTGCAACAGTTGGGTCTCTCATCCAGTCCCACTGATGCTGAAAACATTATGAAACAGGAACCAAAAAGCATTGCTCCATCTCACAGAATCATAGTTGAAAATCTTTGCTGTCCTGATGGATTGAGTGACTGTCAGACATTGATGTGAAAATGATGACTTTTGTAATCTCTTTTTACAGACTATCTGAAGACGGAAGTTTCAATGCTGGAGATCAGAGTCAAAAAGTGGAGTGTAGAAAAAACACAGCAGGTCAGGCAGCATACAAGGAGCAGGAGAGTCAAGCATCAGCTGTTGATTTTGAAACTTCCGTCTTCAGATAGTCTGTAAAAAGAGATTACAAAAGTCATCATTGTCAATCCGGGGGGAGGTGGGGTCGGAATGAGACAACAAGGTATTGACACCGACACCAGAAAGAAACTGAACATAGAGACGTGGCAAACGTTAGTGGAAAGCCAGAGTCAGAGAGAGACACAGCACAGAAACATACCCTTTGGTCCAACTCATCCATGTTGACCAGATATCCAAAATTAATCTAGTTCCACTTGCCAGCATTTGGCTAATAACCCTCTAAACCCCTCCTATTCATATACCTATCCAGATGCCTTTTAAATGTCATAATTGTACCAGCACCCACCACTTCCTCTAACAGCTTTGTACACACACCACCTTCTGCATGAAAACTTGCCCCTTAGGTCCGTTTCTAACAAATTGCTCTCCATCTAATCCCGTAGCACTATGGCAATCCCAGTCTATGTTTGAAAAGTTAAAATCCCTAACAATAACCATCCTATTACTCTTACAGGTAACTCAAATCTCCATACAAATTTGTTTCTCAATTTCCCACTAACCAGGAGGGTGTCCACAACACAATCCCAATAAGGTGATCATCCCTTCCTTATTTCTCAGTTCCAACTAAATAACCTTCCTGGATGTATTCCTAGGAATATCCTCCTTAAGTCCAACAGGAATACTATCCCTTATCAAAAACACCACTCCCTCTCATCTCTTGCCTCCCTTTCTATCCTTCCTGTAGCATTTGTATCCTGAAACATTAAGCTGCCAGTCCTGCCCATCACTGAGCCACGTTTCTGTAATTGCTATGATACCATATCCCATCTTCCTAATTATGCCCTGAGTTCAACTGCCTTCCCTGTTCGGCCTCTTGCAATGAAGTAAATGCAGTTTAATTTGTTAGTCCTACCTTGCTCTCTGCTTTGTCTCTTCCTAACCTGACTGTTTGACTCACTCCCTTTCCCAACTGTACCAGTCTCAGATTGATCTCTTTCCTCACTATTTCCCTGGGTACCTCCCCACGCACCCACCTTGCTAGTTTAATTCCTCCCGAGCAGCTCTTGCAAATTTCCCTGCCAGTATATTAGCTCTCTTCCAACATTCAGGTGCAATCTATCCTTCTTGTACAGGTCACATCTACTCCAGAAGAGATTCCAATGATCCAAAAATATGAACCCTTCTCCCATGCACCAGCTCCTCAGCCATGCATTCATCTGCTCTATCCTCTCTATTCCAACCCTCACTAGCTCATAGCACTGGCAGTAATCCAGATTTTTCTTGACTCTAGGACCTCTTTTTTTTTAATTTGTGCCTGACTTTCGACACTTTCCCTTCAGAATCGCATCCTTTTCCCTTCCTATGTCATTGGTTCCAATGTGTACAATGACCTCCAACCGGTCCCTCTCCCTTTTGAGAACATTCTGCACCCTCTCGGAGACATCCTTGATCCTGGCACCAGGGAGGCGACACACCATTCTGATTTTTCGTTGCTAACCACAGAAGCGTCAGTTTGTACCTCTGACTAGAGAGTCCCTTATCACAATTGATCACTTGGAACCCGACGTTCCCTTCATTGCATGAGAGCATGTCTCGAGACCAGAAACTTGGCTGTTCGTGCTACATTCCCTGAGAGACCATCACCCCCTACATTTTCCAAAACAGAAGACTTGTTTGAAATGGGGACAGCCACAGAAGACTCCTACACTACCTGCCTACCCCTCCTACCTTTCCTGGAGTTAACCCATCACCCTGACTGTAGCTGCGGCTTTTTTCCCTTCCTATCATTGCCAAACCATCATAGCCCCAGGTCTTGTAAATTCCTCATTACCTCGAACAGTCGCTGCAACTTATCCACGCAATCCAATAGGATTTGCAAGCAAACACACTTACTGCAGACATAATCATCAGTAACATGGATACTTTCTCCAATCTCCCACATCTGACAGGAAGAGTAGTGATTAACGGCTCCATTTCGGAATGGCAGGCAGTGACCAGTGGGGTACCGCAGGGATCCATGCTGGGACCGCAGCTTTTTACAATATATGTAAATGATATAGAAGATGGTATCAGCAATAACATTAGCACATTTGCAGATGATACAAAGCTGGGTGGTAGAGTGAAATGTGATGAGGATGTTAGGAGATTACAGGGTGACCTGGACAAGTTAGGTGAGTGGGCAGATGCATCGTAGATGCAGCTTAATGTGGATAAATGTCTGGTTATCCACTTTGATGGCAAGAACAGGAAGGCAGATTACTACCTCAATGGTATCAAATTAGGTAAAGGGGCTGTTCAGAGAGATCTGGGTGTTCTTGTCCACCAGTCAATGAAGGCAAGCATGCAGGAACAGCAGGTCGTGAAGAAGGCTAATAGCATGCTGGCCTTCATAACAAGAGGAATTGAGTATAGAAGCAAAGAGGTGCTTCTGCAGCTGTACAGGGCCCTGGTGAGACCACACCTGGAGTACTGTGTACAGTTCTGGTCTCCATATTTGAGGAAAGACATTCTGGCTATTGAGGGAGTGCAGCGTAGGTTCACGAGGTCAATTCCTGGAATGGCAGGATTGCCTTACACGGAAAGACTGAAGCGACTGGGCTTGTATACCCTTGAGTTTAGAAGACTGAGAGGGGATCTGATTGATACGTATAGGATTATGAAAGGATTGGACACTCTGGCAGGAGGAAACATATTTCCGCTGATGGGGGAGTGCCGAACCAGAGGACACAACTTAAAAATACGGGGTAGACCATTTAGGACAGAGATGAGGAGAAACTCCTTCACCCAGAGAGTGGTGGCTGTGTGGAATGCTCTGCCCCAGAGGGCAGTGGAGGCCCAGTCTCTGGATTCATTTAAGAAAGAATTGGATAGAGCTCTCAGAGATAGTGGAGTCAAGGGTTTTGGAGATAAGGCTGGAACAGGATACTGATTGGGAATGATTAGCCATGATCATATTGAATGGCGGTGCAGGCTCGAAGGGCTGAATGGCCTACTCCTGCATCTATTGTCTATTGTCTATTGTCTAAGAGCATATCACTCTCATAAAGGCCACCTTTGCTCCTTCACAATCCACAGACCCAGAAAATAGCACCATCTTTTTGCTCTAAAAAAGTGCTCCGGGCTGACATAGTACTTGTGGTTTATATTTTTAAAATTTAATCAAGAGACAGATGTTAGTAAAACATATAATCAAGAAAGAATCCACTCCATTCACAACTGCAGACTTACAGCTAAGTTACACATTAAAGACTATATACTTCTCTGTTCCTGTTCTGTGAGCTCCCCCACACAGGTTCCTCCATGGTCAGCTGTGAATTTTGCTGTTCATTAACCTGTCCCAGATGCACTGCAATGTCCAGTAACTGTGCAGATTCCTGCAGTGTAAGTTTCTTTTTCTCTCTCCCTCATTTTGGACTCCTATCCTTGCCCCTTATAAACCTCTATAAGGTCATCTCTCAGCCTCCTACGCTCCAGGGAAAACAGCCGCAGTCTTTTCAGCCTCTCCCTATAACTCAAACCCTCCAACTCTGGCAACAGCCTTGTAAACCATTTCCAAACTCTTTTGAAGTTTCACAACATCTTTCTAACATAGGAGACCAGAACTGAATGCAGTATTCCAAAAGTGGCCTAACTAATGTCATGTACAGCCATAACATGACTCCCAACTCCCGTACTCAATGCTCTGCTCAATAAACGCAAGCGCCACCAAACGCTTTCTTCACTACCGTGTCTACCTGTGACTCCACTTTCACAGAACTACAAATCTGCACTCCATGGTCTCTTGATGCAGGAACACTCCCCACGGCCTTACCATTAAGTGTGTAAATCCTGCCCTGATGTGCCTTTCCAAAATGCAACACCTCACATTTATCGAAGTGAAACTTTATCTGCCACTCCTCGGCCCATCAGCCCATCCATTCAATTCTAATTTAGATTGAACTTTCTTTCCTCTCTTATTTCCTAAACGCTGAAAATCTCCATCCCACACATTCTCCCTCCATTCTTACTTTGCTGAACCTAATCCGTGCTGTACCTCATCCTGAAGGGTCTGGTTTACGCTGATTTACTGCCCACGCTTGGGGGATCTAATTGAAACATACAGAATACTGATTGGCCTGGACAGGGTGGATGTTGGGAAGATGTTTCCATTGGTAGAAGAGACTAGGTCCCAAGGGCACAGCCTTAGAGTAAAGGGAAGACCTTTTAGAACACAGATAAAGGGGAAACTTTTGTAGCCAGAGAGTGCGAAACCTATGGAATTCATTGCCACAGAGACTGTGTTGGGCAAGTCACTGAGTATATTCAAGACTGAGATAAATAGGTTCTTGTGAATCAAGGATATTGAGGGTTGCGGGGAGAAAGCAAGAGAATGGGGTTGAGAAACTTGTCAGCCATGATTGAATGGTGGAGCAGACCGGATTGGCTGAATGGCCTAATTTCTGCTCCTAGGTCTTATGGTCTCTTGCTGTCCTGGACATAGTGAGAGAATTGGGAGCAGGAGTCGGCCATTTGGTCTTTCAAGTCTGCACCAACATTGAACAGGTCTGCACCAACATTGAACTGGATATGAATATACCTACATCTTGGTGGATAGGCTGGGACCTTTTTCACCGGAGCAGAGGAGGTTGAGGGGTGATCTTATCAAGCTTTATAAAGTCATGAGGGGTATAGATGAGGTGAATGATGGGTTTCCTTTCCTTAGAGTGGGGGTTTCAAGGTTAGGGAGCAAATTTTGAAGGTGAGTGGAGAAAGGTTTAAAAAAGACAGGAGGAACACCTTTGTTTTCCCATAGATAATGGTTCGTATGTGGAATGAATGTCCAGAGGAAGCAGGGACGCAGGTACAGTTACAATGTTTAAAAGACATTTGGATAAGGACATGAATGTGAAAGGTTTGGACGTGTTATGGACTAGGCCAGGCCACTCAAAACATTCTTGAGGCAGCACAGACCGTAACTTTGCTATTTGTTTCAGTAAGTGCACAGTGAAAATTACCCGAAGTTAGCTAAGTTGACTACCAGGATTTAAAACAGATAAATGTATTCACAAGAATACAGAATGAAACACAAAGAATAGAATATAGAATACCCACAGAACTCAGTCTATCTAAACTAGACTTAATTATGCTGTTCCAAATGTACACAACAGTCCCAATAAACAAACTCCTTAAACACACAGTAAAACTGAAACAGAGGCGGACAGGTCGAAGTTAGAAGGGCAGAAGGAGAGAGAGTTTAACAACCTTTCTCTACACAGTCCACTGCTGAACTCACTCAAACAAGGCCTCAGCTTTCACGACAGATCACTCGTCTTTCATTGTACAGGTCACTTCGAAAACATAAAAGCTTGGGCCTAAAGTCTCATCTGTTGACATATAAACAAAAAAGCCAACTAATACCCTTTTCATTTCTGTACTAAACCATCCGTTTTGGAGTCCGGGGCCAATTTCCCGCCACTCTGAAAAAAAAACAAATACACGGTATCCTTGAGAAGAAGGACCAGCTTTTATAAAAAGGACCAGCTTTGTGACACAGGGATATGGGCCAAATACTGGCAGATGGGATTAGTTTAGCATGCGAACACAGCATGGACCAGCTGGACTGAATTGTCTATTTCTGTGCTATATGATTCTGTAATGGACTCAAAACCATTTTCTTGCCTTCCCCATAACCATCCACTTCTTTTGTTGTTCAAAAGTCAGATGACCTCAGCCTTGAATATATTCAATGACCCCCCTAATTACAGGAAGTCATCCCTATTTTTGGACTCAATTCCTCTTGCTAATATACCACTTGCCTTGCTGACTGCTTGCTGCACCTGTCTCACAACTGGCATTGACTGGTGTAGAAGGACGCTGAGGTCCCTTTGTACATCCACACATCATTCCTGAAGAAGGGCTCGTGCTCAAAACGTCGACTCTCCTGCTCCTCGGATGCTGCCTGACCTGCGGTGCTTTTCAAGCACCACGCTTGACTCTGATCTCCAGCATCTGCAGTCCTCACTTTGTCCACATACCAATATATTATCATTTAAACATTCACCTCCTTTCTGCCTTTTTTTTAAAGCAACTGGCTTTAATTTTACATTGTGGTCCTGCATTTGCTGTGCGTTTGCCAATTGAGACATAGACTTGGACCAACTTTTCCAGCGTCCCCTCCCTGGATTCACTCCCTTTCCCTTCAGTTAGTGCAAGTCAGCAACTGAATCCCAGAACGAAAAAGAAATGAAAAAGTGGGTGAGAAAAGAGAGTACCGTACCCACAGATGTTGGACAGAGTTGCAGTCTGGGGTGAAGCTCAATCTTCATTCAAAGAGAGAGAGGAACAACAGCAGCTTCAGTAACTCACGGCTCAATTTCCGCGTTCAGACAGAGGCGGCTCTGAATGGCAGGATGACCAGGCTCCTTCCGGTCCTCCGGGTGTCGCCATTAGCCTTTTTACCTTCAGAAGAAAGTCAAGCGCTGTTTCCGCGGACAGCGACGAGCATGCTCAGTGCTTGTGCTGACACCGCAGTACATGCGCAGTTGTTGCTGACACTGCAGTACATGTGCAGTTGTCGCTGACACCGAGAAGCATGCGCAGTTGTCGCTGACACCGAGAAGCATGCGCAGTATGCTCTGTGGAGGTGCTGGCGTTACTGACAGATTTTAAGTGTCCAAATGTCAATAGGAGAAAAAAAGCTGCAGCCACAATTTTATTTTTCCCTGTGGATCGACATTTTATTCCTTTTGAATTTCGTCCGGCTTTGTATGTCTTTTCCCCAGGGTAGAGGAAGTACAAAACTAGACGGCATCGGTTAATGGTGAGAGGGGAAAGATTTAAAACGGTCCTAAGGGGTAACTTTCATGTAGAGTGTGATGTGTGTATGGAATGAGCTGCCCAGAGGAAGTGGTGGAGGCTGCTACAATTACAACATTTGAAAGGCATCAGGGTCAGGATGGGTATCTGAATAGGAAGGTGTGAGAGAGATATGGGCGAAATGCTGTCAAATGGGTCACTAGATCAATTTAGGATATCTGGAGGGGATGGGCGAGTTGGACTGAAGGATCTGTTTCTGTGCTGTATGACTCTATGCGTCTATTTTAATGCAAGTTTCAGAAACATGACTGCAGCCTTTTAAAAAATAAATTAATATGCTTTTAGCTGTTAACAATGTTTCTGAATCTATCATTTTAGCTGTTCTTAATTTTAAAGATCAGCCATTTCTTGCGCACCCCTGTCTTCCATTAGAGTCATCAATATCGATTCTCTCTCTTTCCTGAGAAAGAGATACTGCAATCAAAGAGGGCATGAGAAAGCATAGAATGGTAGAAGGGAGGGAGAATGGACAGGGGAGTGGGGATAGAGAGAGAGAGAAGATGACAGAGGACAGAGGGTGGGGAGCAGAAAATGAGGGGAAGAGAGAGAAGAAGGCTGAGCACAGAGAATTGGTAGGTGCAGAGTGTGAGGAGAGAGAGTGGACGTGGACCAAACGTTTGGGGGACTGACAGCACAAATCCCACCTTCCTCAGGACTGGTGTCAGTGTCTCATGAATTGGAACCCACTCCACCCACAGCAGACCTGAGGCAAGTGTTTCTCAATAGATGCTTGGCTAATGCAGTAGAATCATATAATCCCGCAAGGCCTTTTGGCCAATAAAATTCAGACTGACCTTCCAAACAGTATCCCATCCAGACCCACCCGTTTTTCCTGCAGTTCCCCATGGTTAACCAACCCTCAGTTGCACATATGTGGACACTTTAGCACGGCCGATCCACCCTGAACTGCACCCAGAGTTAACTCATGCAGACAGAAGGGTGAGGACGTGTTAAAGTTCACACAGACAGCTGCTCAAGATTGGGACCGAACACAGGTCCCTGACATTGTGAGTGAGTGGTCTGAGCCACTGTGCCGCGCAGAGCTTTCATGTTCTGTTTTGTCCTAGTAGTTTCTAACTTCTCATGTGCCCTCAGCAGAGGCTCTCTCCTCCTGACATTGTTGGACCACACCCACTGCAACCTCCCTTTCCCACTTCTCCAGCACTGAGCACATCGGTTCCTGAATCCTGTCACCAAACAGACACCAATGCCATCTGTGCTCCTGCTGACAACTGCAGAGAACGGAGACCATCCCTGTCACTGTTCTGTCCCTTACCACCACCTCCCCCTCCCCAATGTTGTTTTTACTCCCACTGCCCAACTAGTTAGCTCCTACCACCTCTCTCAGATCCCCTTTACCTGCCAGACCTGCACTTACACCCTCCTGACCCTGTCCACTGATGCAAACAAAAGGCTCTCTCCAGAAGGGAATGACCGTCTCCCAGAATAAAGTGCCTGGTTAACTTTCCCACTTTACCCTCAACATGTCTGCAGCCTGGCTTCCAGCTCCATCTCTCTGAACGAATGTCCTCCAGGATGTGTTTGCCCTGGATCACAGCATCCAGAGCCTCCCACCTTCTGCAAATTGAAAGACAAGCCCCACCCTGCCCCCTCCAATGTGTGTTGTATAACTGATAGCCAAGTACGGAACCCATGAGGATGGCCTCAACAGGGACCTTGGTTTCATGTTACACTATAAGTGACCCCACTCACACAGGCTTGTACCCATGACTCACACACGTTACCAAGCATGGTCGAATGCAAACTCATGCTCTTATGCACAAACACACACGCTCTCATGCATGCACACACATCAGTTTATGGGGTGAAATTGTAATTGCAGAATTTTATTTGCAGATACATTATAGTTTGCCCAAAAAGCACACAATCTTCAGGCAGTCAATCCATGTGACATGTTATAAATCCCTACTTTGGAAACAGAACCAATCTGACTCAAGGTTGGGTTGCAGACAGACTCTAACATGAGAGAATCAGAGGGTTTTCTTTCCCCAGAAAATGATTTCATCATTAGATTCTGAACTCCAGATTTCTGACTGAATTCCAATTCCGCTATCTGCTGTGGCGGGATTCAAACCCAGGAGTCCCGAGGAGTCCCGAGAACTGGGTTGATAGTCCAGTCGATAATGGCACTCGGCCCTTGTTCCTTCAATCACCCTGTGATGGCACATGAACTCACTGGTGCATCCGCAGGTTGGAGGAGGAGGTGATGCCCTTCCCGCACTGAGAGTAGGTGAGCATGCTGTGCCTGGTGTGGACCCGCTAGTGCGTCTGCAGGCTGGAAGAATTGATGAATCCCTTCCTGTACCTGGAGCAGGTGATTAGCCATTCCCTGTTGTGGACTCGCTGGTGAACTTCTAAAATCTCAAAACATATAATCAAGAAAGAACCCACTCTATTCACTACTGCAGACTTACGGCAAGGTACACGTTAAAAACTATGCAGTAATCTGTTCCTGTGCTGTGAGCTCTCCTACACATGTTCCTCCAAGATCAGCTGTTAATTTTGTTGTTTGTTAATTTTTCCAAGATGTTCAGAGATACATGATTTCAAACAGCAAAGACAGTAACTATGCAGATTCACTGCTGTATCCGTTAGAAGTATACGTTTCTCTCTCTCTCTCTCTCTCTCTCCCTTACAGACCATGTGCTTGCTGCCTTTGGCTGTCTTTCTCCATTTTGAAATTGCTGTTGTCTTGATTTTTTTTACTGTAAAGTTCCAAAACAATGCATCAGCATATAAAACATTAATTGCTGCTCCTGGAATTCAAGGAAATCGCCTCCAACACTGAAAATACCTCAAAAAAGGAGCAGCTCTTACAGCCACAAATTTTCCAGTCCTCCATCTTGGATTTGTTCTTGGTGAAACTTCCCATCTCCTAGGTTACAGTTATTCAAATAATTTGCTTTTCTATTTTTGCTAGAAAAGTGGATAACCTCACGTTTATCCACACTAACTGCATCTGACATACATTTGCCCACTCACTCGGACTGTCCAAATAACATTGTATCCTCCTCACAGCTCACCCTTCCACCCAGCTTCGTGTCATCTGCAATTTGTGATATATTCCATTTAGTTCCCTCATCTAAATCATTGGCACATACTGTGAATACCTGGGGTCCTAGTCCCAATCCCTGCAGTTATAAAACATCGATCTGTCTGACCATACAAAATAGCAGATGTTAGCTTGACGTTCACAACTGACGAAGACCTGATAACCAATTATGAACCACTGAATTACTAAATCACAGAATCAGGCCATTCAGCCCATCGTGTCCATGCAGCTCTCTAAATGAGCTTTCTGATGTTGTGCCATTTTCCTGACGCTTCCTTGGAAACTGGTACATTGCTTGGCATCAAATAATTTTCCAATGCTCTTACCTGAATCTGCTTCAACCACTGTTCCATGCGATGTCTTCCAGATCTATTTACTCACTGTGTGAAATTTCTTTCTCGCATCACATTTTCTTCCTTGTAATGGATTTGAAATCTGCATTCTTATTCTCAATGCTTTTACCATGGTGAACAGTTTTTCACTGTCTTTTCTGGGTATGATTTTTCTCATAATTTTCAAAACTTATTTTGAATCTGACTTCAGAGATCAGTCCATGAGGCCAAGCCTCATCAACAACACGGAAACAACTGAGCATCTAAAGGGACGGCCCCTCAGTCATCACTGTGAGCCCCATAGCAACCATTGTTACCTGGGCGGCCATGCATTCCAAACCTGGTCTCTCAACATCACTAGTATTGTCCCACAGTTTGAGAAACTGTGATTCTTGCTACGACTATAAAAATGGATTTTTTTAAAAAGCGGTTGTTGCTGAGAAGTTTAATCCTTTCTGTCCAGTAGGAAGTCAATGCTGTGTTTGAGTTTGAATGACTCAGTGAATCCCTTCCCACATGTGGAGCAAGTGGATCACCGCTCCCTGTGTGTCTGTGGGGATTACATTCCAGGTCAAACCGGGAATTGGATCTCTTCCTACAGCCTGAACATACCTCTGGTAACACTCCAGGGGGACTGTGCTTGTGTGGCACAGGTCAGATCATTGGCTGGCTTAGTCCTGCTCCTCGGATGCTGCTGGCCTGCTGTGCTTTTCCAACACCACTCTAATCTATACACTGGTTTCCAGCATCTGCAGTCCTTGTTTTTACACAGTACATAAGGATGCTATTCACACTTTCATGTCTATAATAGTTCCTGAAACACCCACCTATTCTCCACCCCGATCCCCATCATCTTGCAACTGTCCAGCATCCTCGGTAGAGTAGTGGTTAGTATCCCCATCTGTGACTCAGGACACTGGGGGTGCAATTCCCCAATGGGGAGGATTTGATATTTTTATGGATGTCTTGTCACACAGAGGCAGTGACCCTAACCCTGGATCGGGTTCAAGTCCTGCCTGCTCCAGAAAAGTTCACAAATATAGGAGCAGAATTAGGCCATTCAGCCCATCAAGTCTGCCGCGTCATTCGATCAAGACTGCTCATCACCCCCATTTTCCTGTCTGATCCCTTGAAAGGGTTCAGAAAAGACTTACACTGATGTTTCCAGAGTTGGAGCATTTGGGAGAGTCTTAATAGGCAGGAGTTGTTTTCCCTGGAGTTTCGGAGAGTTAGTGGTGACCTTAAGGATGTTTATAAAACAATGACTGGCATGGATAGGATAAACAGACAAGGTCTTTTCGATGGGATGGGGGAGTCCAGAACTAGTCAGCATAGATTTAGGGTGAGAGGGGAAAGACGTAAAAGGGACCTAAGGGGCAACTTTTTCATACAGAGGGTGTGCTTGTATGGAATGAGTTGCCAGAGGAAGTGGTGGAGGCTGGTACAATTACAGCATTTAACGGGCATCTGGATGGGTAGATGAATAGGAAGGGTTTAGAGGAATATGAGTCAAGTGCTGGCAAATGGGACTAGATTAGGTTAGGATATCTTTTGACATGGTCAAGTTGGACTGAAGAGTATGTTTCCGTGCTGCACCATCTCTATGACTCTATAACAAATGTTCAACGAACTGGTCTGCAATTTCCCACATATGGCCTCCATCCCATTCTGAATACAGGTGTTACATTAGCATTTTTCCAATCCAATGGAACCATAAGATCATACAACACAGGAGCAGAAATTAGGCCATTCAGTCCATCGAGTCTGCTCCACCATTCAATCATGGCTGAGATGTTTCTCAACTCCATTCTCCAGCTTTCTTCCCGTAACCTTTGATCCCCTTGACAATCAGGAACATATATATATCTCAGTCTTAAATAAACGCAATGAATTTTTCCCATTTTAAGAGATTTCTGGAATATTGTAACTAATGAGTTCACTATCTCCGTTGCCACTTCCTTCAGGACCCAGGATGTAGACCATCAGCATCAGTGGACTTGTCTGTCCTCAATCCAAATAGTTTCCTGTGTACCTTTACCCTCTCAACGTTGATTGTTTAAGTTCTACCCTTTCTATAGCCTTTGACTTGCCAATTCTAATAGGAATAGTTCTGTTGTCTGCCAACATAAAAACTGAGATAATCTCTGCCACTTCAATGTTCCCCCATGAACTCACAGTTTTCATCTTCCAAGGTACCACACTTAGCTTAGCGACTCTGTTCCCATTCGCATACCAACAGAAGCTTTTGCTGTCCTTTTTGATATTTAGTGCGAGGTCTCTTTTGTAAGTTAACTTACCTATTTTTATTTATATTTTTTAATATCCCTTTGTTTCTGTTTGAAACTTTCCTAATGTTTGACCCTTCCAGAGGTCCAGAATAATATTTCACAACAGGCTGAAAAGTTAAAAAAAGACGACGTTGAAACTTTTTTAAACAGCACCTTTCTGGAGGCTGGGGGCCGGCAAAACGATCGCCCCGCCCCCATTGTCACCGATTGTTTGGTGGCCTCCCCAACCACGCCCCCTCAACCCAGGAGACGTCACAATCCTGGGCCCCGCCCCTTGCGAGCTGGCGCATGTGCAGTGCAGGTCCTGCAGCGGGACTGAGGCAGTGTTACTGAGTGTGGGAGCAGAATGGTGCCGGTGGCTGAAGTAATAAGAACCGCTGGAAAAGCCGAGCCGGTCCGGCAGCTCGTGCCGAGAGAAATCATTTCGGGTCCCGGTGATCCTCCTTCAGAACAGGACCAGGTTTCAGGAACATCCCGGGGAGGTCGCCAGGCCCGAGCGGCAAGACCTGGCTCCTGCCCCCGGGGAGAGGAGACAGTGAGACAGGGTAGGATTGGGAACCGCGGGAGGAGAGAGACTGGGGAGTTTATAAACTCCTAGGGGGAGGACTGAGGCCTCCAATAAAATCACCACAGGCCCAGTGTTGACTTCACCGGCGAAGGCGCTCTCGGGTTGCCTGGGCAACCGGCCGCCATTTTTGTGAGGGTCAGGCGCATGTTGTCTTGGGGCGGGGAGCGCGGGCGGCCATCTTGGTGAGGGCACCATCAACTGTCATTTCTGGGAGAGAATTCCAACCTCGTGGTAACCTCGGCCTTTGCCGAGCTTAATTCCCCAGACTGTCCAGCGATGTGCAGGTTAGGGGGGGGGGGGTTCAGCCATGCTAAATTACTGATAATGTCCAAGGATGTTCTTGTTAGTGTATGTTGACCATGCTAATTTACTCCCAGTGTCCAGAGATGTTCAGGTTAGAGTGGATTGGCCGAGGTAAGTTTATCCATAGTGTTCGGGGTTCTGCAGGTTAGGGTTAAGGTCTGGACACCCTCAATCGGCTCTCTCGATCCGAGATCGGTCAAAGGAATCACCAGGAGTACGGTCTATTTAAAGCAAGGTTATCAGCTTAATGACAGAACGCAGCCTAGCACAGATTTGTCCATCAACACAGGTTAAAAGCTTCTGTGTTCGTGGCCTTGCTTTACTAAACTGCCTTGCTTTATTAAACTGATAACTTTGCTTTGTACAGTCCGCATTCCGTTCGTTCTTTCACCGATCTCGAGACGGAGGGGTCCCGCCTGGGATCCAGATCTTCAAGGGTGGATTGGCCATGCTAAATTCCCTCCATAGTGTCCAGGGATGTGTAAGTTCGGTGTATTACTCTGGGATAAATGTAGGGCAATAAGGGGAGGGATATGGGTGAATTACCATTCAGAACGTTGGTTTGGACTTGTTGGGCCGAGTAGCCTGCTTCCACACTGTGAGGATTCTTTGAAGGGAAGGGGTTTTTGCAAACTGCTCTCCTTCCATCTGCTGCAGAGTTCTGCTGTCGGCCTGTCCCCGCTCCCTGTCCCATTTTTGACATCACAACGCGGAAGTGGCCGTATCAGTTTCAATGTGAAACACCCCCCTCTGGGCAACTCCTCATCCTGGGAGGGAGAGAGGGAGGGGGAAATCTGTTCACTTGTAGCAACTGGAGTGAATCCAAGGAGGGAATCTACTCTGCCAACTCAGGTATGTGTCTTAATTACCTGGGTGAGGAGGGACGGATGATAGCAATTGGGGAGGGGGAGAAACGTTATTTTTATTTTTAAAATGCATCTGATTCCCACAAATAAATGCATCAGGTTCAAGTACAGCACGTTCAATGATCCACATTGCAGCTTCAAGCTGGCTGCAAAAGTTTGACATCCTCTGTTCTTCCTCTGTGTTGGCTGCAGCACATTTGGTTTCCTTCCCTCATCTCTTCTTTCTGCACCCCCCACCCCCCCCCGAAGTGTTGATGCTTCCAAACTGACCCTCAAAAGTTCCGGTTATACTTCCATTCTTTCCCAGTTTTCACAACCCACAAAATACAACTTTCCCAATCCTCTGAGTATCGGAGTTGGGAGGTTATGTTGTGGCTGTACAGGACATTGGTTAGGCCACTTTTGCTCTCTCTCCTATCAAAAGGACGTTGTGAAACTTGAAAGGGTTCAGAAAAGATTTACGACCATAACACGTAGAAGTGGAAGTAAGGCCATTCAGCCCATTGAGTCCATTCTGTCATTTAATCATGGCTGATGGACATTTCAGCTCCACTTACCCACACTCTCCCCGTAGCCCTTAATTCCTTAATCAAGAATTTATCAATCTCTACCTTGAAGACATTTAACGTCCTGGCCTCCACTGTGCTCCCTGGCAATGAATTCCACAGGCCCACACTCTCTGGCTGAAGAAATGTCTCCTCGTTTCTGTTCTAAATTGACCCCCTCTAATTATCAGGCTGTGTCCCTGGATCCTAGTCTCCTCCACCAAATGGAAACAACTTCCCAGTCTCCACCCTTTCTAAGCCAAGCATAATCTTGTAAGTTTCTATTAGATCTCTCCTCAATCTTCCGAGCGCTAATGAATACAATCCCAGGATCATCAGCCATTCATCGTATGTTAGGCGTATCATTCCAGGGATCGATCGTGTGAATCTCTGCTGGACACAGTCTAGTGCAAGTATATTCTGCTGTTACTGCCGCTGAGTCACACCTTGAACCCTGTTTAGTGGGTGAAGTGGGAGGGGCAAGAGGATCTTTTCTGTCGGACTTGCTGCACTTCCAGTGCTGTCTGACAGCACCTTCCCTACAGAATTGATCTGCAGGAGCAGATAGAGGACATTTTTACCCTGGATGGAGCGTAATGTTTTTCCAACCCCTGCAGGTAGGTCTGAAATAGATACATTTGTCTCTGTCCCATTGAGTCTCCAGCACAGGGCTAGGCTGGTCGGCTCAGTTGGCCTCTGTCAGTGTTTTCGCTCTGCCTGAGCCTCCACCCACCCCTCTTTATCGCCCCTTCCTATCCCTCATCAGCAAACTGGTATCCCCCACTTATCACACGTTTGCTTTATGCTTTGCTTTGACAAAAGACCCACATTAGTACCTGTTTTCGCTAATCAAAAGAAATCCAAAGAGGAGTTTTGCTTTCATGAGAGGCAACGTCCTAGTGAACCTTCTCTGCACCCTCTCCCAGAGCATCCACGTCCTTCCGGTAGCATGCTAGCCAGAACTGCACGCAATGTTATGAATGTGGCCGGAATAAATAGCTGTAACATAACTCGCTAACTCTTACACTCTAGGCAAGCGTGCTGTATGCCTTCTTGACCATGTGCCTGCCTGCTTTGCCACTTTCGGGGATCTATATGCCCAGATCCCTCTGTATGCCAGATCTCCTAAGCATTCTCTAATTTAATGTACACTTCTTGTATTTCCTTCTCTTCCTTTCTCCCTCATCTGTATCCAGCTTCCCCTTAATTGTATTCCTCTCTTCATCTCTTTCCCCCCGTTCCTCACCCCTCCACACATCAGTGTATGATAAGACCATAGGAGCTGAAATTAGGCCATTCAGCCCATTGTGACTGCTCTGCGATTCACTTGTGGCTGATCAGTTTCTTAACCCCATTCTCCCAGTAACCCTTGATCCCTTTCATACTCAAGAAACTATCTTTCACAGCTTAAATGTACTCAATGACCTGGCCTCCACAGTCTTCGGTGGCAGTGAATTCCATTTATTCACCACTCGAGCTGAAGAAGTTTCTCTTTACCTCCATTCTAAAGGGTCTTCCCTTTGGTCTAAGTCTGTGCCCTCGGCTCCTAGCCTTTCCTACCAAAGGAAACATCTTCCCAACATCCAGTCTGTTCAGAATTCTGTCGGCTTCAATTAGATCCCCCGTCATCGTTCTAAATTCCTTTAACTATAGACCCAGAGTCCTCAAACATTCCTTATTTGTTCAGATGTTCATTCCTGGGACCATTCTCGTGAACCTCCTCTGAACACACGCCTAGGCCAGTACATCCTTCCTGAGATTTGGGCCCAAAACTGCGCACAATACTCCAAATATGGCCTGACCAGAGTGTTACAAAGCCTCAACTACATCCCTACTTTTACATTCAAGTCCTGTCAAATTAAATGTCATCATTGCATTTGCCTTCCTAACTACTGTCTCAACCTGTAAGTTTTCCTTGAGAGAATCCTGGACTAGAGCACCCAAGTCTCTTTGCACCTTAGATTTCTGCATTTTCTTCAGTTCCAAGGGTGACTGTTGGTGTCGGGGCTGCACCAGAGATTTCCTGACATGCGGATTGTATTCGAGGGTACCAAGTAATCTGAGGAACTGGCAGTATCTCAGGAGAAATAGTTATTCCTGGAAGAGGTAGAGAGGAATGTGGTGTGATTCTGTAAACTCGTGGTCTCCAGAAGTGTGCAGAGGTGGTGTTAGAATTTCACACCATAAATTTGAAAGTGAGGAAACTCCATCAGAATTCAATTATCAGACATGACAGGCTATCTGTGATGGCTATCTGTGTCTATCTGTGATGTTAGAATTCGATGATGCTTGGAACTGAAACATAACTTTCAACCCCATGTATTTCATCTCCTTTGTAATAGAGGCCTCTATTTGTATTTTTCAGTTGGTTTTCGTACCTGTCTGTTACTTTTGATGATTTGTGTACTTGGTCTCCAAAGTCTTTTTTTCCCTTTTTATAGTGCTTAATTTCTAATAACTTAGCAGTTCTCCAATCAGTCTTTCTTGGGTGAAAAGTACATGGTTCTGATTTTGTCGTATTGGGTGACATTAAACATTTTTTCCACTCATTCGTTTAACCCATGAATGCTGTTTAGCTTCTTCCTGCTCCTTTCTGCACAAGTTGATGCCACTCTGCCCCTGGATAGTTGATAGTTGACCAAGAACTGAATAGGTGTCCCCTTAATCCAACCTCTCAAGCAATAAGCTATCAGTAACCAAGGACAAAGGTCTTGGACTCCAATTGTTAGTAGTAAACCTCCACTAGGGACAGATTCTTTGGACATGATCTTTGCTTTTGGCACAGAGGCAGGAAACATCTCACCTGTTTCAGATAAATCAAATTACTGACTGTCAACTCCTTTGATACTGACACTGTCAACTCCTTTGATACTGAGCAGCGTGAATAGAGTATTTACTGGCCAAACAAGAATGGATTTCCCAAACTGCCACCGTGTTGGTGACAGTCATACACCCAAACCAGCTGCTCGTAGGGATCAGCCTTCTCTCTGAATCAGGAGGTCACAGGTTTAAATCACAGGATGTTGCTGGTAAGAGGTTCAGTGATGGAAATGTCATTCAGTGGAAAATACTAATAGCTCCCAGAAATTATGGCAAATGTCGGGGCTAGTATAAATGAAGAACTGACGGATATTAATATGTATGAGACAAAAATGCATCAGAGAACTGAATAGGATTTAAAGTAGCTAAATTCCCTGTGCTTGGTGGTTAACACTAGTTCACTGGAAAGTGGTAATTGGAAAGTCGCACATGTCATCCCACCCTTTAAGAAAGAAGAAAGAGAGCACAGGGAATCTACAATGAAAGGTACAACAGGACAATTAAAAATTAATGATAGGACTGAGCAGAATCAACATGGGCTTATTGGAAATATATGCTGGTCAAACTCAGGTCATTATAGCTAGCAGAATATCTGAATGTCCAAATTAGGAGCTGAAGTAAGCCATTCGGCTCATTCAGCTGCTCCACTTCAAGAAGATAATGGCTGATTACTTTGTGTTATACATTGCACATTCGCATCCATCCCCATAACCTTAGATTCTTCTTAGGCAAAGGAATTAATCTACTTCTGCCGTTGAAATATTCAATGGTCTTGCCTCCACTATCTTCTGTCGCAAAGCTGCACAACCTTCCAAAAAATTTCCCTCCTTCTTTGTCACAAATGATTGCGTTTTTTGAAGAAGTATTAAAGAGGATTGATGAGGGCAGAGCAGTAGATGTGATCTAGATGGACTTCAGCAAGGCGTTCGACAAGGTTCCGCTTGGGAGATTGATTAGCAAGGTTAGATCTCACGGAATACAGGGAGAACTAGTCACTTGGATACAGAACTGGCTCAAAGGTAGAAGACAGAGGGTGGTGGTGGAGGGTTGTGTTTCAGACTGGAGACCTGTGACCAGTGGAGTGCTACAAGGATCGGTGCTGAGCCCTCTACTTTTTGTCATCTACCAAAATGATTTTGATGCGAGCATAAGAGGTACAGTTAGTAAGTTTGCAGATGACACCAAAATTGGAGGTGTGGTGGACAGAGAAGAGAGTTACCTCCGATTACAACAGGATCTTGACCAGATGGGCCAATGGGCTGAGAAGTGGCAGATGGAGTTTAATTCAGATAAATGCGAGGTGCTGCATTTTGGGAAAGCCAATCTTAGCAGGACTTATGCACTTAATGGTAAGGTCCTCGGGAGTGTTGCTGAACAAAGAGACCTTGGAGTGCAGGTTCATAGCTCCTTGAAAGTGGAGTCGCAGGTAGATAGGATAGTGAAGAAGACATTTGGTATGCTTTCCTTTATTGGTCAGAGTATTGAGTACATGAGTTGAGAGGACATGTTGTGGCTGTATTGGACATTGGTTAGCCCACTGTTGGAATATTGCATGCAATTCTGGTCTCCTTCCTGTTGGAAAGATGTTTATAGAGGTTTACAAAATTATGAGGGTATGGATAGGATAAATAGGCAAAATCTTTTCCCTGAGGTTGGAGAGTCCAGAACTAGAGGGCATAGGTTTAGGGTGAGAGGGGAAAGATATAAAAGAGACCTAAAGGGCAACATTTTCACGCAGAGGTTGGTATGTGTATGGAATGAGCTGCCAGAGGAAGTGGTGCAGGCTGGTACAATTGCAACATTTAAGAGGCATTTGGATGGGTATATGAATAGGAAGGGTTTGGAGGGATATGGGCCGGGTACTGGCAGGTGGGACTAGATTGGGTTGGGATATCTGGTCAGCATGGACGGGTTGGACCGAAGGGTCTGTTTCTATGTTGTACATCTCTATGACTCTATAAATGGGTGATCTAATTGTTCGTTCACAACAATAAGTAAACATCCTTCAACATCCATCTTTTGAAGACCATTCAGGCTCATAGAAACTTCAATCAAATCACCCCTTGCTATTCCAAACTCTGGTTGAAAGTCAGACCTGCCTGTCTCATGATTTTCCATTAGACAGTCTGTTCATTGTGGGTGTCAATCTAGTTTACCTTCTGTGAATTGCCTTTAATGCATTTTCATTCTTCCTTAGATGAGGATATCAAAACTGAGCACTGTGTTCAAGGTGTAGTCCCACCATTGCTCTATAGCTGAGGCATAATCGCCTTACATTTATGTCATTGGCCTTTCTAATCACTTGCTGTGCTTGCATTCTAACTTGTGACTTATTTGCAAGGCCCCCGGATCCCTCTGCATCTCAGAATTATGCAGTTGTTCTCCAAGTAGGTAACAAATTGCATTTTACCATATTGTACACCACTTGCAAGAGTTTTGCTTATTTATTTAACCAATCTATCAATCTGCATCATTGATATGTCATCCCCACAATGTACATCTCCATCTATCTTTGTGTTGCCTGCAAATGTAACCACATACCTTTGATCCACTCCTGTAAGTGATCTATATAATTGTAGAAAGTTGAGGAGCCAGCAGAGATGCCTGTTGGAACCCCACAATACATTGTCATATACAACCAATTTGACAAAAGTACCATTTTTGCATATTCTGTTTTCTGCCAGTCAGTTGATGTTCTATAACTATACTTTACACTATGCGCTCCTCTGTGCAATATGCTTTTCGTGAAAACATGTCAAACACCTTTAGGATATTCAAGTTCAGTATATCCACAGGCTTCAATTTACATACTCTTTTAATTAATTCCTTGAGGACAGCATGGTGGCACAGTGGTTCCCTCTCACGGCCAGAGACACCTACTTGATTTCAGCCTTGAGTCGATTATCTGTTTGGAGTTTGCATGTTCTGTCTATGTCTTTGTGAGTTTCCACTGGGGGCTCCACAGTCCAAAGATGTGTCGGTTCGGTGGATTAGCTATGCTGGATTGTGTAATGTCCTTGGATGTACAAGCTAGGTGAGTTAGCCATGCTAAATGCAGGGTTACGGGAGTAGGGTGGCGGTCTGGATCTGGGTGGGATGCACTTGACGGTTGGTGCAGGACTTGATCGGTCAAATGGTCTCTTTCCACACTCTTGGAATTCTATGTATAAATTGGTGAAACAACATTTCGTTTTCATATTAGCATGCTGATTCTTTTGAATTACCATGAGCTTTTTGGCATGGTGGTTATAATCTCCTTAATTGATTCAAAAACAAATGTTTAATTGCCATAGACTCAAGGGACCACATTTTCCATGATGTATCTTTCCCTTCGAGAACAGAAGTATTAAATATGTTACTCTCCAGTCTGAGGAAAACTTGCTTGAATCTAATAAATCTTGGAAAATTAACATTAATGCAAATATGAACTCATTAGCCACCTTTTAAAATTCTATGATGAAGTCCATCTATACCCAGAGATTTGCCAGCCCATAGCACCATCAGTTCGCTCAATAGCATTTATCTAATGATTCTCATTTCACCAAACTCCTCTGTTTGTTCAACCTATGGGGTTAAAGGAAGGATTCTTGACCCTGTGGTGGAACAGAGGGATCTTGGAGTTCAAGTCCATAGATCGCTCAAAGTTGCCACCCAGGTTGATAAGGTTGTTACGAAGGTGTACGGTGTGTTGGCTTTCATTAGCAGGGAGTTTGAGCTTAAGAGCTGCAAGGTTATGTAGCAGCTGTATGGAGTACTGGTTAGATCACACTTGGAATATTGTGTTCACTTTTAGTCACCGAATTTTAGGGAAGATGTGTAGGGAACTTGCGAGAGGAAAAATCACAGAAGCGCTTCACAGGAGGCTGCCAAGCACTGAGGATGTCACCTAGACAGGGGACGAAACGTCTGCAACACAAATTCCCAGCTCGGCGAACAGAACCACAACAGGAAGCTGTGTAAGCTGAGAGAGGGTACAGAGGAGATTTACCTCGATGCTGCCTGGAATGGAGGGGATGTCTTAGGTTGGGGGAGCTAGGGCCTTTCTCATTGGAGCGAAGAAGGATGAGAGGTGACTTTATAGAGGTGTACTATATGTTGAGAGGCATAGATAGAACAAATAGCTAGAGACTTTTTCCCCAGGTCAGAAATGACAGGGCATAATTTTAAGGTAATTGGAAGAAGGTTTAGGGGAGATGTCAGAGGTAGGTTTTTTACTCCGATGGTGAGTGCATTGAATGCACTTCCAGGGTTGGAATGAGAGTCAGATTCATTTTAGGACATTTAAGCGACTGCTGAACAAGCACATGGATGGAAGTAAATTGAGGGGTGTGCAGGCTAGTCTCATCTTCAAGTTGGATAAAAGGCTGGTACAACATCGAGGGCTGAAGGGTCTGAACTGTGCTGTATTGTTCTATGTTCTCACTCCAGAACGATGCAGCAGCAGTATTGGAAGAACAATATTGTGTCAAACCCCTTGACCCTTCCAGAGATGGGCACTGTCGATGGAAACTCGGTTAAATTCTGCCAGCAATCAGGTGATAGCCGGGTGGGGGGAGGGTGGCAGCCGTGAGACTGAACTTGCTTACTTGAGAATTTTTAGTTTTAGTTGTTACGTGCAATGAAGTGTGAATCATTGTTTCAGCAGTTGGTTCTGTGTGTTGTTTCTGAGTCAGTGACCAAATTAAGGCGATTCACCCACAACCAGAACAAGAGGCTGGGATTAATATTGACTCCACTGCATTCAGCATGACATCACGTCAATACTGTTAGAAAGGGAAAGCTGACACCAACTCCCACCCCACCAGAGATCTCAAACCGAAACACCCAAAGAGAAGCGCATCGCCCTATAATCTGTAAAATTAATGTGAAAAGTAGTGTAAGCTGCTCTAATGTTCAAAAATAAATCCCTGACACTTTAAAATCAACAAAAATCCATTTATTTATCCAACAGTAACGGTGAACAGATGAACTAAACTATTAAAAAACCGAATAAATCCCTTCTAACTACTGACTGTTCCGGAATAAAACAAGATTCACGTGATATGCTGATCCAATAAATATGATTCCCTCTCGTAACAAAAAATGGAATTTAGGTTCTCCGGTTCCAGCCAGGTTACGTGTCTCTTGGAATATTCTGTGCCACCTTCTGTTGAATCTTCTGTCAGGAATGCCCTTCTCAGTTTTTTTAAAATGATGATTCTCTAATACAGAGATGACTGACATCCAATTTCCCCCTCTCAATAGAACTGAGGACTCTTGGCTCTCGCGAGTGGAGTGGTCACAAAGGTTTCATTCGGCGGTGTGTAAATAAATTGTTTTCCTGGAAGCCAAGTGATTTGACCAGCTGCATCACTCCTGAGATACCTCTGCCCAAAACAACTTAGGGTCTGGGCTACCTTCCTAGAATGTTTTGAGGGGATATGGCCTGGTCCATAACCCTGAACACCTGCAAATTGTGTCTCCAGGAAGGATGTAGTGAAACTTGAAAGCGTTCAGAAAAGATTTCAATGGATGGTTCTGAGGTTGGAGGGTTTGAGTTACAGGGAGAGATTGAATAAGTTGCAGATATTTTTGCCTGGAACATCAGAGGCTGAGGAGTGACCTGGGAGATATTAATAAAATTGAGGGGCACAGATAGGGTAAATATTCAAAATCTTTTCCCCAGGATGGGGAATCCAAAACTAGAGGTTTAGGATGAGGGGGAAAAAGATTTAAAAAGGACCTGAGGGGAGACCTTTTCACGGAGAGAGTGGTGTATGTATGTAATGAGCTGCCAGAGGAAGTGGTGGAGGCTGGTACAATTTCAACATTTAAAAGTCATCTGGATTGGAACATGAATAGGAAGAGTTTAGAGGGATATGGACAAGTGCTGGCAAATGGGATGAGATTAATTTGGGATATGCAGTCAGCATGGACGAGTTGGACTGAAGGGTCTGTTCCCCTGCTGTGCATCTCTTTTGACTCGAAGTCTCTAATAGATACCACATTGCTTCAACCGAACTCTGAAACCCAACGTTACTGACAGATTCTTTGTGTATGAACCCGAGAGGCCGAGTCGTAGAGGTGTAGAGCACTGAAACCGACCCTTCGGTACAACTCGTCCATACTGACCAGACACCCAACATTTAATCTCCTCCCATTTGTCAGCATTTAGCTCATATACCCATCCAGATGCTTTTTATATGTTGTCATTGTACCAGCCTCCACCACTTCCCCTGGCAGCTCATTCTGTACATGCACAACGCTCTGTGTGAAAACTTGTCCCTTGAGGTCCATGCTAAGTTGCCTGTAGTGTTAGGATGGGTTACTCTTCAGAGGGTCGGTGAGGACTTGTTGGGCCGAAGGGCCTGTTTCCACGCTGTAGGGAATCTAATCAAAAGGCACCTGGATGGGTGTATGAACAGGAAGAGTTTAGAGGGGTGCTGGCAAATGGGACTAGATTAATTGAGGATATCTGGTCAGCATGAATGGGTTGGACCAAAGGGTCGGTTTCCAGCACTTGGCCGATATCCCTCTCAACCATTCCTATTCATGCCCCCATCCAGATACTATTTAAAGGCTGTCATTGTACCAGCCTCCACCACTTCTTCTGGCAGCTCATTCCATCCATGCATCACCCTCTGTATGAAAAGGTTGCCCTTTAGGTCCCATTTAAATCTTTCCCCTCTAACCATAAACCCTCTGGTTCTGGACTGCCCAACCTCCAGGGAACTGACCTTGTTATTTGCTCTATCCATACTCCTCATGATTTTATAAACCCATATAAGGTCACCCCTCAACCTCTGACACTCCAGGGAAAACAGCCCCAATCTATTCAACCTCTCACTGTAGCCCAAACTCTCGGCAACATCCTGGTAAATCATTTCTGGTCGAGAAGTCAATGATTTGGGTTAATAACTGAAACACTGACTTCACTGCTGGTGCTGCCTGGCTTGCTGTGTTCTCCCAGCCTCCTGTTTGCCTACTTTGGATTCCAGCATCTGCAGTTTGTTTTTGTCTCTCACGAATGGCAGAGCAGTCTCGATGGGCTGTATGGCCTAACTTCTGCTCCAATGGCCTTGCAGTCTTAGGTTTGTGCAGATTGTTTCAGTGGGAACGTGCAGTCCTGGGCTCAACGAGCAGCAGTGCCCAATGGATCAAAGTTCATAGAATCACAGAATCCATACAGTGTGCACACAGGTCCTTCAGCCCAACAATTTCAAACTGACCCTCTGAAGAGTAACCCACCCAGACCCATTTCCCTACCCTATTACTCGACACTTCCCCTGACTAATTCACCACACCTACATATCCCTGAACACTGGGACAATTTAACTTCGCCAATCCACCCTACCTGCACACCTTTGGACTGTGGGAGGAAACCGGAACACCCAGAGAAAACCCACGCAGGCACAGAAGGAGAATGTGCAAACACCACACAGATAGTTGCCCCAATAGTGGAATCAAAGCCGGGTCCCTGGCACTGTGAGGCAATGCTACTCACCACTGAGCCACCGTGGGAGTGGGTGCAGTCCAGCAGAAAACAAAACAAGCCCACCAACTCTCCCACTGTCAGACTGGGCAGGAGGTTCAGTCCTGGGGGTGACCCACAGCAGCCTCACCGGCAGAATCCGATTGTTGGGAGCGCTAGTGCCCCCGCTGGTGTCTCTGCAAGTTGCAGGCCTGGGTGAAGGCCTTCCCGCACTCAGGGCAGCTGAAAGGCCTCTCCCCAGTGTGGACTCGCTGGTGCTTCAGTAAGTCAGAGGAATTGCTGAAGGCCTTTCCGCACTCAGGACAAGCGAATGGCCTCTCCCCGGTGTGGACCCGCTGGTGGATCAGCACGTGGGAGAAATTGCTGAAGGCCTTCCCACACTCGGGGCAACTGAATGGCCTGTCCCTGGTATGGACCCACCAGTGGGTCAGCAGGTTGGAGGCATGGGTGAAGGCCTTCCCACACTGAGGGCAGCTGAAAGGCCTCTCCCCTGTGTGGACCCGCTAGTGGGTCAGCAGGGCGGAGGAACTGCTGAATCCCTTCCCGCACTCTGGGCAGGAGAATGGCCTGACCCCAGTGTGACTGCGCTGATGAGCCTCCAGGACAGACGGGACATGGAAGCCTTTCCCTCAGTCGCCACACTTCCAAGGTTTCTCCACGGGGCGGGATTCCTCTGGTTTCTCCATGGCTGAAGCTTCAGCGGCACACAAACACGTGTGCAGTCCCTCCCCGCCGTGAATTCCTCTTTCCAGGCTGGATAACTGTTTTAGGTTCCACACTCAGTACGCTGTAATAGTCGGGTCTCTCATTCAGTCCCACTGATGGTGAAAACGTACTGAAACAGGGACCAAAAAACTTTGCTCCTTCTCACAGAATCTTAGTCAAAACTCCTTCCAGTCCCAATGGACTGAATGACTGTCAGACATTGACTTGAAATTGAGGACAGCAGACGCTGGAGAGTCAGAGTCAAAAAGTGCGGAAAAGCACACCAGGTCAGGCAGCATCTGAGGAGCAGGAGAGTCGGCGTTTTGGGCATAAGCCCCTCATCTGTTGATTTTTAAACTTCAGTTTTCAGATCAAATACTCTGTAAAAAGAGATTACAAAAGTCATCATTGTCACTGAGGTCTATAGCCTTAAAACTTGTCTTTAAACATTTAGACTAAATGTAATGCTGAATTATGAACACATTTATTACACTAGAAAATAGACAGACAGCAAGGCTCAGAAAAGGGGGGCATCTTAAAGAATGTAAAAGATAGGGACACCTGGGCTTACCAAGTGATAACAGGATGCTGTAAGACAATTAAGAACGTTTGCCTTAGCATCAGTGATTCTGTATGAACAGGACACCAAGTGATAACATTCACTACCTTTGTGAAATTAATGACAGTGTTTGGTTCTGACCCTGAAACGAAACTCAGTACTATCAAAAACTTTGTAATTAACACTCAGTTGCTGTCAATTATAATGGATTCGTATACCCCTTGCAAGCAGGGCAGTCACAGAGAAAATAAATCTTTGCTGTTACAAAACCCTGACTTGAGAGTTCAAAAGGACACTAGAGAGAGACACCATTTTAGTGCTGAGGCTGTTGAATCCAGCAGAAAATTTACTCTTAGTGCTCAGCTGGTATGGATTGAATTTAATTGCATTTTGAGAAGCCAATTCTGGTTATGAAATGCAAATTCTGTAAAAGGAAATACTGATAAAGCTTTAATTTACTTGTTGTTTTTACGGACTGCCCCACTGTCGATTCTAACTAATTAGATCCTATGTCTTATTTGAATTTGAACCACAAACTTGAAAAGTAGGCATGTTTCATTCGAAGACGAATGAATCAGTTTGAACACAACCTTACGGTAACATCTCCGCCTCAGGTACAGAATGGTTTAGTGCTTAAAAAGCAGGATTCTGCTCCTAGCTTAGAAATTATTCGAGGTCGAATATTGAAGAGATTCTTGCACAATGTGTCGGGAGGCCATTTTATGATTGAACGTTTGCCCTCCTTACTCAGAAGCCGTTTTATAAAAGAACTGTATCTGACATGTGAGCTGTGCAAGGTTATCTTGTGAACTCTCCAATTAGCTGAGACTGTCACCTCTTTATGAGAGGCGTTTATCTCACTAGCAAGCGCCTAACTCAGCTGTTTTTCCCACCTGACGAATGGCTTAGGGCCTGTAGGAGTGATTAGTCAAGCTTCATAGACCTGTCAATGAGCTTTTCTTCCTTATGAATTATTGTCTTTCGCTATTATCTGTCTAATTAAGAACATGCAATTTCTTTTTCAAAATTTTGTACAAAGGAAGCCACTTTGTATCATACATTGGAGTAGCCTGCTTGGCATTTGAACAGCTGGTAACCTACTCTCCTAGATTATTAGAACCAAGTTATTTTAGCTTATAGGTATCAATGTTATGTTGTCACAGTGATGCTTTTAGTGAATAAAGGGGATAACTAAAATTATACTAAACTGTCCATAACAGGTTTTTATTCCAGACTTCCAAACAGTACGATTTCTGGGACGAACCAAGAGGGAGGCTTCACAGGTCCGAGTCCACCAGGGATTCCCTGGGAGGTCTCAAATCTCCACTTTAACATCAGTCCAGGGTAGAAATTCAGAACAAGCAATTCTTTTTCTGCAGAACAATCTTTTCTTTTGTTATTCCACAAAATTGAAAGCACCATCCCAATCTCTCTCCCCCTATCCATTCTCACTCCACTCTAATTTTCCCGAAGGATGCTAATGCAGGATCTTACAGGGCCAAAAAAAGTAAAAACATCTCTTTTGAATAACTCTACCTGAAAGTTAACATCTTTCACGACATTGGGATACTGCTCAGTGTGAGCAGATCTGATTTTGGGAAGCAAAGAAAAACTGTATAAATTCAGGATAAACCTGCAATACAGCGTCTTTAGAAACAACCAGACACAGGGTCAACATCAGTGAGAAACTAAACATACAGACGTGGCAAACCATCAGTCTTTAATCTTTTAGAATGGGTTGTAGGTCTCATTAATATGTAAATCTCAGAACTTCTTACAAATCACCTTAGAGATAACTTAAGGTTTCTAACAAAAGGTGACATCTCAGCTCAGACAATGCCTTAAAGGTATGGAGGTCACAGTCAGTCTGTATCCCAATTTTGAATCTGACAGGTTCTGTTTCCAAAGTGACATTTATAAAATAGTATATGCATGCACTGCCTGCATTGACTACCAGCAGATTGCGCATTTTTTGAACAAAATCAAATTTTTGGATCAAAAATTGGCGAGCTGAAAGAAGACAGAGGGCGGTGGTTGATGGGAAATATTCATCCTGGAGTTCAGTTACTCGTGAGGTACCACAAGGATCTGTTTTGGGTCCACTGCTCTTCGTCATTTTATTAATGACCTGGATGAGGGCATAGAAGGTGGGTTTGTAAATTCACGAATGACACTAAAGTCGGTAGAGTTGTGGATACTGACTAAGGATGTTGTCAGTTACAGAGGGACATAGATAAGCTGCCGGGCTGGGCTGAGAGGTGGAAAATGGAGTTTAATGCGGAAAAGCGTGAGGTGATTCACTTTGGAAAGAGCAACAAGAATGCAGAGTACTGGGCTAATGGTAAGATTCTTGGGAGTGTAGATGAGCAGAGAGATCTTGGTGTCCAAGTACGTAGATCCTTGAAAGTTACCCAGGTTGATAGGGCTGTTAAGAAGGCATACGGTGTGTTAGCTTTTGTTGGTAGAGGGATTGAGTTTCAGAACATGAGATCATGCTGCAGCTCTATAAAACTCTGGTGCGGCCAGATTTGGAGCATTGCGTACAGTTCTGGTCGCCGCATTATAGAAAGGATGTGGAAGCTTTGGGAAAGGTTCAGAGGAGATTTACTAGGATGTTACCTGGTATGGAGGGAAGGTCTTAGGGAGGAAAGGCTGAGGGGCTTGCGGCTGTTTTCGTTAGGGAGAAGAAGGTTGAAAGATGACTTAACTGAGACATAAGATAATCAGAAAGTTAGATAGTTGGACAGTGAATGCCTTTTTCCTTGGATGGCAATGGCTAGCACGAGGGGATATAACTTTATATTGAGGGGTGATAGATATCGGACAGATGGTCAGAGGTAGAGTCTTTCCTCAGTGTAGTAGAGGTGTGGAACGTACTGCCTGCAATAGTAGTAGACTCGCCAACCTTAAGGGCATTTAAATGGTCATTGGATAGGCATATGGACGAGAATGGAATAGTGTCGGTTAGATGAGCTTCAGATTGGTTCCACAGGTCGGTGCAACATTGAGGGCCGAAGGGTCTGCAATGCGCTGTAATGTTCTATGTATTTATAAATGTAATTCTGCAAATACAGATTCACCCTATACACTTACATGCATGTGTGCGTGCATGAGAGAAAGCAAATGTCTATGTCTGTACTGTTTATCTCTGTCTGTTTGATAACAAGTGCTTTATTTCTGTGTGTTGTTATAAATCAGAGTTGGGTACTAATAGTTAGATGTAAGGGAAAGAGAATTCCTCAAGTTGGGTACCATAAGAATCCTGGGAGACCTTTATTTCTGGCTTACTTCCCAATGAACAAACATTAAACACACTCATCTATTTATTTCTAATTGTGTTTCATTTTTCTTGTTTATTCCCCACTCCGATGAGTCTCTCTGTCTGGGTGGTTGACAGGCTGGGGCAATGTGGGTTGGGCCTTGAGTGACTGAATGTTTTATTGTTCTGGAAGGTGGAAAAGAGGGTCAAAGCTTCAGCAAAAACCCAGCAGAGCTGAGGACATACGACACCTTACTCTGTGGGAACAGGGAGATCAACAGAGGACAGAGAAATCAGGACCTGAAATCTGAGCTGACACCAGACTCCCCTGTGATCAGTGCTTTGATTAGCAATGCCAACCATCTACCTTTACTGAGCTTCCCATTAAACTTCTCTATACGGAGTCTCAGATCATAATTATTCTCTTCAATGTATGCAGCCAATTCATTCACTTTTGTTACAATGCAGCACACATTCAGCTTTTACTTTTATTTTTTGTGATATTTTGAATCCAGCTTTGATTGCTGGTACGTTTATCCTCCTTGTCCCTTTTTATCATTCTCTAACGTTCATTTTCCACATCACCACACTGCTCACCGGCCTTGATTTGGATTGGCCATGCTAAATTGCCCATTGTGCCCAGGGATGTGCAGGTTAGGTGGGTTAGCCAAGGGAAATGCACAGTTATAGTTTCGCAGTGATAGAAGCAGGAGTAGGCCATTTGGCCCATCCAGCCTGCTCTGCCATTCATTAAGGTCATCATCTCAGCTCCTCCTATCTGCATTGTCCCTACTACCCTTTCATTCCTTATAATACAATAACCCAGCCAACTGTATCCTGAATATACTTAATAAAGCTGCTGCTACTGCTTCCTTGGGCAGAGAATTCCATACATTCACCACATTCCAGGGAAAGCAGTTCTTCCTCATCTCTGTCCTAAATCTACTTTCCCTAATCCTGAGGCCATGTCCCCTAGTCCTAGTCTAATTCACCAGCAGAAACTACAGGACAGAATATGTGGGGTGGGGGTGGGTCTGGGTGGCATGGTCTTCAGAGGGGTCAGCATTGCCTTTATGGGTTGAATGGCCTGATTCCACACTGTAGGGCTTCAATGATTTACCAAGGTTGTGTGCGCTCCGGATGACAGCTTCCAGAACCTCCCACTTTCTGCAAATGGAAAGACAAGTCCCCCCCTGCCCTCTCGTATATGTGTTCTGTAACTGCTTAATCATTTCGAGTGAATCCAGCCCACACCTCCCACTGCTGCCTGTAACCTTTACAATGATGATGAAACAATGAAATACCTGCAGTACTGAAAATCGTAAGGCTTCTAACGATACCAGTTACTGATTCACCGCTCCTTCTGATGGACAGCGTTGGAAATACAATGTTGAAGGCTGAATGAAATAAGCAGTTTAAAACAAAAACCCACCTAACCCTTCACTAGGTTCTCCACTCAGCACACTGTACTTACTGCCAGTAAACCTGAAAGCACTTCATCCCCACAGTGCAATGAATTCCCACTTTCCACCAGAATTCCAGATGTGCTCCCTCACTCAGTTGCTGTCTCACAAATGAAAGATTTCATTGTAACTTCTGCTCCCAGTCAGGGCAAAACATCTTTGAAAACTACTCTGGAAGTTTAGTCTTCACAACCACACTTCTACTTTCACTGAAGACGATTAGAGTCATACAGCACAGAAACAGACCCTTCGGCCCAATCAATGGTGCCGACCAGATATCCTAAATTAATCCAGTCCCATTTGCCAGCATTTGGCCCATTTCCATCAAAACTCTTCCTATTCATGAACCCGTCCAGATGCCTTTTAATATGTTGTAATTGTACCAGCCTCCATCACTAACTTTGGCAGCTCATTCCACAGAGACATCACCATCTTTGTGAGGAAGTTTCCCCTCAGGTTATTTTTAAATCTTCCCACTCTCATCTCAAACCTATGCCCTATACTTTTGGACTCACATTTCCTTGGGAAAAGATCTTGGCTATGCATCCTATCCAAGCCCCTTATGAACTTCTATAAGGTCACCCTTCAGCCTCCAACACTCCAGGGAAAATAGACCCAGTCTCTTCAGCCTTTCCCTGGAGCTCAAACCTTCCAACTCTGGCAACAGCCTTGTAAATTCTTTCTGAACTCTTTCAAGTATCACAACATCTTTCCTGCAGCAGGGAGATCAGAATTATGTGTGGTATTCCAAAACATGGTTTAACTCTATGTACTGACCAATGGAGGAAAGCATACCAAACAGCTCCTTCATTATCTGATCTACTTGCGACTCCATTTTCAAGGAACTATGAACCTGCTCTCCAAGGTCTTTTTGTTCTGCGTCACTCCCCAGGACCTTAGAATTTGGTGTATAAGTCCTGCCCTGATTTGCCTTACCAAATCGCAAAATCTCATACTCATCTAAATTAAACTCCATCTGCCACTCCTTGGCCCATCAGCCTATCTAATCAATTCTAATTTATATTAAACTGTCTTTCCTCTCTCATTCCCAGAAAGCTGAAAATCTCCATCCCTCAGACTCTCTCCCATTCTCACTTTGCTGAACCTAATACTTCTGTAACTCATCCTGAAGGGTCTGGTCCATGCTGATTATCAGGCCCACACTTGGGGTTGGGGGGGGAGATCTAACGGAAACAGACAGAATACTGAACACCCTGGACAGAGTGGACATTGACAAGATGTCTCCATTGGTAGGAGAGACTGGAACTTGAAGGCACAACCTTCCAGTAAGGGGAAGACTTTTCAGAGTGGAGATAAGAAGAAATGTCTTCAGCCAGAGAGTGCTGAATCTATAAAATTCATTGCTACAGGAGGCCAGGTCACCGAGTATATTTAAGACTGAGAAAGATAGCTTCTTGAGTATCAAGGGAATCGAAGGTAATGGGGAGAAAGCAGGAGAATGAGTTTGAGAAATTTATCAGCCATGGTTGAATGGTGGAGCAGACTCGATGCGTTGAATGGCCTAATTTCTGTTCTCATGTCTTATGGTCTCACACAGTGTGACAGAATTGGGAGCAGGGGTAGACCATTTGGTATTTCGAGCCTGCACCAGCACTGAACAGATCATAACTGGATAGGAATATACTTACATCTGGGTGGATAGGTTGAGATGTTTTTCACTGGAGTGTAGGAGGTTGAGAGGTGACTTTATAGAGGATTATAAGATCATGAGGGGGAGAGATGAGGTGACCAGCAGGTGTCCTTTCCCTAGGGTGGGGGTTTCAAGATGAGGGAGCAAACTTTGAAGGGGAGAGGAGAAAGATTTTAAAAAGATACGAGGAGAACTTTTTTGTGAAGAAAGTGGTTTGCGTGTGGAATCAATGTCCAGAGGAAGTGGTGGATGCAGGTACAGTAACAATGTTTAAAATACATTTTGATAAGTGCATTAATAGGAAGGGTTCGGAGGGATATGGGCCAATCACTGGCAAATGGACCAGTTTAATTTGAGAACATAGCATGGACTAGTTGGACTGAAGGGTCTGTTTCTGTGCTGTCTGATCCTGTAGCTGTTCTCTGGTGGGGTCTGAAAACCAATTTCTTGGAGATCCAAGATGGCCGTGGTCTGAGAGGTCTGCTGTGTTGGGCTCTGTGCCATATCCTATGGCATTGTGGACGCTTAGTGAACATCTGGAGCTGCTAAAATTGTGGTTTGACAGCTTTAAGACCAGGATGAAAGCAAATTAAGGAAAGGGGCCAAAAGGAGTGTAGCAGGCAGGGCACTCCCCTACTGCATCGGGGGTGCCTGGAGCCATTGCTCAAACTCCCAGGGCGGCCCCTTTGGATTTAATGGGGCAGCAGCAGTTACTCTCGGAGTTTGGCAAACTCTGAGAAAAGATTGAAGCAGCGGTGGAACCACTATCTGCCACGCTGGAAAAGCATGAGCAGTAAATTCAAATGTTGGCCCGAAGAAAATAGGCAGCAGAGGAGAGGACCGTGGCGGAGGTCTCAGGAGGAACGATCCAAACGCTGGAAGACCAGGTTCGGGTCCTTCAGGAGCAAGTGGACGACCCAGAAAACAAAAGTAGGAGAAAAAGCTTACAGCTCGTGGGTCTTCTGGAATGTGAGGAAGGCAAAGACCTCATTGGAATCCTGGAGAAGTGGTTCCTAACGTTCTTGTGGCTGGAGTTGGAGTCGGGCCTGATGGGTTTGGAGCGGGCGTACCGGATTGCAATGTGCAGGTCAGGACCGGACCCACGCCCCCGCACGGTCCTTGTGTGACTCCTGCATTATAAAGAAAAACAGTTAGTGATTAAAACAGCAAGACGACTGGGAAGAGATCCACAGGCTTTGTGCATTAAAGGCTCAAGACTAAGATCTTTTTAGGACTTCTCAGGAGCCAGAATTATGAAGAGAAAGGGCTTTTGATGAAGTTAAGAGAAAATTAAGGGATCTGAACATTCAATGTTCCTTGAGGTCCCTGGCCGTGTTGCATTTCGCTCATGGGGGGACGGTATATCATTTTGATTCAGCAGAAAAGGCGAAGGACTTTGTGAATTCTCTGAATTCAAGGACTCGGATCGGGATGGGGCCATTGATACGGACAATGGTACAGTTCTTTCTGTCCCTTCTTTGGTTTTCTCTCTCTACATTTTTTTTGTGGTTATCGGCTTCTCCATACTGCCTTGATGTAAAACCGGAATTAGTTAGTATATCGGTCAGTTGTGCATTATGTGAGGACTTGTTTTAACTGCTGTCCTTTTGGTTTTGGTTTGGGGGTGGCTATATCTATGGTTAAGATGTATGGAGAAGGGGTGTGTGTGTGTGGCGGGGGATGGGGGTGAATGGGCATCCATTTTTAACTCTCAGAATGTAAATAACGTCTTTTTTGTTCATCTGTGACTTGCCTGGGGCTAGGGCACGGCCTCATTTGGAAGGATCCAGAATGTTAGCTGTGGGTAAGGTGGGGTGGGGTTGTGGGGGAGTTATGATAGGGTATTCTTCTCCTTTAGCTCTAAGAGTAGAGGAGTGGCTATACTGATAAGAAGGAACCTCCCTTTCCAGGTATTTGAGAAAATTAAGGACGAATTTGGACAGTTCATCATTCTTAAAGCTCAACTACATGGAGAAGAGTATGGCGTCCTGAATGTATATTCCCCACCCCCCTCATTGTGCACCCTCTTACATTTCTAACTGATGCAGTTGCTAAATTAATGAGTCTTGGGGTGCACAGCACGATTATAGGAGGGGATTTTAATCGCCTCATCGATCCTGAGGTAGACAGGGTGACAAGGGGCCTGGCATGTATGACTGCACGATCTAAGCAGTTGGTGGACATGATTAGTTTGATTAGTTTCCCTACAGTGTGGAAACGGGCCCTTCGGCCCAACAAGTGCACACTGACCCTCCGAAGAGTAATCCACCCAGACCCATTTACCTCTGACTAATGCACCTAACACCATGGGCAATTTAGCATGGCCAATTCACCTTAACTGTACATCATTGGACTGTGCGAGGAAACCAGAGCACCCGGACGAAACCCACACGGGGAGAATGTGCAAACTCCACACACAGTCATCCAAGGCCGGAATCGGACCTTGGTCCCTGGTGCTGGGAGGCAGCAGAACTAACCACTGAGGCACCGTGCTGCCCCAGTGTGAGGAGTTGGGGTTAGTGGATGTGTGGAGGCACCTCCACCTGAATGGAAGAGACATTACTTTCTGTTCCAACCCACACAAGTGCCACACACGAGTTGACTGTTTTTTATGCCATCAGATATTTTGGATAAAACACTAGCTTGTAAAATTGGGAATATAGCTGTTTCAGACCACGTGCCAGTGTATTTAGATGGTAAAATCAAGGGTGGTGGAATGGATGCACGGCACTGGCGCACGAACCCATTCCTTTTAAGGAATGGCAAATTCGTTGACTACATCAGAAAAAAGTTCAGGGTCTTCTGGGATATCAACTCAAGTAAGGCCAGTAATACAGCAATACTGTGGGAGGCCACTAAGGCATATTTATGAGGCTTAGTTATTTTGTATTAAACAACTAGAAGGAAGCAGAGAGAGGAGCAACAAGAGATGCTGAGGAAGTATATTATATTAGGACTTCACTGGTCAAGCTGCAGCTCTCAGGGTTGCTCTCGACTCATTGCACACACAGGTGGCAAAAAAGGGTCTCCTTTGCCAAACAAAGATTGTTTGAAATTGGAGAACCTGCCCCTCCCCAGTATAAAGGCGGAACAGGTTTCCCTGTTGAATGGGCCTATGACGATACAGGAGGTGCAGGAAACAATAAAGCATCTCCAGAGTAGCAACGCATCAGGGTCAGATGGGTTCCCAAGTGAATTCTATAAGGAATTCATAAATGCCACCTCTGAGGATGTATAGCTATTCAGATACACAGGTTTGTCTTCCGCCCTCTCTCAGGGAGGCTAATATCTCCTTCATTTTAAAGAAGGAGAAAGAGCCCGAAGAATGTGGTTCATACAGACCCATTTCACTGTTAAATGTAGATTTTAAAATTCTACCCAAGATGCCGGCCCTGATGTTGGAACAGGTGTCGCCCTGTATTATGAAAGATGATCAGATGGGTTTTAAGGGCTGCAGCTCCTCCAACAATATCAGGAGGGTACTGAACATAGTGCAGGTATGCCACAAAGATTGATCCTGGGTTCGGTGGTCTCCCTAGACGCAGACAAGGCATTTGACCCGATAGAATGGCTGTACTTGTTTGGGGTCCCCGACCATTTTGTTCTGGGGGGATCCTTTGCTAGATGGGTATTTGTGTTGTACAATGATCCTCAGGCAGCAGTCATCACAACAGCACTAAGTCAGATAACTTTAATCCTGGGAGAGGTAGTCGACAGGGGTGTCCTTTCACCGCTGCTATTTAGCTTGGCAATTGAGCCATTAGCTGAGGCTATCAGGAGGGATCCTGTAATTGTGGGGCCAGAGCTGGGAATGGGGGAGCAGAAGATCACCCAATATGCTTATGACATCCTTTTGTTCTTGGCCAAGCTGGAGGAGTCAGTTTCTCAATTGATTCAAACAATTAATTTATTTGGCTGTTTTTCGGGCTACAGGATCAACTTTACAAAATCGGAAGCCATGCCGGTGGGGGGGATTAGTGGAGGTGCCTGATCTGAAGGATGGAATGCAGTTCCTGTTTAGATGGTCGTCAAAAGGATTTTTGTATTTGAGAATTTTTATTACTCCTGCCTTCCACCAGCTGTATAAAGCTCCAGCTGTATAAAGCTAACTATGTACAATTACTCGAGAGGATAAAGCAGGATTTGCAGCAGTGGAAGGGATTACCGTTATCATGGTTACACCGAATCGCCCTGAATAAAATGAATGTTCTTCCTCGCCTGTTGTACCCCTTGAGAATGCTCCCGTTGTTGCTACCCAGATGAGTATTATGGAGGCTCAGTGGTTGCCTCGGTTCTTTTATTTGGTGTCGCAGGCGCACCCTAATTAAGTTTACCAAATTGCAGCTCTCGCAGGGTGAGGGAGTGGGGGGAACCTTCTGGACTTGAAGAAACATCAAATATACACTTTGTTCCCATATCTGGGTGTCGGGGCATGGTGGTGATTCAGGGTCAATTTGGCTTGATGTTGAAACCTCGCAGTTGCGTTGTTCCCTAATCATTTATGGATAAGATGAAATCCATGACCGAGCAGTGTAAGAGTCCAATCATTTTAAATACGGTGAAAACCTGGAGGAAAATGAGGCAAGATGAGGGCAATTGGCTTAAGACCTCACCATTTACCCCATTGGTGGGATCCCAAGGATTTAAACCTGGGGCAATGGACTCCAGCTTTCGGTCATTGGAGAATAAGGGAATCTCCTGCTTTGGAGATTTATTCAAGGGGGAGGTCTTGATGTCATTTAGCCAGCTAAGTCAGAAATATGGATTGTGCCTATTCCGGTACTTTCAGATAAGGGTTATATACAGAAAGAGATGATGGTCCCAGCTCAGCTTTCCAGGTCAGACATGGAGAAAAGAGTACTCGAGTGTGCTGGTGTTCTTTTAGTCAGTACTTTGTATTATTTACAAAAGGGACGTGCCTTAGGGGACATGGAGGGAATCTGTAGGACGTGGAATCAGGAACTTGGAGATGATACTTCATTGGAAGTATGGAAAAGAAATATGGGAAAATGTGAGCAAAATTTCAATACGTAACAAAGTACAGGCCATGAAATTGAAGATTTTACACAGGGCTCATATGGCACCAGCGAGGCTAGCTAAGTTCAGGAGAGGAGTATCACCAGGTTGTCCCAAATGTAAAATTATTATAGGCACTCTCACACACTGCTATTGGTCATGTTTCAAGATCCAGACTTACTGCAGTGCTATAGTAAGGGAGCCGAAGGACATCCTCGGGATTGAAATTAACGTGGATCTGGCATTTCTTCTTCTGGGGTTAGCAAATTTGCCCTCTCCTGGGGAAACATAGGGAGAGACTGTGTAACATTCTTACCCATATGCAAGGAAGAACATTTTAATGAAATAGACATTGGAAAAAAACCCAGGTCTTACGGGGTGACGTCGGCTAGTGATGGAGCAACTCCCCCAAGACTACCGCATGAATATGGTGCACTACAGAACAGGGCGGTTTTACAAGACGTGGCAACCCTTTCTAAATTATATGGATGCAAACTTATCAGCAATATTGATTAGTGCCGTGGTATGCCATGGGAATCAGTTTGGGCACCAGTGGTGCCCTGGGAAGGGAGGCTGGGGGAAAAGAATATGGGGACAATAAGTGGAACTCCCAGGGATGGGAGCCTCAGTGGAGCTGTAGTGAGTTAAATAGAATAAAATAATGTGATGTAATTTAATTTGAATTCAGGTTAATTTATTTTTAAAAATTTGATTGAAGTTTAGTTTAAGCTAAGCAGGTACAGTTGTTCTCGTAGAATAGTAGTTAGTTCATTATTAATAGTATCGTGATATGACGTTGTTGTACTGCCTCTATCTTTCTGTATTTTGGTAGGGTTCTTTTTTGTCTATAGATGTTTTGTAAAAGATTTGGAAAAAGATTCTAATAAAATATTTTAAAAAAACATTTCCTTGCCTTCCCCATAACTACTTTTAACATTCAAAAGTCAGATAAACTCAGCTTTCAATATATTCAATGACCCCCCCGAACTGCAGGAAGACATCCACACTTCTGAACTCAATTCCTCTTGCTAATACACCACTTGCCTTGCTCATTGCTTGCTGCACCTGTCTGACAACTGGCATTGACTGGGATAGAAAGCCTGAGTAGAAGGTAGCTGAGGCACCTTTGTACGTCCACACATCATTCTTGATGAATGGTTTTTGCCCAAAACATTGACTGCCCTGCACCACGGATGCTGCCTGATCTGTTGTGCTTTTCCAGCGCCACATATTTCGACTCTGATCTCTTGCATATGCAGGTCTCACTTGTTCCACATCCCAATCTTTCACCATTTAAACAATGTTCCTCCTTTCTGTTTTTATTTCACAGGAAAGACTATAACTTCACACTGTGTAACTGCATTTGCCATGTGTTTGCCAATTAAGACACAGACCTGAACCAACTTTGCTGCAAGTCAAGAACTGAACTCCAGAGTGAAAAAATAAAATGGAAAAGGGGGTGAGAAAAGAGTGTGTTGTACTCACAGATGTTGGACAGAGAAAAGTTGCAGTCTGAGGTGAAGTTCAATCTTCATTCAGAGAGAGAGAAGAACAGCAACTACAGCTTCACAAACTCATGGTCCAACGTCCGCATTCAGAGAACAGAGGCGCTCTCAATGTCAGGAAGACCACACCCCTTCCGGTCTTCCAGCGCTTTCTATTGGTCCGTCAAAAGTACGTCGTGAACTGTTTCTGCTGTCAGATAGGAGCATGCGCAGTATTTTGCTGACACCGGCGTATATGCGCAGTGCTTGTTGACACCGAGTAGCATGCGTAATATGTCCTGTGAAGGTGCTGGTGTAACCGACAGATTTTCAGTCCAAATGCTAATAGGAGAGAAAAAAAAAGACTGGTGCCACAAATTTGTTTTCCTGGTAAGTTCAGGTCACCTTTATTGTGACCCAACTTCGGTACTGCTTCAGATCTCCCCAGCAAAAAGGCATATGAAAACCAATTTATTTCATTCTTAAACAGCTCAATGTCAAACTGCACACACTCCCCATCCCCACTTTCTTTAGTATTGGTCAGCACAGACTTGTCCCTTTGAAATTGGATCCTTGGTACAGCCTTAACCCAGAGGAAGTATTGCCTCACTCAGCAATTTCAACCTGTGCTCTGTATCCAAGTAAATTTCTCCCCACCTATTTTCCAGGCATTATGGAGCGTAGTCAAGAGCCCACCACATTGCTGTGGGTCTGGAGTCACGTGTAGGTCAAATCAGGTAAAGGGTGCAGCTGGGATGACTGAGTGAATCCTTTCCCACAACAGTAGTTTCCTTCCCTCAAAAGGACATGAGTGAATCAGATGGGGGTTTCTTTGTTGCCCTGAAAACGGTTTCATCGTTAGATTCTGAACTCCAGATTTCTGACCAAATCCCAATTCCGTCATCTGCCACAACAGGATTCAAACCTGTGAGTTCCCAGAACTGGGTTGATAGTCCAGTGGCTAATGGTACTCGGCCGTTTTTCTTTCAATCCCCCTGCAATGGCACATGAATTCACTGGTGCCTCCGCAGGCGGGAGGAGCTGGAGAAGCCTTCCTGCACTGAGAGTGGGGGAGTGGGCTGTCTCCAGCGTGGACCAGCTGGTGGGTCAGCAGGCCGGAAGAATCCATGAATTCCTTCTCACACTCAGAGCAGATGAACAGTGTCTTCCCTGTTTGGACCCGTTCATGTTGCTCTATGTTGCCCACAAGCCCTTCCTGCACACGGGGCATGTGAATGGCCTCTCCCCCGTGTGGACCTGCTGGTGGATCAGGAGTGTAGATGACTGCGCTAACCCCCTCTCGCACATGGGGTATGTGAATGGCTTCTCTCCTGTGTGGACCCGCTGGTGCATCTGCAGGTTGTCCATCCAATTGAATCCCTGCCCGCACATGGAGCACGTGAATGGCCACTCCCTGGTGTGAATGTGTCTGTGAGTTTCTGGCACCGAGGGGGAAGGGAACCCTTTCTCACAATACTCACATCTCACCTCTAGGATTAAGCTTTTTTGTCCATGTTTTAACAAAAGGCTAGAATGAGGTCAGTACCTGAGTGAGCCTGGTGGTACCCAAACTGGTCACTCAGCAGCTCATAGCTGAGACGATGTTATTCGATATGTAATATAGCTTTATCGATAATCGAGAGTATACTGATAGGACGATAAATCCTGAGTTGGATATGTACTGCTACTTGTACACAGGCAATCTGGCAAATTTCCATATTGTTGGGTAGATGCCAATGTTGTCACTGCACTGACGAGCTGAGAAAACTTAATGCAGTTTGTATTACACTCGGAGCAAGTGAATGATCTCTCACTTGTGTGAACTCATTGATGTCTCTGCAGAAGTGAATTCTTTTCTCCACTCTCACCAGAATGAATGTGTTGATGTATCAGCAGGTTGTGGGACTATCTGAATCCCTTTGCAAACTCTGAGCAAGTAAATAATTTATCTCCAGTGTCAACTCGCTGATGTCGCAACACGTTTGATGTCCGGCAAATTCCTTCCCACATACAGGGCACATAAACAGCCTGTCCCCAGTGTGAACTCGTTGGTGCACAGTGAGGTTGGCTGATTGTGTGAAACACTTTCCACAGGAAGTTCAGCTAAACGGTATCTCCTCAGTGTGATAAGCAAATTTTTCTGGAAGATGAAATACACTGTGAATCCCTTTCCACATGTCGAGCAGTCAAAAGCTTATTTCCAGTGTGACTGTATCAATCAATTTCCAGCTAGACAGGGTAACTACAATCTCTTCTCATAGTCTCCACATTTACATGGTTGCATCATGGCGTTAGAGTCTTCGTGTTGGACCCGGACAAATGCTCAATGCAATATGATGATGTCGAAAGCATGTACTGTGAGTTTAAGATAGAGAGTGCTTTTCTCAACTTAAAGTACAGCCACAGCTGCGAGCAAAAGGTCGGGCTGTTTCAAATGTAGCAATTGGCTGTTAAATGGATACCTGTGTTCGGTTTGATGTTTTGGCAACAATTCAAATTTAATTAATTTAAGCTATGCCCAGGATACCAGAAGACAATGAAATTTGAATTTTATTGTTTTGATCCCTGGAAATCAATCAATTAAGAATTTAACGAGTCCTATGGGGGATATAAACCAGGCATTTTGAAAGTTAGTGGGAGAGCGACTGCCGATCTAATACCTTGCTCTCAGAGAAATTGAAAACACTCTCCATCAAAGGTACCTGTTCACGTGAAACATACAGTAAAAAGAAGAGCACCCAGGAAGATCAGCAGCTAGAAAAGTGAAAACATCAATGAAGAGGAGACTGTGTGGCCTTGAGATTAAGTTAATGTAACGTTTAATAAATATGTTATTAGAAAAGCATATTAAGTTGCGTCGAGCTGGGGTCAGATAGTAAGTAGTTAAAGAAAGGGGGTGTTGGATTTGTGAATAGGTTCTGTTTAGTGTTCACTATTAGAATTAGAAAAATATTTTCTTTCAATAGTGGAATTTAGGAATTCTGTCACTCACATTTTAACAGATTATGAGGCAAGGTGAGTTTTTCTGGGCGGTTAGTTTAATTAACAGGGTTTGATTGCCATGACGTAACAATAAGTATTATTCTTACTCACACACGCATTTATGGATTATGATTCTTCTTTTCATATGTAAATCTTCACCCCAAAATCCTGTAGGGGACTTTTACAGAAGTTATTCCTGTCAGTTCATGATGGAAATTCTGAATAGATACTTCTGGTTTCCCTGAAACATTGTGTCCTCTTGTTGACCAAAGCTGGAAATTCCTGTCTCAGAAGATAGTGGTTTTGTCTCAATGTAACTGGTCTAGTCCTAGCCAACCCTGGTTAGTGTTCTGTGAGAGGTGTTCAAATCTCAACAGGCCAGATAGGGGTGTTCCGTTAAGTCATTAAAAATCTGGACTGTCAATTATTGTATGATACCATTGGGCTCACCTTTCTCCGGTTAGACTGAAATGTGACTTTTTTGTGGTTGATTCCTCACCGCCCTCCAGACAACGAGGGATGGACAATAAACACACGCCGGCTCAGAGGTGAACACATATCTCTTTTATGTTTCATCTCTTGTGTGACTGACCCCATGTCCTGCCCAATAGAAAGTGGGGCAGCTCGTGACAACATTCTGGAATTGGCGGGACACCGAGCCAATCAGAGTGAACAAAAGGCAGCGCCGAGTTGTTTATGGAGCATACGCAATGCGGGTGTCTGAGCTGGTGGCGTTGAAAAGTGAGAGACAGAGCTGGAGGGAGGGACTGGATGGGTTTAGGAACAACCTGCTGGGAAGTGTTTGTATTCGAGTTAGTACTGAACTCTGGGAAATTCTTTTACACCGGGTTAGAGTGGAAGAATTTCCCCACAGCAATCTCAAACCAAGAGGAACATTTGTCTCTCCTGCACTGGGAAGGAGAGGCTTCGGAGCGGCTGGTTCTTGAAGGTCAGTGAGCTGCAATTCTCTCTCTGTCTCTCCCTCTCTCTGAAGAAACAAAAACATGTATCTACAGGAGGACATTGTGTGTCTGAGAGCGGAGTTTATAGGTGATGCTTCTTCATTCACTCTGATCTTGATCTTCTTGAAGTGAGGATCTGTCAGTTATTCCTGTGATGGAGATGGAGGAAACTATCTGTAAGTATCCCACTGCTCTCACTATCTCTACTTTCATTGAGAGCTGAGGCTTGTAGAGGGCCAGAACGCGCCCTTTCCCTGAAGGACATTTGTCAGCTCGTTGAGTTTTTCATGACAGTCCAGTAATGTTTCACGGTCAGTATTTGAGTGACTTTCACACCACTCCGTGGTGACCCAATGGTTAGCACTGCTGCCTCTCAGCTCTGGGGACCTGAGTTTGATTCCAGACTCGGGTGACTGCGTGGAGTTTGCACTTTCTTCATTTGTTTGTGTGGTTTCCTCTCGGTGCTCCTGTTTCCTCCCACAATTCAACGATATATGGGTTAGGTGGGTTGGTCTTCCTAAATTGCCCAAAATGTGCAGGGATGTGCACGCTAGGTGGGTAAGCCATGGGGAATGCAGGGATATGGGGTCAGTCTGTGTGGGATGCTCTTCAGAGGATGGGTGTGGATTCAAACGGCCTGCTTCCACACTATAAGGTTTTTATGATTCTTATATCCTTTTAGTATCATAAACAGTACGATTTCTCAATCTTTTATTTTTCCTGATTTAAGTTTGTTTCACAGAGTATCACAGAGACACATTTATCAGTGTGAATTCTAAGCAAATATCTTATCAGCATCTTAGAATGAGTCAGTTCATCAGGATTTGAAAACCATTAGATTGTCAATGTTTGTCTGTGGGAAAAGTTTGCAAACATCAGTGTACCCAGTGACAAATGGACAAGTCCTGCACCAGTTCCACAGATTGAATAGCATCCCACCATTCACAGCAGGGAGAGATTGTATCGGCACAGTGCCTCAATCCCAGCCTCAGCCGACTGTATTTGTGGAGTTTGCACATTCTCCCTGGGTCTGCGTCAGCTCCATCTGGGTACTCCGGTTTCTTCCCCCAATTCAAAGATGGGCAGGTTAGGTGAATGGACCATGTCAAATTGCACATTGTTTTCAGGTATGCGTCGGTTATGTGAATTCGTCAAGGATAAATGTTCAGTAATGGCGTAGGAGAATAGGTCTGGATGTCTTTATCCCCAGAGGGTTGGTGTGGACTTGTGGACTGTAGGGAATCTTTCAGTCTATGAACCCTGTCCTGTGTCTGAGTGAGGAATCAGCTGATCATCCAATATGGAGAGACATGATCTACACCACAGAAACCATGGAAATGTGCAAACTGTGGGAAGGGATGTCTATACATGCTGGAAATTCATTGATGCAGTCACACTGGAGATAAGTCATTCATCTACTGTTTGTGGGAAGGGATTCAATCAATCACCCGTCCTTGAGAAACAAGAATGCACTCAGTGGGGAGAGGCCATTCATCTGCCCTGAGTGTAATAAGGCATTCTCTGTTATCAGCCTCTAGACACACCAACTGGTAAACACTGAGAGATCTTTGAAATGCTCACATTGAGAAAAAAGCTTTAAACACAGACATGAAATGCTGATACATGAGTCCGTTCACACTGGGGAGAGGGCATTCCCCTCTCTGTATGTGGAGAGCAATTTGTCCATTCAAAAAAACCTTCTGAAAGCCCAACGAATACACACTGGGGAGAAGCTGTTACCTGCTGCTTTTCTGGGAAAGGATTTACTCAGTCATCCCACCTTCTGAGTTCACACCTGACTCAGGCAACTGTGTGCTGCTGCTGCTGTTCTCAATAAAATTCTGATGGATCTCAACCCCCCCGCCCCACCCCCACCCCCAAGGACACAGATGCAGTGGAACAGGGAAATGTGGCACTTGTGATGTCACATGGGTAGGCCAGCAGAAGGCGGCATTGTTTTCCTTTACTTCTCAGAGAGAGAGAAACTCTGACTTTGAAAGAATGAATTATAAACGTGATGAATCAAAGTTTGTCCCATTGCAGGCAGGACTGGGCACACACCAACACTCACAGGCACAAAATCAGATTCACAGACAGCTATAAGGAAATTTTCACACACACGCTTCCGGGACAACGTGTGCCACTGCAGACAGTTTGTCATTCATACACAGACAGACACACTCAAACTTCCCTCCGACATAATCTGTGTCCCATTGCTTGCAGAGATAGTCACATCAACACAGAAAAACAGACATTAACACAGAGATGGAAGCGCAATACAGTCAGAGTGAGACACAGAATCACTGACTTTTACAAACATGTCCAGAGATATACTCAGACAATGTTGTGATTAGCTGTGTGAAAATCCTTGTTTCCTTGTGAAATAAATTTGTGTCCTTTGGGTGCAGAATTCTGTGTTTTGTTGTCTAAATGAAAGTGTGCTGTGGCTGCTGCTGGTTTGAAACTGCAGCTTTGTCTCTGTGTGGATTTTAAGTCTGTAATCTGTGTGTGAGGTGAGGAGGTGGGAGAAGGAGGAGAGAGACAGACAGACAGATAGTTTGGACTAAACTATTGAGCTGCTGCTTTCTCTCACACCACCCCCGCTTCCTCTCAACTCACAACTTGTAATGCTCCATCCTGGGGGAGGTATACTCTCGGTAGAAGAGCTGAGTCTTGGGCACAGAAGGGTCTTTAAGTCATAGACCTGAAGGTATTTAAAGCAGGTCCTGTCAGCCACACTTCCCTCTGCCATGTGGATGGAGCAGGAGGTGAGTATCAAAGGGTTTGTGTGTGTGTGTGTTTGTGTGTGTGTGTGTGTGTGTGTGTGTGTGTGAATGAGTGTGGTTACTGTTAGAGTCTCAGTGTCAGTTTTGATCGATTAACCACCGTCCATCATCCCCACACCGTCCCTGACCCAGCCAGACTGACGTAGATTCTAGGGGCAGGGCCTGTCTCTCCTGGTTGAGAGGGAGTGTATGAAACTACAGAGAAAGCTGGGACCCACTGGAATTGTATCCCTTCCTCAGTCTCTCTATGTTTTTCCTTAACTTCTGTTTTTCTGACTTTTCTCCCTTTTCTCGCTCACTCTGTGTCTCTCTTTCTTCTTGTCTTCCACTCCCATCCGTCTGTCCTATGGGTTCAGGACCATAATTGTTTGAGGTCTGCGTCACCTACTGACCCTGATCACACCCTGTACGAAAACGTTCTTCCTAATGTCACTTTTACTTCTTTTCCTCGTGATTTTAAAACTCTGCTGAATCGTTGTCGATCCTTTCAGGCGTGGGAGCATTTGCACTACATTATTCCTGTGTCTAGACCCTCATGACTTGAAAACTGTCAATCAGGCAGCTTTCCAACTACTGTTCTCCAAGGAGAACTGTCCCAACTTTCCAATCTACCTTCATTGCTGACAATCCTCATACACGGCACCATTAACGTCAACCAGTTCAGCGCTGTCTGCAATCACTTCACTTCCCCGCTTCCTGAAATTTCACGCTCACAATTGAGCAATAATGCAGCTGGAGGATTCATTCAGAATCGGACTGCGCGAGCGAACTACGTCCAATGCTTGTTTTCACTTTGAGCAAGTGTTTCCTTTTGCCATTTTCGCTGTAAGAGGAGCTCGACACCATCCCGACTTCAGACAGCACGATCTCGTTTCATAAGAGGGCTTTTTGAGAAAATTGCGCCGGTGTTTCTGCACAAGGCAACTTAAGAAATGTAGGTTCGTCCGGGATTTGAACCCGGGATCTCTCACAAGTCCACCCACCTGGAGGCCCGAAGCGAGAATCATACCGCTAGACCAACGAGCCACAGGCCCATCCAGGCGTGGGCTGCCCTAACCCCTGACGCTCCAAGCGCCCTCCCCTGAAGCAGCTGAGACTTGCTCAGTGTGAAATACGTTTGAGTTGCTCCAAGAATCGCAAACAGCAAAGAGATTCCACAACATTTGCTTCTCATTCCGTCTCCCTGCGCCCAGGACGCTGCTGTTTGTCCCGTTCCTAGTAGCTGGACTCTCCTCACTGGCGGATAATTAAACCATTTTGTTTCTACTTGCAAACTGTTCTGGGGGAGGGCAGAGCCCATTCGCTCTTCTGCTTTCTCTTAATCATTTGGGATGGGAGACGTCAGTTACACTAATGCGTAGGAAATTGCCAAGTTTTAACGACATTACAAAGGTCTGTAATCAAAGAGACAGAAAGATGCTGTGCTGGTGGGACAGAGAGAAATGGACACCGGAAACTGTTCCCTCAGGTATATCCATATGAGTGTATTTGTGTGCAGCCTGCTCGGTGTTCAGAATTCGTCTTCACACAGCAATCCTGCAGAAAGACTTTTCTAACACGGGCGTCTGTTTCTTTGCTGCGAACGGGCAGCAGTGAACATCTGAGCCCCAACTGTCCCAGATGAAGTTGAAAATGAGCCATTGTTTCTCCCTCAGCCGCTCTGTCCCAGAGACAGGGAGAGGGACGGCATCAACGTGTGACGTCATTCCGCCGCAGCCTGAAGCCGTTCAGTCCATCATTTCCATGTGACTCTCTGTCACTTGGATCTCTCCGAGATGATTCCCAATCGGTGATATGTGTCCTCATCATGGGAACTGTGTCTGTGTGGTGATGCTGCTTTCGAAATGCTGATCGTCCTGTCATTCCCGTCTGAACCGGAGTGGGGAATTATTGCAGGGAATGAATATAACCGCAAATAATGTGGCTTTGTGGTTCAGTGGTTAACACTGCTGTCTCATAACGGGACCTGAATTCGATCCTACCCGTGTGCAGCTTGTTTGTGTGGAGTTTGTTCAATCTCCCCGTGTCTGCGTGGGTTTTCTGCGGTGCTCCGGTTTCTTTCCACAGTCAAAAGATGTGCAGGTTAGGTGGACTGACCATGCTAAACTGCCCCATTGTGCCCAGGGGGCGGTAGGTTGGGCGCATAAGTCAGAAGTAAATGTCGGGTCTGGGCGGGTTACTCTTCGGAGGGTTGATAAGGACTTGTTGAGCAGGAGGGCCTGTTTCCACTCGGTAGGGATTCGAATTCGAATTGTTTCAACTTCACCAGCTCATTCCCATTTCAGAGAAGAGGTGTTAGGATTCAGTTCAGAGCAGACTGGCGTAAAGCAACTCAAATCTCCACAAGCACTTCCCCTCAATTGTGTAAATTGGGCCCGTGTTTCGTGACATATTCAGCTCACACTGAATCCCAACATGTGTCACAGCGTAAACGGAGGCCATGCGGCCCACCTTCACTCTGCTGGTTCTACACTGTAAGTAAACGTGTGACTCAATTCATATAATTCTCTTGCCTTTTCCGTGTAAATCTGTACATCTGAACGTGACCACCGAATTCCCTGTCGGGTCCATTGAATCTTCCTCTTTATCAATGTCAGACAGGGACTTACTGACCCTCACCACTCCCTGTACGAAAACGTTCTTCCTAATGTCACTTTTACTTCTTTCCCTCCTGACATTTAAACTCTGCCGAATCGTTGTGGATCCTTTGTAGCGTGGGAGCATTTTCACAACATTATTTCCTTTGTCTCGGCCTCTTATGATTTGCAAGGCCTCTGTTCTCCGTGGAGGGCAGTCCCAATTTTCCAATCTCGCTTCATTGCTGACATTCCTCATGCACCGCATCTCTAGCAAGTCGGAGTCAAAGCGAGATTCATACCCCTAGACCAACGAGCTAGAAACCAGGCGCACCCCATCGCCCGTACCCGCCCCACCTCTTGAACGAGCTGAGACTTGCTCAGTGTGAAATACATTTGACATTGCTCTGAGAATTGCAAGCGGCAAAGAGTTTCCATAACAGCTGCTTCTCATTGTCCAAGTGTTTTGGGAAGCAGATGAGAAGGCGAAGTGCAGAACAGAGCGCCGCTATACGGGAAAGCTGCTAAAGAGGATATTGAGTGTTTAGGAGAGATAGTTTCCCTTCTGGGTTATGCTCCGATCACACACCCGCAGACATATCGCCGATGCGCAAACATAAACTCTGTCTAAATTCCCACATTCTGTTTTTTCGAACTGTGATTTCGCTCAGAAGCACAAAATTTCAACACTCTCAAAATTCAATTTTTAACAAAGTGCTCATAGATATACTTTGCGAACGCCTGGAAAAATTATTCCAAACGTACCTAGGGAATTTCGGTTTGAGGGCTCTTGAACTTTAAGTAGAAGGAAAGGAAGTTTGCCTCGAGGCTGCATAATGTGGAGATGTATTCCCCATGTAAACTGATAGTGGTTGACCATCCCAGTGCTTCCCGATGCAGATTGCCCTTACCCACAGGGAGGTTTCTTTAATAAACTGTCCCGGGGGCTTCCAGTCTCACCGTGACGTCATAGGGCGAGCCCCCGGTGATGGTCTGCAGCTGCTGTGACGCAATAATGATGCTGGCCCCGGAACATGAATATGAATTAGTTCGTGAGTCACGTGGTACTGAATTATTCTTTGGGATGTTCTTTCAACTTCACGGATTTATATGTGAGAGGAGGTAAGTGGGCAGGGTTACACCTCGGGTCCACTCTTCCTTCACTCGCAACACCCCACACCCACCTCCCATTGACCCAAGGCACTTTCCCCTGGAACCGCCGAATGTGTAACACCTGCCCATTTACCTGCTCCCTCCTGAATATCCAAGGGCTCGAACATATCTTCCAGGTGAAGCAGCACTTTACCTGTACATTTGCCACAACCTAGTCTACTGCATTCGCTGCTCACAGTGTGGTTTCCCCAAAGTAGCATGAAGCATAAACTGGGTGACTGTTTCGCAGAACATCTCAATTCTGCCCGCAAAAAAAATGGCCTTGAGCTTCTGGTTGCCCGCCACTTTTACACGCCACCCTGTTCCCTGGTCAACATCTCTGTCTCAGACATGCAAAGCTCAGCTTCAGATGGAAGAACAAAGCCTCATTTTCCACTTGAAGACCCTACAGAGCCCCCGGTCTTCAATATCGAGTTCCATGTCTTTAGGGCCTGAAATCCGCCATGTCCTATTCTCTCCTATTCACGTAATGTCGTCTTTTGCAGCCTTCCCGTCTAAGGGCGCACTGTTCTGCACCTCGCCTTCTCATTTCCTTACCAATAAACTCAACATAAATATTTCACATTGATATACTGGCCCAATGTGCACAATTGAGATGACACACTCGTGGAGGTCTGCGTGGTCTTCTCCTGTTCTCTGTTGAGGAGGGCAATGTTTGTCACTGGTCACCCAGGTGTCAGAGAAAAGTTTCGAAACAAAAAGGTTAAATTTTCTGCCAGTGGAGAGGGCCCGGTTCCTGGACACGGGACAAAGGACAGCAGGGAAACAGAATGAGAAGCACCTATTCTGGAAATTGTTTGCCTGACCCCATTAAAACCAGACAACTTCGCAGTTGGAGGGAGAGCAGCAATACACCACCCCTGTGCGGGGTTGAATCACCAACCTCCCGGTAAACTGCTGAACGCACAGCCCAACGGTGCGATAGAGAAATGTGACGAGGTCCGCTGCACCATCGCTTAGGGGAGGCTATTAGTGAATTCATAATTCAGCCTCCCCGCCTAGAATTACAATTGTCGTCTATCTGTTTTACTTTTCCATAATCAAGCCTGGGAGATGTGTTGTGGAGATACCGGGGACAGTCTGCAGACACATCCATGTCACGAGGGACTAGCTTTCTTACTCCGGTGCCGGCGCCCTTCCAGCCTTTCAGTGTTTTGCCTGTTCCCGAGTTCTCTCATTGGCTCGCAGGGGAGAAGGGGTTTGAATTCCTGATGTGCAGGAACGACAATTCTTTCAATGTCTCAGATCAGTTCATGTGCCGAGAACATCAGAGTCAACCTCCCGGCCTCTTCAACAAGGGGACGGTGTCTGGACTGTCTCTGCTCAATCGGACCGGTCATCTTTCATTCTCCTCTAAATCCGCTTCCCAAAGTGTTTCAAAAGGTTCACAAAGCTGGAGACTGGGATTTCTGTTTTGCTTCATGAACATTTGAACATTTTTCCATTTCCTAACTGACAATATTTTGCCAAAATCTCTTCCAATTGTACGCCTTGCCTCATGTCCAGGGATGAGGAATTTCCATTCTGGGGAGACATTCCCAAGGTTGAGAATATTCGTTTTGTAGCAAAGAAGGATAACTGGAGATTTCCTGGGGCTGTTGGTCATGATGGGAGAAGAAGCGGTGGGAATGGGCAGATTAATGATCAGAAGAACCAATTGCCACTGACCAGAGTCAGTTACCTGAGGACAGGGATTGAAGTTCTTGAATGAAAAGCAGCACTTGTGCCTAATAAACACAGAGAATACTGCAGAAAGCCAACGGGTCGAGCAGCATCTGTGGAAAGGGAAACAGAGCTGACGTTGTGACTCTGGTACGTTGTTTGTTCAGAACCCGAGTTTCCTGCATGGCAATCAATGCCCAGACATGAGAAAACGGGTCTTTATTGAGACGGGTTTTGTGAAGTTTGAGCGATAATGCAACCAACAGGAAGTCATTTAAAATCGCCAGCGAAGAAATCATAGCCAGCAGGTTACCACCCTGGGCGGGGAGCCCCAAAAGATCTCTACGCCAACACCTTCAGTGTTCGGCCACAACTATACGCCCAAAGTTGTGGTCTAAACTTTCTCATGGAATAGTTCTAACAGGAAAGGTGAGTATTGGGATTGTCCTGTCCGCGCCATAGTCCCAACGGTTCCTGTTCCCCTGGATTTGATCAGGACAGAGGAGGCTGATGGGAGATCGAACTGAACTAAACACATTGATGAGAGACAGAGCGGCTGGGAAGGATCCATTCCCATGCGTAGAGAGATTAATAATCAGGACCGAAAATAAGGAGCCACTTCAAGAAATTTGGGGTTCATTCAGCAAAGCTGATGTATGACTGTTCACAGAAAATTGTGATGAAAGTCTCTCGAGTTATTTTGATGAGAAGTGTTGATGATGCTAATACAATCGATAGGATGAACGTAGATTGGTTAATGTATTTGGTGACAGTTCTGTTCTAGCCCTGTGAGCGAAACCTGGATCTGAAGGAGTAGAAGGGACATTAACAACATCGATCTGAAATTGGACACGTGACAAGAAACAGAGCCATCATTAACAGGTGGCTTTCGAACTGGAGAAGGTTTCTCGTGAAATTCGCTTGAGACTTGAGGTATGCAAGCTCAAGATAATTTAGTAAAACACGGAAACGCTATCCTCATTAGCAGACAGTGAAAGGATTACAAGACACAAATTAAACATTTTCGACAAGTGATACAGGGGACTGGGAAGATAAGTATTAGAAACTGGCAACAACAAAGTTCTGCAGCACAACACTGACATTCAAAGACCGAAAACATCCAGGTCCTGATTAATCAGATGGCATTGTGGTGCTTTTCTGCAAAACATCTACTTGCAATGTCCTACAAAAGAGTGACAAAACCCATCGCTGTCAGCCTAGGATAGAAAATCCGAAGGGATGAACGTTTGATGATTTTCTGAAGATTCACAGAGCTTAGACGGGGTTTTGGTGATTGTTTCTTTTCCACTCCCAGGAGCCGCAGTGGTTGAGGCGTTGAGTTGGGGAGAATAAGATGTGCCCGTAAACAGCGTGTGGGGCTATTTCAGCTTCCCCTCATCTGACTGCGCTGTGAGTTGACTCAGATGTTCTCAGGGACATTTACTGACGCGAGACAGTGTAAGGATTCTCATTCCCGCAGATCGGGAATTCAAACCGTATGCCGGCTTCAGGACAATGAGAAAGATTAATTGGGGTGTGTGAAGAAGCTGTGAGCTGCATTTCAAACAGGTAGGTGGAGTTTGGTGCGCCAGTCCCTGTGCGCATCCAACGCCACCATGCTGTAGAGTTCTGACGCCAACACGGACATGCGCAGCAATGGGAACATTCACAAGGTGAACAACCAAATATAATCACCGTCACTGATTCCCTTCCACAGGCCCAACTTTGTGAAGCAGTATCTTTCACTGGCAAAGGAAACGCCTTTGTCCACAGGTACCTGCTTCATTTCGATCACGATTTCAAGCCCCTCACTCTTCTAGTCTCATTTCCAAACACTTTGCTCATAGCCTCCAAAGAAGCTCTGAGGGTATCTGCTTGTTCCACCCGAACAGGCAGTGGGTTGCAGATTCCCACCAGTCCCAATTTGAGTGAAAATTTTTTCCCCCTCCACTGATTTGAATCTTAAAGAAGAAGCGGGGGAGCAAACTCCCTTTCTTTTCGACGACACTTCTCATTTTGTACTCGGCAGGGTTCACACCTGCGTGGGGAAGCCGCAATGGATTTCAAGTCCATCGCATTAACCACTCGGCCCACGATTCAGTACCACACTGACAGTTTGACTTCCCAGGTCTGTCTGCCTGTGGAGCTGAGAAAGAGTGAATCATCGCAGAGTTTGTTTGAATCCAATCACTTCGCAGTGATTCGAAAGGGTTAAATATCTGCACATGGTGTTTGCAGATATTTCGGTGTTTCTCCTGAAAAGATGAAATGAACTTTCAGTGAGAAATTGCAGGAGGAACTCAGCAGGGCAGGCAACATCTGTGGAAAGAGAATCAGAGGCAACATGTCAGAATTTTGTTTGCTCCGACAGGTACTGTCAAACCTGTTGATTTTCTGTTTGGGTCTCGTCTTCTCAGCATACGCAGTCCCTGAGGTAATACATGAAGTCAACGAGCAACCCCACTGTGTGGAGAAGATTTCCGTTTGGGGAACATTCTCCTGACCCCATTAAAAGCGCACAGCTTCGAAGCCAAAGGGGAGCAGCGAACACACCGCCACTGGGTGGGCTCGAACCACCAACCTTTCGGTTAACAGCCGAACGCGCTGACCAATTGCGCCACAGAGACAGGCGCCAATAGGGGCGGCACCATCGCTTAGTGATTTTATACTTCAGCCTCCCCGCCAAGAATTACAATTGTCGTCTATCAGCTTAACTTTTCCATAATCAAGCCTGGGAGATGCATTCTGGAGATACCGGGGGCTGTTTGCAGACACATCCATGTCACGAGGAACTAGCTTTCTTACTCCGGGGCCGTCGCCCTTCGAGCCTTTCAGTGTTTTGCCTGTTCCCAAGTTCTCTCATTGGCTCGGTGGCGAGAAGGGGTTTGAATTCCTGATGTGCACGAACGATAATTCTTTCAATGTCTCAGATCAGTTCGTGTGCCGAGAACATCAGAATCAACCTCCCGGCCTCTTCAACAAGGGGACGGTGTCTGGACTGTCGGACAGGTCATCTTTCATTCTCCTCCAAATCCGCTTCCCAAAGTGTTTCTAAAGGTTCACAAAGCTGGAGACTGGGATTTCTGTTTTGCTTCATGAACATTTGAACATTTTTCCATTTCCTAACTGACAATATTTTGCCAAAATCTCTTCCCAATTGTCTCATGTCCAGGGATGAGGAATTTCCATTTTGGGGAGACATTCCCAATGTTGAGAATGTTCGCTTTGGAGCAAACAAGGATAACTGGAGATTTCCTGGGGCTGTTGGTAATGATGGGAGAAGAAGCGTTGGGAATGGGCAGATTAATGATCAGAAGAACCAATTGCCACTGACCAGAGTCAGTTACCAGAGGACAGGGATTGAAGTTCTTGAATGAAAAGCAGCACTTGTGCCTAATAAACACAGAGAATACTGCAGAAAGCCAACAGGTCGAGCAGCATCTGTGGAAAGGTAAACAGAGCTGACGTTGTGAGTCTGATACGTTGTTTGTTCAGAACCCGAGTTTCCTGCATGGCAATCAATTCCCAGACATGAGAAAACGGGTCTTTATTGAGACGGGTTTTGTGAAGTTTGAGCGATAATGCAACCAACAGGAAGTTATTTAAAATCGCCAGCGAAGAAAGCATAGCCAGCAGGTTAACACCCCGGGCGGGGATCCCCAAATGATCTCTACGCCAACACCTTAAGTGTTCGGCCACAACTACACGCCCAAAGTTGAGGTCTAAACTTTCTCATGGAATAGTTCTAACAGGAAAGGTGAGTATTGGGCTTGTCCTGTCCGCGCCATAGTCCCAACGTTTCCTGTTCCCCAGGATTTGATCAGGACAGAGGAGGCTGATGGGAGATCGAATTGAACTACACACATTGATGAGAGATAGAGCGGGTGGGAAGGATCCATTCCCATGCGTAGAGAGATTAATAATCAGGGCCGAAAATAAGGAGCCAATTCAAGAAATTTGGGGTTCATTCAGCAAAGCTAATGTAGAACTGTTCACAGAAAATTGTGATGAAAGTCTCTCGAGTTATTTTGATGAGAAGTGTTGATGATGCTAATACAATCGATAGGATGAACGTAGATTGGTAAATGTATTTGGTGACAGTTCTGTTCTAGCCCTGTGAGCGAAACCTGGATCTGAAGGAGTATAAGGGACATTAACAACATCGATCTGAAATTGGACACGTGACAAGAAACAGAGCCATCATGAACAGTTGGCTTTTGAACTGGAGAAGGTTTCTCGTGAAATTCGCTTGAGGCTTGAGCTATGCAAGGTCAAGATAATTTAGGTAAAACACGGAAACGCTGTCCTCATTAGCAGACAGTGAAAGGATTACAAGACACAAATTAAACATTGTCGACAAGTGATACAGGGGACTGGGAAGATAAGTATTACAAACTGTGAACAGCAAAGTCCTGGAGCACAACACTTACATTCAAAGACCGAAAACATCCAGGTCCTCATTAATCAGATTCCATTGTGGTGCTTTTCTGCAAAACATCCACTTGCAATGCCCTACAAAAGAGTGACAAAACCCATCCCTGTCAGCCCAGGATAGAAAATCCGATGGGATGAACGCTTGCTCATTTTCTGAAGATTCACAGAGCTTAGACTGGGTTTTGGTGATTGTTTCTTTTCCACTGCCAGGAGCCGCAGTGGTTGAGGCGTTGAGTTGTGAAGAATAAAATGTGCCCATGAGCAGCATGTGGGGCTATTTCAGCTTCCCCTCATATGACTGCGCTGTGAGTTGACTCAGATGTTCTCAGGGACATTTACTGACGCGAGACAGTGAAAGGATTCTCATTCCTGCAGATCGGGAATTCAAACCGTATGCCGGCTTCAGGACAATGAGAAGATTAATTGGGGTGTGTGAAGAAGCTGAGAGCTGCATTTCAAACAGGTAGGTGGAGTCAGATGCATCATCCATTGCGCCCCGGCCCTGTACGTATCTTACGCCACCATGCTGCAGAGTTCTGACGTTAACACGGACATGCTCAGCAATGGGTTCATTCACAAGGTGAACAACCAAAGATAATCACCGTCACTGATTCCCTTCCACAGGCCCAACTTTGTGAAGCAGTATCTTTCACTGGCAAAGGAAACACCCTTGTCCTCAGGTGCCTGCTTCATTTCGATCACGATTTCAAGCCCCTCACTGTTCTAGTCTCATTTCCAAACACTTTGCTCATAGCCTCAAAAGAAGCTCTGCGGGTATCTGCTTGTTCCACCCGAACAGGCAGTGGGTTGCAGATTCCCACCAGTCCCAATTTGAGTGAAATATTTTTCCCTCTCCACCGAAATGAATTTAAAAAGAAGCCGGGGAGGAAACTCCCTTTCTTTTCGACGACATTTCTCATTTTGTACTCGGCAGGGTTCACACCTGCGTGGGGAAACCGCAATGGATTTCAAGTCCATCGCATTAACCACTCGGCCCACGAATACAGAACCACACTGACAGCTTGACTTCCCAGGTCTGTCTGCCTGTGGAGCTGAGAAAGAGTGAATCATCGCAGAGTTTGTTTGAATCCAATCACTTCACAGTGATTCGAAAGGGTTAAATATCTGCACATGGTGTTTGCAGATATTTAGGTGTTTCACCCCAAAAGATGAAATGAACATTCAGTTAGAAATTGCAGGAGGAACTCAGCAGGTCAGGCAACATCTGTGGAAAGAGAATCAGAGGCAACATTTCAAAATTCTGCTTTCTCCGACAGGTACTGTCAAACCTGCCGTGTTTCTCTTTTGGTCTCGTCTTCTCAGCAGACGCAATCCCTTCCGTTAGACATTAATTCAATTCAGAAACCCCTTTGTGGAGAAGATTTCCGTTTGGGGAACATTTTCCTGACCCCATCAAAAGCGCACAGCTTCGAAGCCAAAGAAGGGCAGCGAACACACCGCCCCTGGGTGGGCTCGAACCACCAACCTTTCGGTTAACAGCCGAACGCGCTGACCAATTGCGCCACAGAGACAGTTGCAGACACGGGCGGCACCATCGTTTATTGATTTTATAATTCAGCCTCCCCGCCAGGAATTACAATTGTCGTCTATCTGTTTTGCTTTTCCATAATCAAGCCTGGGAGATCTCTTGTGGAGATACCGGGGACAGTCTGCAGACACATCCATGTCACGAGGAACTAGCTCTCTTACACCGGGGCCGGCGCCCTTCCAGCCTTTCAGTGTTTTGCCTGTTCCCGAGTTCACTCCTTGGCTCGCAGGGGAGAAGGGGTTTGAATTCATGATGTGCAGGAACGACAATTCTTTCAATGTCTCAGATCAGTTCATGTGCCGAGAACATCAGAGTCAACCTCCCGGCCTCTTCAACAAGGGGACGGTGTCTGGACTGTCTCTGCTCAATCGGACCGGTCATCTTTCATTCTCCTCTAAATCCGCTTCCCAAATCGTTCCTAAAGGATCACAAAGCTGGATACTGGGATTTCTGTTTTGCTTCATGAACATTTGCACATTTTTTCCATTTCCTAACTGACAATATTTTGCCAAATTCTCTTCCCTTGCCTCATGTCCAGGGATGAGGAATTTCCATTCTGGGGAGACATTCCCAAGCTGGAGAATGTTCGCTTTGGAGCAAAGAAGGATAACTGGAGATTTCCTGGGGCTGTTGGTCATGATGGGAGAAGAAGCGGTGGGAATGGGCAGTTTAATGATCAGAAGAACCAATTGCCACTGACCAGAGTCAGTTACCAGAGGACAGGGATTGAAGTTCTTGAATGAAAAGCAGCACTTGTGCCTAATAAAGACAGAGAATACTGCAGAAAGCCAACAGGTCGAGCAGCATCTGTGGAAAGGGGAACAGAGCTGACGTTGTGAGTCTGGTACGTTGTTTGTTCAGAACCCGAGTTTCCTGCATGGCAATCAATTCCCAGACATGAGAAAACGGGTCTTTATTGAGACGGGTTTTGTGAAGTTTGAGCGATAATGCAACCATACGGAAGTCATTTAAAATCACCAGCCAAGAATGCACAGCCAGCAGGTTACCACCCTGGGCGGGGGAGCCCCCAAGGATCTCTACGCCAACACCTTAAGTTTTCGGCCACAACTACACGCCCAAAGTTGTGCTCTAAACTTTCTCATGTAATTCTTCTAACAGGAAAGGTGAGTGCTGGGCTTGTCCTGTTCGCGCCATAGCCCCAACGTTTCCTGTTCCCCTGGATTTGATCAGGACAGAGGAGGCTGATGGGAGATCGAATTGAACTACACACATTGATGAGAGATAGAGCGGCTGGGAAGGATCCATTCCCATGTGAAGAGAGATTAATAATCAGGGCCGAAAATAAGGAGCCACTTCAAGAAATTTGGGGTTCATTCAGCAAAGCTAATGTAGAACTGTTCACAGAAAATTGTGATGAAAGTCTCTCGAGTTATTTTGATGAGAAGTGTTGATGATGCTAATACAATCGATAGGATGAACGTAGATTGGTAAATGTATTTGGTAACAGTCCTCGTTATAGCATCGCCCTCTTGTTTCATTGATTCGACCCTCCTCATCTCTATGTACCGGAATTGCTCCCCAGCCTATGTCGCAACTGCGTAACAAAATGCCTCAAAATCACTTAGTAAATCCTGAGTACCAGATCAAGTCACAATGCAGTGGTTCCATGAGCATTGAAAGTAACACAAAACGTACCATGGCAACGATTGCTCTGAGATAATCTGGGTGACGAAGTTTCTTAATTTCTTTCCTCGAAATGAATCCCATCTTACTCATTTCAGTGTTCTTTAATATGGGCTGGTATTAATTCCCATAGCACTTGACCGTTCTAATTCTGTGATTGACCCATTTATTGGCCTCGATGCATGAGTAGAATCTGTCAATTTTCAAGTGCCACCGTTAAGCCACAACTACAAACTTGTCTCCCGTTCACTCTCAGCTTTCCCTCATAACCGAGCAACGGGGACAGGGAGAAAACGAACGGGAGTAAAACTCAGTTTGAATATGATTAGATTGCCAGTTGAAGAAAGAGCGAATGATCCGCACAAAAAGCAAAGTTTCACGGGAACATTGTACAATATGAGTGTCAAACTCACGACCTCAGAATAAAAATCTTTTGTTCTACTCCTGAGGTATTCGAACATATAGTCAGGGTGTGACCAGTTCTTTTATCAAGGAGAAATAACTTTTTAAACTTTACGAAAACAAATATATTGATCAGCAGAAGTCCACAGCTCCAATGCTTTCTGCTCAAAACTCAGGAAAATCATTAAGATTCCACTTCCTTTTTGCTTCTTTCTCAACGCTAACATCCAGTTTCTTCAGTTTCTCTTCTTGAATGTAAAGTTGTTTGTCTTTTATTTTGCCTTTTTTTGAAAGCAAATTCGCTTCAATATCAACAAAACTGACAGGCAAATCTGACACACAAACAGCCATTCGCTACCACATATCCCCAATTCTCACTTTCAGATTTGCAAAGGTCAATAAAATAAAGGAACTAAGCAGTTGAGCACGTTTAGAAAGTAGATGACTGACTTTTATGGGTGACTCGCTTGGGCCTTTGCCAACGCTGCTCGCAGGTTTCGTGATCAGGACATAATCTCCCTCAGTTTTGCTGAGCCTGTGCTTGGTTCATTGGGAGATTAGGCCCGGGTTGCAGTCGACCCCGACTTAAGTTGCGTTGTTGTTTTTCACTGGCAGCAGAAGATTGGAGATTATAGGACCAGAACATTGCTGCTTTTCTATTTTTTCTTGTGTCGTTCCATCTGGGACTGAGGAAAGCGAATCATTATCGGGAAACCAAGAACATTACGTTTCTAAAGATTCAAGTGCAGGAATTCAATCAGTTAACTGTTCTGTGACTGTGTTTGTCCGAAAATTGGTATAAGATGCCTGGGTGTGTCTGTGTTAGATATTTCAAGAACAAATAATTGGAGAATATTTTCTTGCAGATTGTGCCCCCAATAACAGGCCGGAAATGTGCAACAAGGAAACAGTCAAGATTATAGGAACATAGGAATATGAGTAAGCCATTTAGCCCCTCAAGTGTGTTCCAACGTTCAAAGAAATCATGGCTGATCAGAGGCCTAACTCCATTTATCTGTCTTTGGCCCATGTCCCTTAATACCTTTCCTGAATAAAAAAAATCTGTTTCGGATTTAAAGCTGACAAATGATTCTGTACCCACTGCCATTTATGTAGGATATTTCCAAACATCTTCAAACTCAATGTGTAGAAGTGCTTCTGAACATGTACCCTGAAAAGTCTGGCCCTAATTCTACAATTTTGCTCCATTTCGACTTACAACTATTTTGGTGAACAGCTGGACTTGCTGACTAAATGCACCAAAGAGTCTGAGATGTAAAAAAACAGTAAGATCACGAAACCCGAGTGTTAGCGTATTCCAGCTTCAGACTACAATTACTGAAATAGCAATTGTCCTTTATCAGTGTGACTTTACCAAAATAAAGGCTGGGACATTCATTGTAAACAGTCTGACCACAGACACTGCAGACACACTCATGTCACAGAAACCACCCCGTGTGGGGATACAAACAGAGTGGTATGGCAGCCTGTCTGCAATTTCGTTCGTTTCACTTGCATTGTCACTTTTGTCTCGCTTTAGAAACACGAACTGACTGAGCGGAATATAGTCTTTCTCGGCCGTAATCATACGGTGCTTTTATAGCACTATCACTGCTTTAAGGATTGGTCGAGTAATTCGGGAACGTGGTAAGAAGCCGATGGCTCTCACCGTGTTCAAACTTTACCAAATGTCTGCAGAAATCATTAGCCAACATCGGGAAAAAGTGCTTCCAGACATACCTGTGGAATTTCGGTTTGATAGGCCTTGAACTTCAGTGGAAGGAAGGGAAGCCCCGATGCAGGGCTGCCTGACCCTCTTTAAAAAAACTGTCACCAGAAATTCCAGCCGCAACACGACGTCATAGGAAGTGCCCAGCGATGGCCTGCAGCTATTGTGACGCAATAATGATACTGGCCCCAGGAACATGAATATGAATTCGGCGTGGGTCACGTGGTACTGAATCCAAAGAAAATAGAATGTCAGCAAACCAAACATGAGCAAAACCAACGTAGTGTACAAATTCTCATGCAAGGACTGCACAAAACACCACATAGGACAAACAGGAAGACAGCTAACGATCCGCATCCATGAACAACAACTAGTCACGAAACGACACGACCAGCTATCCTTAGTAGCCACACACACAGACGACAAGCAACATTGTTCGACTGGGACAACACTACTATTATAGGACAAGCCAAACAGAGAACAGCCAAGGAATGCCTAGATGCATGGCAGTCATCCACAGATTCAATCAACAAACACATCGACCTGGACCCAATATACCGGCCACTGCAGCGGACAGCTGGAACTGACAACCGGAAGCGGCAGGTACAAATCACTATAAATGACGGAGGAAACGTCACAGAAGCGCTTCACAGGAGGCTCCCAAGCACTGAGGATCTCACCGAGACAGGGGACGAAACGTCTGCAACACAAGTTCCCAGTTCGGCGAACAGAACCACAACAAAGTTTTTGTTTGCAGGAATTGAGTGACATAAACAGGATGCTCTCAAATTTCGACAGGAATTACACTTCCGTTCAAGATTAACGGAAAGCTTTGGAGCTCGGTTGCCGATTGTCGTAGCTCGCCGAGCTGGGAAGTTGATTTGCAGGCGTTACATCCTCTGTCTAGGTGACATCTTCAGTGCGTTGGACCCACCTGTGAAGCGCTGCTGTACTGTGTCTTCTGGAATTCATTTGGTTCTGTTTCTGCTGCTTTTGTTTGACGGTTCTGGTTGTTCTTTGCAGTGATTGGCACATGTCAATGTGTTTATTGGTGGAGTCCGTGGGTGAGTGCCGTGTTTGTTGATTTCTCTGGCTGCCCTCTGTTTAGTTGTGCTATGACCGTTGTGCTGTCCTCGTCGATTTTATCGTCCTTGTCATCTGTGTTTGTGTGGGTACCAGAGACAGTGTTTAATGGGTAGATGGTGTTTATGGTTACTGACTGCTAGTTGTCTGCCTGTTTGTCCTGTACTGTATAGTTTTCGTGCAGCCTTTGCATGGAATCTTGTAAACTATATATTTTTTCCACATGATGTGGTTGGGTCTTTTGTTCTGGTGAGTTGTTGTCTCTGCGTCGCTGTCAGTTTATGGGCTGTCATGAATCCGAGTGGTCGGAGATGTCTGGCTATAAGTTCTGTGAGGTTTATTATATAAGGTAAAGTGGTGAGTGTGTTGGGTCGTGGCAGATCCTCGTCCCGTTGTTTGTCTGCTCGGCAATTGTGGATGAACTTGCGGTGATATCCGTTCTTGGTGAAGCCTCTGTAGACGTGTTCTTCCTCCCTTCACAGGTCGGCAGTGCTGCAGTGTGTTGTCGCCCTTTTGAACAGCGTCCTAATGCAGCTTCTCTTGTCTGTGTTTTGGTGTTGTCGTTCAGGGTCTGGTCTTGGGATGTGGCTTTTCTATACACTTTTGTAGCACATCCCCCGTTCTGTGTCCTTTCTCCCATAAACCGTCAGCTTCCAGTTTCCTGTCACTTCAACCTCCCACTGTGTTCCCATGACACCATTTCAGTGTCTGATCTGCTGCAGTGATCCCACAAGGCACAGCGCAACCTGGAAGAGCGAAACCTCATTTTCTACGGAGAGACCGTGCTGCCTTCAGGACCCAACACCGAGTTCAATCATTTGTCCACCTTCTTCCACGGTCTTTACCCGCCCACACATCCCATCAGTTCCGAAGACGGATCGTTGGGCTCAAAACATTATCTCTCCTTTCTCTCTACAGATGGACTAGACCTGCTGGTTTTGTTCATTTGAAAATGAACAAAATGAGCAGGGAGACAGAATGAGAAGCACTGTTCTGGAAACTCTTTTGCTGCTTGCAATTCCGAGAACAATGGCGAATGTATTTCACACTGAGCAAGTCTCAGCTGGTTCAGGAGGTGCTGGAGCCAGCGGCCTGTGGCTCGTTGGTCGAGGGGTATGATTCTTGCATTGGGTCTTCTACCGCGCAGTCTTGCGAGAGATCCTGGCTTTCTTAACTTGACTTGTGCAAAAATGCCCGATTAAACTTCTCAAAAAGCACCTTCGTTAAACGAGGCTGGGCTCCCTGGAGTACGAATGGGACAGGAAGCGGGGAAGTGAAATGATTGGAGATAACGTTGAACAGGTTGACGTGAGTGGTCCCGTGTTTGAGGAAGGTCAGCAATGAAGGTAGTTTGGAAAACTGGGACAGCTCTCCTCGGAGAACAGAAGTTTGAAATCCGGCGTGGCAAGTTTTCCAAGTCATGAGGGGTCTAGAGGTTGGAAATAATGTCGTGAAATTGTTCCCACGTCTGAAAGGATCAGGAACGATTCGGCAGCGTTTTAAAGTAACGAGGAAAAGATGTAAAAGTGACATTCGGAAGAACGTTTTCGTACAGGGAGTGGTTAGGGTCAGTAAATCCCTGTCTGACTGTGACAAAGGGGCAGATTCAATGGACACACAATTGAATTCGGTGGTCTTGTTCGACCAACAGAATGTTCATATCAACACAGCCTCCACACCTCTGCACAGCAGTATCGTACATAACAGCCGTGGAGATCTTTGATATGAGTCTGGAACGTGCATGCCAGACGCCTGTCGAAAAGCTGAAGGGTTATGAGGAAAAGACTGGGCACGCCAAACGCAGAGTGGCGCAACGCAAGCGTGTGGCCCCCACAACCCAAAGACTCCTAGATCGATGCCATCCTCTGTTGCTATGGCTCAAGCTCTCCTTGAGTAGCTTTCCTTTGTAGTGAAGCCCTGTTCGATATCTTGCCTTTGCATCTGCTCCCCAAAACTTCGAGTGTCTGAGTGACATGTATCATACTGATACACTCGCCAAATTCACGCAAGTGAAGTGACTCGCTTCTGGACATTTGAGTGGTCTTCTCCTGCTCTCCGTCGAGTTCCTCTGAATTGAATCGTAAAACCACTTTTCTGAGATGTCAATGAGCTGATAAAGTTGAAACCCATGCCTTACGTTTTGGTCCATTCCCTGCAGTAATTCACCACGCCGGTTCGGACGTGAGTGATAAGACGGTCGGCATATCAGACTCAGACACATTCCCCCACGATTAGGACAGATCACCGATTGTGATTAACTTCAGAGAGAGGCACGTGACAGAGAATCGCCGTGGGTTGATGGGCTGAACGGCTTCTGTCTGCGCGAGAATGATGCTACGTGTCATGCTCCCAAGCGGGAGCAGAGTGGCGCAGCGGGAGCGTGCTGGGCCCATAACTCAGAGGTCGATGGATCGAAACCATCCTCTGCTATCGTTCACTGTCACCTTGATCTGCTTTCTTCAGCAAGTTGCCTTTGCACCCATTTGCCGAGTGTCCAAATGGCATGTTCGTATCGACGCACTCGCCAAATCCTCTCCATTCAAGGGCTGTGGTTTTCGAGATCTCAGTGATATTCTGTTCTTGGTCGGTTTCCTCTGAACTGAATCGCAAAACCAGTTCTCTACGATGCAAATGAGCTGGTAAAGTTGAAACCCGTGCCTTGCGGTTTCGGCCATTCCCTGCAGTAATTCGCCACCCTGGTTCAGACGTCAATGACAAGCATGTAAGAAACCGCATCACGACTCAGACATCGTCCCCCACTATGAGGACGGATACCACCGATTGTGAATAACCTCAGAGAGAGAGAGAGACGAGAGGGAGACAAGTGACAGTCAGTCGCCGTGGACTCCATGGGCTGAATGGCTTCTGTCTGCGCGAGAATGATGCTACGTGTTGCTGAGGGAGCAAAAATGGTTCATTTTTAACCGTCCCTTCCGGGTTGGACTGCCTGCAGTCCCTCAGCTCAGGGCCGTGGGGATGACTCTCAGTGAGTGAAGGTTTCACGCGGATTCTCTTCATCTGGGACACTTGGGGCTCAGATGTTAACTGCTGCGCGGTCGCAGCAAAGAAAGCGATGCCCACTTTGCAATAGACTTTCCGTAAGATTGCTGCGTGAAGACGATTTCTGAACACCATGCAGGCTGCACAACAATGTGAATTTACCTGGGCGAAGAGTCCTCGGTGTTCATTTCTCTCTGTCCTGCCAGCACAGCATCTTTCTGTCTCTCCGATAACAGACCTTTGGAGAAAGTTCACAATCAAAGTTGTTCATGTTCCCCGCATTAATGTAACTGACACCTCTCACCCCAAGAGTTTCAGAGAGAGAGAGAGAGAGAAAGAGGGAGAGAGAGCAGAAGAGCGAATGGACTCTTACCCTCCCCCAACCCTACATTCCCCCACCCCCCTCCCCCCAGAACAACGTGCAAGTAGAAATAAAATGGTTTAATTATCCGCCAGTGGAGATAGTCCAGTTCCTGGGGATGAGACAAACATCAGCACCCCCGGGGACAGAATGACCAGCAGATGTTCTGGAAAGGCTTTGCTGCTTGCAATTCTTGCAGCAATGTGGAATGTACTTCACACTGAGCAAGTTTCAGCTGGTTCAGAGTCTCCAACGTTCATTGCTGTGTTTGCCGCCAGCTCAGAGAAAGAACAATATGAAGGACGTAGGAGTGAATAACGATCCTCGTGAGAGGGCGAATAACTGTTAATGGAGACTGTTAGTGGCTAATAATACGTCGCGTGTCATACCAGACGAGGTGATAAACAGGAGTCTTTTGTGTGGTAGGGGTCAAGGACGTGGGGGAGTTCAGGCCCTATAGTTATAGAACTCGATATTGAAGACCGGAGGGCTGGAAGGGCTCCAAGTGGAAAATGAGATGTTGTTCTTTCATCTGGAGCTCGAACACTGCTGCAAGCCTGAGACAGGGATGTTGGCCAGGGAACAGGGTGATGTGTTAAAGTGGCAGGCAACCGCAAGGTCAGGGCCTTTAGTTTCTGCGGGCAGAAGCGGGATGTTCTGCGAAGCAGTCACCCAGTTTATGCTTCATGCTACGTTGGGGAAACGACACTGCGAGCAGAGAATGCGGTGGAATGAAATAGCAGCAGGGAGACTGGATGAGAAGCAGCTGTTCGGGAAAGTCTTTGCCGCTTGCAATTCTGAGAGCAATCTCAAATGTATTTCATACTGAGCATGTCTCAGGTCGCTCAAGAGGTCTGGGGCATTACCTGCGTGCGTGCTTTCTGGCTCGTTGGTCTAGGCGTATGATTCTCGCGTTGGGTCTGTTACTGCGCTGATTTGCGAGAGGTCCCGGGTTCAAATCCCGGACGAGTCCGCGTTTTTTAACTTGACTTGTGCAAAACTGCCTGATTAACTTTCTCAAAAAGCACCTTCGTGAAACCAGCGTGGGCTGCCTGGAGTACGAATGAGGCAGAAAACAGAGAAATGAAATGGTTGGAGATCGTGTTCAACAAGCGACTTGGATGCTGCCTGAACTGCTGTGCTCTTCCAGCACCACTAATCCACAATCTGGTTTCCAGCATCTGCAGTCATTGTTTTTACCATAGTGCTCAACAGGTTGACGTGAGTGGTGCGGTGTTTGAGGAATGTCAGCAATCAAGGTAGATTGGAAAATTGGGACAGCTCTCCTCGGAGAACCGAACTTTTCCAAGTCATGAGGGACCTAGAAACAGGAAATAATGTTGTGAAAATGCTCCCACGCCTGAAAGGATCCATAACGATTCGGCAGAATTTTAAGTCACGAGGAAAAGAAGTAAAAGTGACATTAGGAAGAACGTTTTCGTACAGGGAGTGGTGAGGGTCAGTAAGTCCCTGTCTGACATTGACAAAGAGGAAGATTCAATGGACCCAAAAGGGAATTCGGTGGTCACGTTCAGATGTGCAGATTTCCGCTGAGAAGGCGAGAGAATGAAACGACTAGAGTCACACGTTTACTTAAGTGTAGAACCAGCAGAGCGAAGGTGGGCCGCAGAGCCTCCGTCTGCGCTGTGACACATGTTGTGATTCAGTGTGAAATCACAGTTCGACCGACAGAATGTGGGAATTTAGAAAAAAGTTTATATTGACACAGCCTCCATACGTCTGCGAAACAGCATATCACACGACACCAGTGGAGGTCTTTGACATCAGGCTCGAAGGTGCCTGCCGCGTGCCAGACAAAAACCTGAAGTGTTCTGTGCAACCAGCTCCCCGAGCGGCAGCAGAGTGGCGCAGCGGGAGCGTGCTGGGCCCATCGACCTCTGATCGAAACCATCCTCTGCTATCGTTCACTGTCACCTTGATCTGCTTTCTTCAGCAAGCTGCCTTTGCATCTACTTGCCGATGTTCATATCGATCCACTCCATTCAAACGACATGGGTTTTTAGAGGTCTCAGTGGTATTCTGTTCTTGGTCGGTTTCCTCTGAACTGAATCGCAAAACCGGTTCTCTACGATGCTTATGAGCTGTTAAAGTTGAAACTCAGACATCGTCCCCCACTATTAGGACGGATACCACCGATTGTGAATAACCTCAGAGAGAGAGAGAGAGAGAGACAAGTGACAGACAGTCGCCGTGGAATCCATGGGCTGAATGGCTTCTGTCTGCGCGAGAATGATGCTACGTGTTGCTGAGGGAGCAAAAATGGTTCGTTTTTAACCGTCCCTTCCGTGTTGGACTGCCTGCAGTCCCTCAGCTCAGGGCCGTGGGGATGACTCTCAGTGAGTGAAGGTTTCACGCGGATTCTCTTCATCTGGGACACTTGGGTTCAGATGTTAACTGCTGCGCGGTCGCAGCAAAGAAAGCGATGCCCACTTTGCAATAGACTTTCCGTAAGATTGCTGCGTGAAGACGATTTCTGAACACTATGCAGGCTGCACAACAATGTGAATTTACCTGGGCGAAGAGTCCTCGGTGTTCATTTCTCTCTGTCCTGCCAGCACAGCATCTTTCTGTCTCTCCGATAACAGACCTTTGGAGAAAGTTCACAATCAAAGTTGTGCATGTTCCCCGCATTAATGTAACTGACACCTCTCACCCCAAGAGTTTCAGAGAGAGAGAGAGAGAGAAAGAGGGAGAGAGAGCAGAAGAGCGAATGGACTCTTACCCTCCCCCAACCCTACATTCCCCCACCCCCCTCCCCCCAGAACAACGTGCAAGTAGAAATAAAATGGTTTAATTATCCGCCAGTGGAGATAGTCCAGTTCCTGGGGATGAGACAAACATCAGCCCCCCCGGGGACAGAATGACCAGCAGATGTTCTGGAAAGGCTTTGCTGCTTGCAATTCTTGCAGCAATGTGGAATGTACTTCACACTGAGCAAGTTTCAGCTGGCTCAGAGTCTCCAACGTTCATTGCTGTGTTTGCCGCCAGCTCAGAGAAAGAACAATATGAAGGACGTAGGAGTGAATAACGATCCTCGTGAGAGGGCGAATAACTGTTAATGGAGACTGTTAGTGGCTAACAATACGTCGTGTGTCATAGCAGACGAGGTGATAAACAGGAGTCTTTTGTGTGGTCGGGGTCAAGGACATGGGGGAGTTCAGGCCCTATAGTTATAGAACTCGATATTGAAGACCGGAGGGCTGGAAGGGCTCCAAGTGGAAAATGAGATGTTGTTCTTTCATCTGGAGCTAGAACACTGCTGCAAGCCTGAGACAGGGATGTTGGCCAGGGAACAGGGTGATGTGTTAAAGTGGCAGGCAACCGCAAGGTCAGGGCCTTTAGTTTCTGCGGGCAGAAGCGGGATGTTCTGCGAAGCAGTCACCCAGTTTACGCTTCATGCTACGTTGGGGAAACGACACTGTGAGCAGCGAATGCGGTGGAATGAAATAGCAGCAGGGAGACTGGATGAGAAGCAGCTGTTCGGGAAAGTCTTTGCCGCTTGCAATTCTGAGAGCAATCTCAAATGTATTTCATACTGAGCATGTCTCAGGTCGCTCAAGAGGTCTGGGGAATTACCTGCGTGCGTGCTTTCTGGCTCGTTGGTCTAGGCGTATGATTCTCGCGTTGGGTCTGTTACTGCGCTGATTTGCGAGAGGTCCCGGGTTCAAATCCCGGACGAGCCCGCGTTTTTTAACTTGACTTGTGCAAAACTGCCTGATTAACTTTCTCAAAAAGCACCTTCGTGAAACCAGCGTGGGCTGCCTGGAGTACGAATGAGGCAGAAAACAGAGAAATGAAATGGTTGGAGATCGTGTTCAACAAGCGACTTGGATGCTGCCTGAACTGCTGTGCTCTTCCAGCACCACTAATCCACAATCTGGCTTCCAGCATCTGCAGTCATTGTTTTCTTACCATAGTGTTCAACAGGTTGACGTGAGTGGTGCGGTGTTTGAGGAATGTCAGCAATCAAGGTAGATTGGAAAATTGGGACAGCTCTCCTCGGAGAACCGAACTTTTCCAAGTCATGAGGGACCTAGAAACAGGAAATAATGTTGTGAAAATGCTCCCACGCCTGAAAGGATCCATAACGATTCGGCAGAATTTTAAGTCACGAGGAAAAGAAGTAAAAGTGACATTAGGAAGAACGTTTTCGTACAGGGAGTGGTGAGGGTCAGTAAGTCCCTGTCTGACATTGACAAAGAGGAAGATTCAATGGACCCAAAAGGGAATTCGGTGGTCACGTTCAGATGTACAGATTTACGCTGAGAAGGCGAGAGAATGAAACGAATAGAAACACACGTTTACTTAAGTGCAGAACCAGCAGAGCGAAGGTGGGCCGCATGGCCGCCGTCTGCGCTGTGACACATGTTGCGATTCAGTGTGAAATCACAGTTCGACCGACAGAATGTGGGAATTTAGAAAAAAGTTTATATTGACACAGCCTCCATACGTCTGCGAAACAGCATATCACACGACACCAGTGGAGGTCTTTGACATCAGGCTCGAAGGTGCCTGCCGCGTGCCAGACAAAAACCTGAAGTGTTCTGTGCAACGAGAAAATGTTTCAATTATCCACCAGTGGAGAGAGCCCGGTCCCTGGGGACGCGGCAAACAGCAGCTTCCTGGGAGATGGGACACAAATTGAGAAGCAGATGGTCTTGAAACTCTTTGCTGCATGCAATTCTGGGAGCGATGTACAATGTATTCCGTACTGAGCAATTTCAGCTGTTTCAGGAGTTCACTGCGCCCATGGCAGGTTGTTCATTGTTCTCGGGATATGATTCCACCTTTGGGTCTTCGAGCATAAGCAGACATGGGAGAGTTACCGGGTATCAATCCCAGACGAGCCTTCATTTTTTAAATTGACTTGGTCAATTTTCTCGAAAAGCCGGTTCATTAAATGAGATCGGACTGCCTGGATTAGTGATGGAGTAGAGCTACCATTGCAGCGAACATGTGAACGGAAACACTCGCTCAAAATAACAAGTATTGCAGATTGTTCGACCGCGCAGTCTGACTCTGAATAAATCCTCCAGCTGCATTTTTGCTCAATTCTGAGGGTGATACTTCAGGAAGCGGGGAAGTGAAGTGATTGCAGTCAGCGCTGAACAGGTTGAAGTGAATGGTACCGTCCTGAGGAATGTCAGCAATGAAGGGAGATTGGAAAGTTGGGACAGTTCTCTTTGGAGAACAGAGGGCTGAAAGCTGGTCTGATTGAAGTTTTCCACGTCATGGGGGGGGGGGGGTCCAGACAGAGGAAATAATGCAGTGAAAATGCTCCCAGGCCTGAAAGGATCGAGAACGATTTGGCAGAGATTTAAAGTCATCATGAAAAGATTATGTTGCAAAAGTACCCACACCGTGCTGTCACCAACTGAACGAAGCAGCAGTTTGCGATTTAGTTCTCACATTGGGGGAGCTGAGCATTTACCCAAACAATGGGCACGCCACCTCTCTGCTAAAGGGTTCACAAATCAAACTGACAGCAAAGCTTCACATGTGATCGAAAGTTTCCAGCAGATACCCGGAGTGAGCGCACGCCTTGGTCGATTTGGAATAGACGAAGTTGACTTCAGCAAGCCTGATGTGACTTGAATACGCAACCTTCGGATCTGGAGTCAAACGCGCTTACGATACGCCACAAGCGTACAAGGCCCCAAGTGCTTCTATTCACGGTTAAGGGAAGTGATCGCACTGCAATGATTTTACGGTTGAGTAACAGCGGAGATCAACAGTTCATGTCTGTTCTGTCTCTCCCCCCTCTCCTTGTGTCTCTCGAAACAATTTCCAACTCTACCTCAACAAAAAGCTGAAAGAACGGCGGACGCTGTATATCAGAAACAAAAAAACAGGAGTTGCCAGTGACCCTTCCACACAACAGATGGTGATTGGGAAAATGTCGGTTTATTTGCGAAAAATGTTGTGGGAGGAAGGCGGATGCAGTAAATGATAGATCAGGACAGAGCCCAAAGCGAGGGAAGAACTGTTGGACAGGAAAGGGAGTTGATAACAATCTGCGTGGGAGGGTGAATAACTGTTATTGGGGACTGTTCGTGGCTAAGAAAGGTCGTGTGTAATGACAGACTATGTGATAACAAGGTTAAAACAATGACTGCAGATGCTGGAAACCTGTATTCCTGATGAAGGGCTTTTGCCTGAAACGTTGATTTTACTGCTCCTCGGATGCTGCCTGAACTGCTGTGCTTTTCCAGCACCACTAATCCAGTATGTGATAACAAGGCTTGGTGTGTGTGGAAGGAACGAGGATACTATGGAGTTCAGGCCCTAGAATTATTGAATTCGATCTTGGGACCGGGGGGATGTCTGGTCCCCAAGTGCAATACTCGGTGCTCTTCGTTCTGCTAGTGCTGAGCTTCGCTGGAACACTACAGCAAACCTGAGACAGAGATGTTGGCCAGGGAACAGGGTGGGGTGTGGAATTGGCAGGCAACTGGAAGCTCAGGGTCTTTTTTGCGGGCAGAACGTAGATGTTCTGTGCAGCAGTCACCCAGTTTATGCTTCGTTTTCCCCAATGTAGATGAGGCCACATTGTGAGCAGCAAATGCAGTAGACTGGGTTGTGGGTAGTGCAGGTAAAGTGCTGCTTCACCTGGAAGGTAAGTTTGGGCCCTTGGATAGTGAGGAGGGAGCAGGTAAATGGGCTGGTGTCACACATTCGGCAGTTGCAGGGGAAAGTGCCGTTAGACTATTGGGGTGGGAATGTGGGTAGGGTTGTTGGGAATGAAGGAAGAGTGGACCCAAGGTATAACTCCTGCCCATTTACCTGTCTGCCAAATAGAGGAATTTGTTAAGTGTGTACAAGGAAATTTTCTAATTCACAATGTGGATGTACATACTGGCGAGGGTGTAAAACCGAAGAGCCAACAACCACAATTCTATTAACATTAGAATAGTGATTGAAAATAATATATCAGAGCGAAAAGTTGAAGTCCTAAATTGGAGGAAGATTCAGGTATTAGGCAAGATCTTTTAAAAGCTGATTGGGGGCAGATGTTCGCAGGTTGCTGGAAAATGGGAAGCCTTCAGATATGAGATAACAAGAGTACAAACACAGTATATTCCAGTTAGGGTGAAAGGAAAGGCTAGTAGGTGTAGGGAATGCTGGATGACGAGAGAAAATGAGATTTTGGTTAAGAAAAACAAGGAAGCATATGTCAGGTACAGACAGAGAGATCGAGTGAATCCTTAGAGTATAAAGGCAGTTCGAGCATACTTAAGAGAGAAATCATGAGGGCAAAAAGGGGACATGAGATCGCTTTGAAAAATAGAATTCAGGAGAATCCAAAGGGTTTTTATAAATACATTAAGGACAAAAGGGTAGCAAGGGAGAGAATTTGGCCCCTCAAATATCAGCAAGGCAGATTACGTGTTGAGCTGCAGTAGATGGAGGAGATGCTGAACGAATATTTTGCATCAGTGTTTACCGTGGAGAAGGGCATGGAAGATACAGAATGTGGGAAATAGATGGTGATATGTTGGAAAATGTCCACATTACAGAGGAGGAGGTGAAGGATGTCTTGAAATGCATAAAAGTGGATACGTCCCCAGTACCTTATCAGGTGTACCCTAGAACTCTGTGGAAAGCTACGGAAAGCATTGTTGGGCCTCTTGCTGAGACATTTGTATCATAGATAGTCACAGGTGAGGTGTCGGAGGACTGGAGGGTGGGTAACTTGGTGCCACTGTTTAAGAAAGTGGTAAGGAAAAGCCAGGGAATGAAAGACCAGTTAGCCTAACATCCGTGGGAGTCAAGTTGTTGGAGAGAATCCTGGGAGATAAGATTTACATGCATTTGGAAAAGAAAGAATTGATTAGCGATAGTCAGCATGGCTTTGTGCGTGGGAAATCATGTCTCACGAACTTGATTGAGTTTTCTGAAGAAGGAGTTTGATTCAGATAAATGCAAGGTACTGCATTTTGGGAAAGCAAATCTTAGCAGGACTTATACACTTAATGGTAAGGTCCTAGGGAGAGTTGCTGAACAGAGACCTTGGAGTGCAGGTTCATAGCTCTTTGAAAGTGGAGTCACAGGTAGATAGGATAGTGAAGAAGGAGTTTGGTATGCTTTCGTTTATTGGTCAGAGTATTGAGTATAGGAGCTGGGCGGTCATGTTGCGGCTGTACAGGACATTGGTTTGGCCAATGTTGGAATATTGCGTGCTGTTCTGGTCTCCTTCCTAACGGAAAGATGTTGTGAAACTTGAAAGGGTTCAGAAAAGATTTACAAGAATGTTGGAGGATTTGAGCTATAGGGAGAGGCTGAACAGGCTGGGGCTGTTTTCCCTGGAGCGTCAGAGGCTGAGGGGTGACCTTATAGAGGTTAACATAATTATGAGGGCCATGGATAGGGTAAATAGACAAATTATTTCCCCTGGGGGGGTGGAGTCCAGAACTAGAGGGCATAGGTTTAGGGTGAGAGGGGAAAGATATAAAAGGGACCTAAGGGGCAACCTTTTCATGTAGAGCTTGGTACGTGTATGGAATGAGCTGCCAGAGGAAGTGGTGGAGGCTGGTACAATTGCAACATTTAAAAGGCATTTGGATGGGTATATGAGTAGGAATGGTTTGGTGGGATATGGGCCAGGTGCTGGCAGGTGGGCCTAGATTGGGTTGGGATATCTGGTCGGCATGGATGGGCTGGACCAAAGGGTCTGTTTCCATGCTCTACATCTCTATGACTCTAAGTAAGAAAGTGGATTGATGAAAGCAGAGTGGTGGACGTGATCTGTATGGACTTCAGCAAGGCCGTCAACAAGGTTCCTCATGGGAGACGGGTAGGAAAGTTTTGATCTCGTGGAATACAGGGAGAACTATCCATTTGGATACAGAACTGGCTCGAAGGCAGAAGACAGAGGGTGGTGATGGAGTGTTGCTTTTCAGACTGGAGGCCTGTGACCAATAGTGAGTAACAAGGATCAGTGCTGGGTCCACTATTTTTTGTCACTTATACAAATGATTTGGATATAAACATGGAGGTATAGTTAGCAAGTTTGTAGATGACACCAAAATTGGAGGTGTAGTGGACGCAAAGAAGATTAACTCAGATTACAATGGGACTTTGATCAGATGGGCCAATGGGCAGAGGAGTGGCAGATGGAGGTTAATTTCGGTTAAAGTGGGGTGCTGCATTTTGGAAAAGCAAATCAGAACAGGGCTTTTATACTTGATGGTAAGGTCCTCGGGAGTGTTGCTGAACAAAGAGACCGTAGAGTGCAGGTTGATAGCTCCTTAAAAGTAGAGTCGCATGCAGATAGGATAGTGAAGTAGGCGTTTGTTCTGCTTTGCTTTATTGTTCAGAGTATCGAGTAAAGTCATTGAGAGCTCATGTTGCCACTGTTCAGTACATTGGTCATGTCACTTTTGGAATATTGCATGTAATTTTGGTCTGCTTCCTATCGGAAAGATGTTGTGAAACTGGAAAGGGTTCAGAAAAGATTTACAAGGATGTTGCCAGGGTTGGAGGATTTGGCCTAAATGGCCTACCCCTCCGGTTACTATGAATCTGTAACCCTGCATTCCCCATAGAGGGTTCCCATGGCACAGAGGAGATTTTCTAATCTAAAATTAACCCCCTTGCTTTGCTTGAACTCAAACTGCTTGACTTGGAGGAGAGTGGGAGTTTGCAAAGTGTCCTCCGCTCCACACGTGCCTCAACTGCGGCACAGCTGCTCGGCCCGCCCTCCATTGTTAACATCACAACGGCGATGCAGACCTGTCAGTTTCAGAGTGAAACTTCCTCCCTGTGGGCAACACCTGGGAGCAAAGCAATGTCACCTGCTTTCCATTCCCCATCCTCCGCAAGTGGGGCAGGGGTAGGGAGGGGGAGGTGGGGTGTATTTTCCTTGTTTATTCCCTCAGTTTGGCACGTTTACAGTTTTCACCCTGGAAAAGGTTGCTTCTTTCCTCATGTTCACAATTAAAAGGCGAGTTTCTCATGGAACTGAGCAACATTTAATGGATTGGCACGTTGATATAAAATGTAGACGTATGTTGCTTCATTTGGTGTATGTCTGATATTGTTGGCTGTTGTAAAAGTTTCTTTACAATTATTATTCACCTTCTAACGTAATAATGGGGTCACGTCCTTTTTTGTCATCATTTTTTATTTAATCCGACAGCAGGAAGTAATTCAATAACTTTACTGGCTTTCTTTCCTGAAGCAGCCTTGACATTTCATTTTCATATCCTTGATTCAGCTCCATTTCCAGCACCTTTTTGGGCAGTTTTTTTTTACATGTTATTGTCGCCGAAATGAAGTTTTCCTCAATACACAGCTAAGGCTACCTGACTGCATGAGAGTATTCAGCTTTCTGTGTGTTGGGTAATATGTGATCTGCAGGCATCTGGCAATCTACAGAAATTGCCACCTTTGTTATGTTCATTCAGCTGTACTGACCGTGATCACTTATTTTGTGATTTTTTTTGCAGGAAGATGTGCAGAAAGAAATCTGAAAACAAATGATGCATCAACTTCTGACAGAGCCACTTGATTCACTGGGACTTGAATATCAGCAGCCATTCCAATCAAGAAGACATGTTTCCTTTTGTTTGCTTGAGAGATTCTGGACACTGGTGTGGCAGGAAGAATACTGAGACACCGAGTGAGGGAGATTCAGTGCGCTGACTGTGAAAAGTGCTTCAAACCAGTTACTCAGCTTGGGGGAATCAAAGTCTCACCCCTCACGGTGGGAAAACCTATGTCCCCATTCTGTTTGTAATTTCAAACACAGACAAACACAAGGAAAGCTCCCCCAATGGGGAAACCGTGGAAATGTGGGGACTGTGTGAAGGGATTCCCTTCCCCATCCGTGTTGGAAATCCACAGACGTATTCACAGCGGGAGAGGCCATTCACCTGCTCGGTGTGCAGGAAGGGCTTCAGTCAGATCAGCCATCTGGAGACGCACGAGTGGATCCACAAGTGAGAGAAGCCATTTATGTGCTCACACCTTAGAGAGGCCATTCACCTGCTGTCAGTGCCGGAATGGCTTCACCTGCTCCTCTCACCTGCGGAGGCACCATCGAGTTCAGGTGCTTTCGCAGGGGGTTTGAAGGAGTGATGGCCGAGTGCCAATCGCTTATGCCACGAACCGGCGATTCTCCTGCCCCTTGGATGCTGCCGGACCTGCTGTGCTTTTCCAGCACCACAATCAAGTGTGATCTCCAACATCTGCAGTTCTCACTTTCTCCTCGAGGGCAAGGTGGGACTTGTCTTTTATTCACTCATTCACTCCTTATAGCCTGTCCTTTGTTGTGCAAATACATCAATGCAAGTTTCAGAAAGATTTCTGCAGCTTTTTAAAAATAAATTAACATTCTTCCGGACTTTAACGAAGCTTCTGAATATATGATTTGAGTTATTCTCAATTTTAAAAATCAGCTATTTCTCACATTCCCTGTTTCCCAGGTAGAGTCATCACCAACTATTCTCGCTCTCTCCTTAGAAGGGCTTCATAGAGGGCTGAGGCAGGAGAAAGGATGGGGGGGGGCGGTCGCTGGTGGTGGTGGAGAAGGGAGAGAAATGGACAGGGGGTCAGACTGGCGTTCAGAGGGTTGGGGGATAGAATAGGGGGTGCAGTGTGAGGAGTGAGAATGGGCAGGGGGCAGTGGGTGCGGAGAAAATGGACAGAGGTGTAGAATGTGAAGAGAGGGACAGCGCTGACAGGGTGTCAGTGTCCCACGAACTGGAACCCACTCCTCCCACAGCAGACTTGGGACAATCATTTCTCAATATACGCATGGCTAAGGCAGTGGAATCATATCATCCCTACAGGCCATTCATACCGACCTTCCCAACAGCGTCCCACCCAGACCCACTCGATTACGCTGCAACCCTGCAGTTCCCCATGGCTATTTCCTGATGAAGGGTTTTGCCCGAAACGTCGATTCTCCTGCTCCTCGGATGCTGTGCTTTTCCAGTACCACACTCTTGACCCTAATCTCCAGCATCTGCAGTCCTCACTTTCGCCCTATAAGGGATGAATGTTCTATTCCTAGTCTTTTAAATCTTTCAAAATCTTTCCCCCTCGCCCTAAACCTTTATCCCCTAGTTTTGGAATCCCTCTACCGTGGGGAAAAGACAGAAACGTTGAGCAGCCAAACAAAATGCAAAAGGAATAACATGTCAAGGCACAGGGAAAAAAAAACATTTCGACAAAAAATTGCTTTGGTATTTTTCTCTCGTATTCGCATTTGGACACTTGAAATTTGTCATGATCTGGAGGTGCCCGTGTTGGACTTGGGTGTACGAAGTTAAAAATCACACAACACCAGGTTACAGTCGAATAGGCTTCTTTGGAAGCACTAACTTTCGGAGCGCTGCTCCTTCATCAGGTGGTTGTGGAGTATAAGATCATAAATTCTGTGTTACGATGTTATACTCCACAACCACGTGATGAAGGAGCAGCGCTCCAAAAACCCGTGCTTCCAAATAAGTCTATTGGACTATAACCAGAGGTTTTGTGATTTTTAACAGTTTGCAACAAATTCCTGATAATGAGCATGCTCCGCGGTGTCAGCAAGCAATGCACATGACCGCCGGTGTCAGCAAAGCACTGCGCACAATTGGTTCGCCGCAGAAACGGCGCGTGAGCTCCTTTCTATGGACCATTGGAGGACCGGAAGGAGTCTGGTCCTCCTGCCAATCAAAGCCGGCCATTGTCGAAATGCGGAGGTTGGACCGTGAGCTCTGAAGATGCTGCTGCTCTTTTCTCTCTGAATGAGGATTAAACTTCACTCCAGACTGTAACTTCCTTCCTCTGTCTAACATTTGTGAGTACAACAGTCTTTTTCTCACCACATTTTTTTTCATTCTGGGGTTGATTGTTGACTTGCAGCAACTGAAAGATTGAATCAAGGAAAAGTTGATCCAGGTCTGTATCTCAGTTTGCAAACACATGGCAAATGCAGTATCACAATGTGAAGTTCTCGTCTTTGCAGTGAAAAAAACGCAGAGAGGAGGCGCATTGTTTAGATGGTGATATGTTGAGATGTGGCGAAAGTGAGATGCTGGAGATCAGAGTTGAAAAGTGTAGCACTGGAAAAGCACAGCAGGCCAAGCAGCAACTGAGGAGGAGGAGGAGAGTCGACATTTCGGGCATGAGCCTACATCAGGAACGATGTGTGGATGGACAAAGGGGCCTCAGTCCCCTTCGAAACCAGTCAGTGCCAGTTGTCAGACAGATGCAGCAAGCAATAAGCAAAGCAAGTGGTATATCAGCAAGAGGAATTGAGTTCAGAAGTGGGATGTCTTCCTGCAGTTAGATCGGTCATGGAGTGTATTCCAGGCTGAGTTCACTTGACTTTGAAGAACAAAGAAGTTATGGGGAAAGAGAAGAAAATGGTTTCAAGACCACTACAGAACAGTTACAGAGTCATACAGCCCAGAAACTGACCATTCAGTCGAACTGGTCCATGCTGACGGTATTCTGAAACTATACTGGTCCCACCTGCCAATGATTGGCCCATATCCCCCCGAACCTTTCCTATTCATGTACTTATCCAAATGTCTTTTAAACATTGTAACTGTACCTGCATCCAGCAACTCGTCTGGAAATTGATTCCACACACGAATTACTCTTTGTCTTAAAAAAACGGTGCCCCTCATGTCTTTTTAAAATATTTGTTTTCTCATCTTCCAAATTTGCTCCGTAATCTTGAAACCCCACCCTAGGGAAAGAATACCTGCCATTCACCTCATCTACACCCCTCATGATTTTATAATCCTCTCTAAGGTCACCTCTCAACCTCCAATGCTCCAGTGAAAAAAGTCCCAGCCTATCCACCTAGATGCAGTTATAGTCATATCCAGTTATGAATATACTGTTCAATGCTGGTGCCAGCTGGCAAGACCAAATGACCTATTCCTGCTCCCAATTCTCTCACTCTGTGTCCAGGATAGCAAGAGACCAAATGACACAGGAGCAGACATTAGGCCATTCAGCTGATCATATCTGCTCCACCATTCAACCATGGCTGATACATTTTGAAATTTGAATTTTGGAAAGGCAGATCAGGGCAGGATCTACACATTTAATGGGGAATGTTGTTGAATAAAGATATCTTGGAGTGTTGGTTCATATTTTGTTGAAAGTGGAGTCGCAGGTAGATAGGTTTAGTATACTTGCTTTTATAGGTCAGTGCATTTCAGTACAGAAGTTGGGAGGTCATGTTGCGGCTGTGCAGGACATTGATTAGGCCTCTTTTGGAATACTGCATTCAGTCTGGTTTCCCTGCTACATGAAAAGTGTTGCGAACCTTTGCAAGGATTTGGAAAAGATTTACAAGGCTATTGCCAGAGTTGGAGGGTTTGATCTATATGGAGAGGCTGAATGGGCTGGGGCTGTTTTCTCTGGAGCATTGGAGACTGAGATGTGACTTAATAGAAGTTTATAAGGAGCATGGATAGGGTGAATAACCAAGATCTTTTCCCCAGAGTAGTGGAGTCCAAAACTAGAGAGTATAGGTCTGAGGTGAGAGGGGAAATATTTAAAAGGAACTTTACAGGCACCTTTCTCACACAGAGGGTGTTGTGTGTATGGAATGAGCTGCCAAAGGAAGTAGTGGAGGCTGGTATAATTACAGCATTTTAAAAGGCATCTGGTAAAAGGGAGAATTGAAAGGGATATGGGCTAATTGCTGGAAAATGGGACTATGTTAATTTGGGATATCTGGTCAGCATGGACAATTTGGACTGAGGGAAAACAGAAGTGTTGACATTGTATTTCCAATGCTGTCCATCAATGGGAGCGGTGAATCAGTAACTGGTATCGTTAGAAACCTTACAATTTTCAGTACTGCAGGTATTGCATTGTCTCATCAGCATTGTAAAGGTTACAGGCAGCAGTGGGAGGTGTGGGCTGGATTCACTAGAAATGATGAAGCAGTTACAGAACACACATACGAGAGGACAGGGGGGGACTTGTCTTTCGATTTGCAGAAAGTGGGAGGTTCTGGGTGCTGTGGTCTGGGGCAAGCACAACTGCGGTAAATCTTGGAATCCCGATAGCGTGGAAGCAGGCCATTTATCCCATCAATTCCACACTGACCTATCCAAACAGCATGCCACCCAGACCCACCCTATCTAGTTGTTTTTGCTGGTGGGTGAGACTAGGTAACAAGATTAAGGGTACGTTTAAGACAGAGGAGGAGAACTCGAGAGTGGTGAATCTATGAAATTCTTTGCCCAAGGAAGCAATAGAAGCAGGCATATTCGAGACACAGTTCGATGGGATTTTGTATGGTAGGTGAATTTAGGGTAGTCAGGATAATGCAGGTAAAGAGGAGCTGAGATGATGGATAGATCAGACATGACCTTAAAGAATGGCAGAGTAGGCTCGATGGGCCAAATGGCTTACTCCTGCTTCTATTGCTGTGAACGTATAAACCTGCATTTCTCATGGGCAATCCGAATCAAGGCAGGTGAGCAATGTAGTGATGTGGAAAATGAACATCAGAGAATGATAGAAAGGGACAAGGAGAGTAAATGTCCCAGCAATCAAGACTGGATTCTACAAATCACAAAAATTGAACCTGAAGACTGTATGTCTGAATGTGTGCTGGATTGTTACAAAAGTGGATGAATTGACTGCACACATTAAAGACAATATGATCTGAGACTCCTTCCAGAGACATGGCTTCAGGAATGACAAGGATTGAATTCTGAATATCGAGGGGCAACATGGCATTCAAGTCAAATGGGAAGCTAGGTAATGGTAGAGGGTTGGCACTGCTAATCAAAGCTCGGATAACATGGTATACAAGCCGCATGGTTATGATTTTTCACCTTCTAATATAGTAATGGAATTACATCCTGTATTTCTTGTAATCATTTTTAGTTAATAGGTCAGCAGGAAGTCATTCAGCAACTTTACTGGCTTTCTTTTCTGAAGCAGCCTTGACATTTCATTTTCAAAACCTTGACTCAGCTCCATTTCCAGCACCTTTTGTAGGAAGGTTGTTCCAGGTCATTGTCACCTAAATGAAGTTTTCCTCTTAATATATACTTCACGCTACCTGGCTGCGTGAGGGTTTTCGGGTTTTTGTGTCATGGATAATATATGATCAGCAGGCATCTGGCAATCTACAGGAATTGTCACCGATGTTAAGTTCATTTGACTGTACTGACCGTGACTTATTTTGTCATTTTATTTGCAGGAAGACATGGGGAAAGAAATCTGAAACCAAAAGATAATCAACTTCTGACAGAGCCACTTGATTCATTGGGACTTGAATATCAGCAGCCATTCCAGTCGAGAAGACATGTTTGCTTTTGTCTGCTTGGACACTGGTGCGGCAGGAAGAATACTGATACACCCGAATGAGGGACATTCAATGCGCTGACTGTGGAAAGTGCTTCAAACCATTTACTCAGCTTGGAGTATCAAAATCTTACCACTCACGGTGGGGAGAGACTGTGTATCCTTTCTGTTTGTAATTTGAAATACAGTGACACAAGGACAGCTTCCCCCCATGTGGAAATGTTAGTACTGTGGGAGAAGATTCCCTTTCCTATCGATGCTGGAAACCTACAGACGCATTTACATGGAGGAAAGGGGAGAGGCTGTTCACCCACTCCGTGTGCGGACAGGGATTTAGTGAGATGGGCCATCTGCAGAAGCACCAGCGGGTTCATGTGGAAGAGAAGCCGTTCAAGTGCTCCATGTGCGGGAGGGAGTTCACTCGGTCATCTACACTGCTGGCCCACCAGCGGGTTCAAACCGGAGAGAGACCGTTCACTTGCTCTCTGTGCGGGAAGGGCTTCACCCGCTCCTCCCATCTGCAGAGACACCAGTGAGTTCACCTACCATCGCAGCGGGATTGAAGAAGCTTCGGCCGAGTGCCATTATCGACTGCATTAATAACCCAGTTCTGGGGACTCCCGGGTTTGAATAACAGATGGTGGATTTGAAATTCAGTCAAAAATCTGGAGTTCAGAACCTCATGATGAGAAAAACATCCCAATCTGATTCACTCATGTTTTAGGGAAGGAAACTGCTGTTGTGGGAAAGGATTCACTCAGTCGTCCCAGCTGCATCCTTTACCTGGTCTGGTCTACACCTGACTCCAGATCCACAGCAGTGTGGTTGACGTTTGACAGCCCCTCGGCAAATGCGCAGGGAGAATCTTACTTGGATACAGGATATGGGTTGCAATTGCTGAGTGAAGCAATACTACCTCCAGGTTAGGTGTTCCAAGGATCCAATTACAAAGGGACAACTCGGCTGACCAACAGTGAAGAAACTGGGATGCAGGGGAGTGTGTACGCTTTGACCTTAAGCTGTTAAAAATGCAAATAAGCTACTCTTTCTATGCCTTTTTGCTGGGGAGATCTGAAGCTGTAACAAAGTGGGTCACAATAAAAGTTAGGCAGCATCTGAGGAGCAGGAAAATCGACGTTCCAGGCAAAAGCCATTCATCAGGAATCTGATTCCTGATGAAGGGCTTTTGCCCGAAATGTCAATTTTCATGCTCCTCAGATGCTGCCTGACCTGCTGTGCTTTTCTAGCATCACTCTAATCCAAACTCTGATCTCTAATATCTGCAATCCTCACTTTTGCCACAATAAAGTTTACCTGAACTTACCGAAGGACTCAGACATGGAAGGCGATGAGATCCAACAGGTTTTTCTTTGAAAGTTGCTCATTTCTTTCAATCTCCAGTGTGAGGTTTCTAATGCCATATATTAGAAGGAGCAGTCAATGTGTAGCTCGTATTATTCGAAATTGTTCGTTTTTCAGGACTGCAGGTTCATCATTTCTTCAGCATTGTAAAGTTTACTGGCACCAGTGGGAGGTGTGGGCTGTTTTCATTAGAAACAAAGTTAAAAATCACACAATACCAAGTTATCGTCCAACAGGTTTATTTGGAAGCACTAGCTTTTGGAGCGCTGCTCCTTCATTGGGTAGCTGTGGAGCAGGATCATAAGACACAGTATTTGTAGCAAAAGGACATTGAATGATATATTGAACAAACCTAGATTGCTTTGAAGTGTTTCATCTTTAGAATGGGTATCAGATTTCAGTTCATTAATATATAAATCCCAGCACTTTTTTAAAAGTCACAGTCTCGAGATAACTGAAGGTTTTATAAAAAGAGGTGACATCTCAGCTCAGACAATACATGAATGATGTGAGGTTCGAGTCTGTCTTGAGTCAGACTGGTTCTATTTCCAAAGTAGGAATGTATAAAATATTACATGAAGTGATTGCCTGCAGATTATGCACTTTTTGAGCAAAATAGAATGTATCTACAAATATAATTCTGCACATGCAAATGCACCTTATGTCTTTCTTTCCTGCACAGGACCTCCAACCAACACTATACACCAGATATATTGATGATCTTTTTTCCTCTGCACCCATGGCGAGGAGTCACTTAATTAATGACACTGACATTAACAAGTTTCATCCCACCATCACACTCACCATGGACTACTCTTTAGTATCTGTCTCATTTTTGGACACATGCGACTCGATAGAAATAGAATCAGTCTGACGTAACATTGGGACACAGACAGACTTTAATTTAACACCTTCAATGCATTATCTGATTGAGATGACACCTATTGTTAAAACCTATCTTGAGAACATAACTTTTAAAAAGTTTTGGGATTTACATGTGAAGGAATCGAAACTAACATGGTCACTCTAAAAGATGATAGAGGTAAGCTAAATTTGTTTAATATTACGTTCCATGACTCTGCAATCCTGTTGCTAAAGCGTCTGTGTATTATGATTCTGCTCCACAACCACCCGATGAAGAAGCAGCGCTTCGAAAGCTAATGATTCCAAATAAATTGGAAATAAATAAACGGTTGGACTATAACCTGGCATTGTGTGATTTTTAACTTTGAAAATCTGTCAGTAATAATCAGCATCTCTATACTGCGCATGCTACTCGGTGTCAGCAACCATTTCGCGTGTGGGTCATGCGACATGGGGAAACGCCCCAGGATCTTGTTTGGTGAACCAATGGGACGCTCTGGAGGACCTGATGGGGACTGGTCCTCCTGCCAATCACAGCAAACCTATAGAGTGGATGCGGACGTAGGATCATGTGCTTCTGAGGTTGGTGCTGCTTCTCTGTCTCTCTGAATTAAGATTGAGCTTTAGCCCAGACTGCAACTTTCTTCCTCTGTCCAACATCTGTGAGTACAATGGTCTCTTTTCTCACCCCATTTTCCATTCCGGGGTTAAACTGTTGACTTGCAGACATTGAAGCGAAATGGAGTGAATCCAGGGAGGGGACAGATTCTGGGCAAGTGAGTTCAGTTTTGTGTCTCTATTGAAAAACACAGGGCAAATGCAGGAACCTTTTTATCAGAAATGATGTGTAGATCTACAGATGTAGATGTCATTCTACACCAATCAGTGCCAGTTGTAAGACAGATGCAGCAAGCAATCAGCAAGGCAAGTGGCGTGTTAGCAAGAGGAATTGAGCTGAGAGGTGGGGATGCCTTCCTGCAGTTAGGGTGTCATTGAATACGTCCAAGGCTGAGTTCATCTGATTTTTGAATAACAAAGAAGTGGGATGGTTATGGGGGAAAGCAAAAAAATGGTTTTAAGACCAGTATAGATTGGTTACAGAAACAGACCCTTCAGTCCAACTAGTCCATGCTGATCAATTATCCTAATCTAGTCCTATTTGCCAGCACTTGGTCCACATCCCTTTAAACCCTTCCTATTTATAGACCAATCCAGATGCCTTTTAAATGCTGTAATTATACCAGCCTCCACCACTTCCTCTGGCTGGTCATTCCATACACGCACCACTCTCTTGTGAAAAAGCTCTCCTTAGGTCCCTATTATGTCTTTCCCCTCTCACCCTAAACTTTTAGTTCTGGACTCCCCACCTCACAGAGAAGACTTTGTCTGTTTGCCCTATCCATGCCCCTCTGTAAGGTCACCCCTCAGCCTTTGGCACTCCAAGGAAAACAGCCCCAGCCTATTTAGCCTCACCCAACAGCTCAAATCTTTCAAACCTGGTAACATCCTGGTGAATCTTTTCTGAACCCTTTCAAGTTTCACAACATCCTTCTGATGGCAAGAAGACCAGAGTTGCACGCAATATTTCAAATGTGGCCTCACCAATGTCCTGTACAGATGCAACATCACCTCCCTTTACTCAATGCTCTAACCAATAAAGGACAGCGTACCAAATACTGCCTTCACTATGCTATCTATCTGCGACTTTACCTTCAAGGAACTATGAACTGCACTCCAAGATTTCTTTGTTCAGCAACATTCCCCAGGACCTTACCATAAAGTGTATAAGTCCTGCACTGATTTGTTTTTCCAAACTGCAGCACCTCGCATTTATCTGAATTGAACTTTATCATTCATGTACTTGTCCTAATGTCTTTAAAATGTTCTAACTTTACCTGCGTCCACCTCTTCGTCTGGACATGCATTTCACACACAAAGCACTTTGTGTTTTTAAAAATAAGTGCCTGTTATGCCTTTTAAAAATCTTTCTCCTCTCACCTTCAAATTTGCTGCCTAATCTTGAGGCCCCACCAAGGGAAAAGATATCCGCCATTCACCTTATCTACACCCCTCATGATTTTATAATCCTCAATAAGGTCACCTCTCAACCTCCTCTGCTCCAGTGGAAATATTTCCAGCCTATCCACCTAGATGTAGGTATCTTCATATCCACTGATGTTGGTGCAGGCTCGACAGACTAAACAGCCTGTTCCTGCTCCCAATTCTTTCTCTCTGTGTCCAGGAAAGCAAGAGACCATAAAACACAGGAGAATAAATTAGGTGTCTCATCCCATCGGGGCTGCTCTGCCATTAAATCATGGCTGGTAAGTTTCTCAATCCCATTCTCCCACTTTCTCCCCGTAACCCTCGATTTCCCCCTTGATACTCAAGAACCTATCTACCTCCGTCTTAAATATACTCAGTGACTAGCGTCCACAGCCTTCTGTAGCAGTCACTTCCACATGTTCACCACTCTCTGGCTGAAACAATTTCTCTTTATCTTTGTTCTAAAAGGTCTTCCTTTTATTCTAATGCTGTGCCCTCAGGTCCTAGTCTCTCCTACCAATGGAAACATCTTCCCCATGTGCACTCTGTCCAGGCCATTCAGTGTTCTGTCTGTTTCAGCTAGATTCCCCCCCCCACCCCCAACCTCCCGAGTGTGGGCCTGTTGATCAGCATGAACCAGACCCTTCAGGTTGAGGTACAGCAGGAATTACGTTCAGCAATGTCAGAATGGAGGGAGTGTGTGTTGAATGGAGATTTTTCAGCTTTTCAGGGCTGAGAGAGGAAAGAAAGTTCAATATAAATTAGAATTGATCGGATGGGCTGATTGGCCAAGGAGTGGTAGAATGACTTTAATTTAGATAAATATGAGGTGTTGCATTTTGTAGGGCAAATCAGGGCATGACTTACACAGTTAATGGGGAATGTTGCTGAACAAAGAGACCTTGCAGGTTCTAGTTCGTTGAAAGTGGAATTGCAGGGAGACAGGATAGTGAAGAAGGCATTTGGTACGCTTTCCTTTCCTGTTCAGAGCATTGAGTATATGAGGTGGGAGGTCATTGTCATGGCCGCACAGGACATTGGTTAGGCCACTTTTGGAATAGTGTGCGCAATTCTGGGCCCCCTCCTATGGAAACAATGTTGTGAAACTTGAAAGAGTTCAGAAAGAATTTACAAGGATGTTGGCAGAGCTGGAGGGTTAGAGCTAAAGGGAGATGCTGAATAGGCCAGGGATAATTTCCCGGCTGCATCAGAGGCTGAGGGGTGACCTTACAGAATTTTATAAGGGGTATGGATAGGGTGAATAGCCAAAATCTTTTACCCATGGCAGGCGAATCCAAAACTGGAAGGCATAGGTTTCATGTGAGAGGGGAAAGATTTAAAACGGACCTGAGGTGCAACTTTTTCACACAGAGGGGTAGTGCATGTTTGGAATGAGCTGCCAGAGGAAGTGATGGAGGCTACTACAATAACAACATTTAAAAGGCATCTGAATGGGTACATGAATAAGAAGGGTTTAGAGGGATACGGGCCAAATGCTGGCAAATGGGACTAGATTAATTTAGGATATCTGGTCAGCATGGATGAGTTGGACTGAGGGCTCAGTTTCTGTGCTGTATGACTCTAATCCTCTTCCGTGAAAGCAGAAGTGTGATTGTGAAGACTGAACTTTCAGAGTAGCTTTCAAATATGTTTTGCCTTTACTGGAAGCAAAAGAAGTTACAATGAAATCTTTCAATTGTGAGACAGCAACTGAGTACGTGAGTACATCTAGGATTTTTGTGGAAAGTGGGAATTCATTGCACTGTGGGGATGAAGTGGTTTAAGGTTTACCAGCAGTAAGTAAAGTGTGCTGAGTGGGGAGCCTAGTGAAGGGTTTTGAGTTAAACTGCTCATTTCATTCAGCCTTCAACGTTGTATTTCCAATGCTGTGCATCAGAAGGAGCAGTGAGTCAGTAACTGGTATCGTTAGAAGCCTTACGGGTTTCAGTACTGCAGGTATTGCATTGTTTCATCAGCATTGTATTGCTCTTTGGAGGGTCGGTGTGGACTTGTTGGGCCGAAGGGCTTGTTTCCACATTGTAAGTAATCTAATCTAATCATTACTGGTAGCAGTGAGAGGTGTGGGCTATATTCATTAGAAATGATAAAGCAGTTAGATAACACACATACGAGATGGCAGAGTGGGACTTGTCTTTTAATTTGCAGAAGCTGGGAGGTTCTGGGAGGTGTGATCCAAGATAAAACTAAGTGCAGTAAATCATAGAAGTCCTACAGTGTGGAAATAGGCTATTCAGGCCCTCAAGTCCACGTTGGCCCCTCCGAAAAGCTTCCCCTTCACCCCGCCCCCATCCCTCCACCACCACCACCACCACCCAACCAATCCAGTAACTTCTGCTGGTGGGTGAGATTAGGACTAGAGGTCATGGCCTCGAGATTAGAGGGAGTCCGTTTAAAACACAGATGAGGAGGAACTGCTTTTCCCGGAAAGTAGTGACTCCATGAAATTCTCTGCCTATGGAACCTGTAGAGACAGCTTCACTAAGAATATTCAAGACACAGTTGAGTAGGTATTTGCATGGTGGGGAATTAAGGGTTGTTGGGATAATGCAGGTAGGAGGAGCTGAGACGATGGATAGATCAGCTATGATCTTAATGAATAGCACAGCAGGCTTGACAGGCCAAATGGCCTACTCCTGCTTCAATTACTATGAAACTATAACCCTGCATTTCCCATGGCTACCCCAGCTAACCTGCACATCCCTGGGCAATTTAGCATGGCCAGTCCAAATCAAGGCAGGTGAACAGTGTTGTGATGTGAAAATGAACATCAGAGTATGATAGAAAGGGACAAGGAGAGTAAATGTACCAGCAATCAAAGCTGGATTCTAAAGATCACAAAAATTGAAACTGAAGACTGTGTGTCTGAAGGTGTGCTGCATCATAACAAAAGTGAATGAATAGACTGCACACATCGAACAGAATAATTATGATCTGAGACTCCTTACAGAGACATGGCTTCAGGGTACCAAGGATTGGATCCTGAATATTGAAAGGGTACGTGGCATTCTAGTCAAATGAGAAACTAGGTAAAGGTAGAGGCACTGCCAATCAAAGCACTGATTACATGGTAGTCTGGTGTCAGCTCGGATTTCAGGTCCTGATTTCTCTGCCGTCTGTTGATCTCCCTGTTTCCACAGAGTAAAATGTCAGTCTGTTCTCAGCTCTGCAGGATTTCTGCTGAAGTCTCGACCACCCACTACCCCCCCCCCCCCTTTTACAACTGCTGGAACAATAAAACATTGTCAATCAAGGCCCAACCCACAATCTCCCAGCCTGTCAACCATCCAGACAGAGAGAATCATCGTAGCAGGGAATAAAACAAGAAAAATTAAACAAAATTGAGAATAAATAGGTGCTTGTACTTAATGTTTGTTCGTTAGGACGTAAACCAGAAATTGGTGTCTCCCAGGGTTCTTAGAGTGCCCTAATTGAGGAATTCTCGCTCCCTTACATCTATGCCGGGTGCTGGCAGGTGGGACTAGATTGTGTTGGGATGTCTGGTCGGCAGGGACAGTTTGGATCGAAGGATCTGTTTCCATGCTGTACATCTCTATGACTCTAAATATTACCACCCAGGCATGATTGATAAATGCATCAACAGAAATAAAGCATCTGTTATCAAATAGACATAGAAACATACAGCACAGAAATAGACTGCGATCCAACACATCCTTGCAGACAAGATATCCTATGTAAATTTAGGTCTATTTGCCAGCATTTGGCCTTTATCCCTCCAAACCCTTCCTATTCACATACCCATCTAGATGCCTTTTAAAAGTAATTGTACTGAGCACTTCCTCTGGCAGCTCAGTGCAGTATGCACCACCCTCTGTGTGAAAACATTGACCCTTCGGTCACTTTTAAATCTTTCCCCTCCCACCCTAAACCTATGACCTCTGGTTTTGGACACCCCCACCCTGGGGGAGTATGCTTCCCTATTCATGCCCCTCATGATTTTATAAACCTTGACAAGGTTATCCCTCTGCCTCTGATGCATCAAGGAAACAGCCCCATACTATTCAGCCTCTCTTTATACCACAAACCCTCCAACCTTGGCGACATCCTTATCAATCTGTCCTTCATCCTTTCAAGTTTCACAACATCCTTCCTTTCCTGTAGCAGGGAGACCAGAATCGAATGCAATATTCCAAAAGTAGCCTAACCAATGTCCTGTACAGCTGCATCATGACCTCCCAATTCCTATACCCAATGCATTCAATGGACCAAATAGCCTTTTTGTGCACTGCAGGGGTTTTATGATTTTAATCTGTGACCCAGTCAATTTTAGTCATTATCTCTGGTGCATGGCGTGTCAGGGTGGGATCACTGGTATCAGAGTTGCATGCAATACTACAAAAGTGGCCTAACCAATGTCCTGTGAAGTGTACCAAACACCACCTTCACTGTCCTGTCTACCCTGTGACTCCACTTTCAAGAACGAAAAGCCTGCCATAGAGTCATACAGCATGGAAACAGATCTTCAGTCCAACCAGTCCATGCCAACCATAATCCCACATTAAACCAGTCTCTCCTGCCTGCTCTTGGACTATATCCCTCTAAACCTTTCCTATTCATGTACTGAAACAAATGTCTTTTAATTCTACCAGCATCCACCATTTTCTCAGGAAGTTCATTCCACACATGAACCACCCTCTGTGTAAAATTAGTATTTGAATAGCAAGGTTGGAAAGGTTCAGAAAAGCTTTACAAGGATGTTTCCAGGGTTGGAGGGTTTGAGCTGCAGGGAGAGGCTGAATAGATTGGTCTGTTTTCCCTGGAGTGTTGGAGGCTGAGGGGTGATCTTACTGTAAATTCATGAGGGGCATGGATAGGGTAAATAGACAAGGTCTCTTTCCTGTGGTAGGGGAGTCCAGAAGTAGAGGGCAGAGGTTGAGAATGAGAGGGGAGCGATGTAAAGTTCCATGCAGAGGGTGGTGCATGTATTGAATGAGCTGTCAGAGGAAGTGGTGGAGGCTAGTACAATGACAACATTTACAAGGCCTCTGAATGGGTGTTTGAATAGGAAAGGTCGAGAGGGAGATGGGCTGGTAAATGCAGCCAGATTAATTTTGGATATCTGGTCAGCATGGGCAAGTTGGACCGAAGCGTCTGTGTCCATGCTGGACGTCTCCATGACATTGAGGTTGAATAAGTCCTGATCTGATTTGCATTTCCAAAATGCAGCACCTCGTATTTATCTGAATTAAACTCCATCTGCCACTCCTCAGCCCAAGATCCTATTTTAATCAGAGGCAACCTTCTTCACTGTCCACTGAATCTCCAATTTTGGTGTCATCTGCAAACTTATTAACTATACCTACTATGTTCACATCCAAATCATTTCTATAAATGACAAAAAGTAGTGGATTCAGCACCGATCCTTGTGGCACCACTGGTCACAGGCTCCAGTCTGAAAAGGAACTCTCCACCACCACCCTCTTTCTTTTACCTTCAAGCCAGTTCAGTATCAGGTTGACTAGTTCTCCCTGTATTTCATAAGATCTTACCTTGCTAACGAATCTTCCATGAGGAACTTTGTTTGATTGATTTCCCAAGCACAAAGCCATGCTGACTATCCCTAATTAGTCCTTGCCTTTCCAAATACATGTAAATCCTCTTTCTCAGGATTCCCTCCAACAACTTGCCTATCACTGATGTCCGGCTCGCTGGTCTATAGTTCCCTGGCTTTTCCTTACCACCGTTCTTAAATAGTGGCACCATGTTAGCCACTCCAGTCTTCCGACACCTCACCTGTGACTATCGATGATATAAATATCTCAGCAAGGGGCCCAAGAGTCACTTGCCTAGCTTCTGGGGATTTATCCACTTTTATGTGTTTCAAGACATCCAGCTCTACCTCCTCTGTAATGTGGACATTTTTCAAGACGTTACAAACTATGTCCCCACATTCTATATCCTCCATGTCCTCCTTCACAGTAAACACTGATGCAAAATACTCATTTAGTATTTCCCTCATCCACCCCGGCTCCACATTTAGGCTGCCTTGTTGATCTTTGAGGGGCCCTATTCTCTCCCAATTACCCTTTTGTCCTTAATTTATAAAAACCCTTCTAATTCTCCTTAACCCTATTTACCAAAGCTATTTCATGTCCCCTTTTTGCCTCCTGATTTCCCTCTTAACCATACTCCGACCACCTTTATACTCTTCTAAGCATTCATTCGATTTGTTCTGTCCATACTTGTCATATGCTTCCTTCTTGTTGTTAGCCAGCTCCTCAATTTCTCTAGTCATCCAGCATTCCCTACATCTACCAGTCTTTTCTTTCACCCTAACAGGAACATACTGTCTCTGGACTCTTATTATCTCATATCTGAAGGCTTCTCATTTTTCAGCCATCCCTTTACCTGTGAACATCTGCCTCCCAATCAACTTTTGAAAGTTTTTGCCTAATACTATTAAAATTAGTCTTCCTCCAATTTAGAACTTCAACTTTTAGATCCGGTCTGTCCCTTTCCCAAAGTGGTCCAGCACTGACACCTCAGTCACCTGCCCTGCCTTATTTCCTAAAAGTAGGTCAGTTTTTGCACCTTCTCTAGTAGGGACATCCACATACTGCCTCAGAAAATTGTCTTGTCCACGCTTAACAAATTCCTCTTGATCTAAACCCTGAATGCTGGCAGTCCTAGTCAATGTTTGGAAAGTTAAAATCCCCTACCATAACCATCCTATTATTCTTACAGATAACTGAAATCTCCTTACAAATTTGTATCTCAATTTCCTGCTGATTATTAGAGGTTTATATTACAATCCCAATAAGGTGATCATCCCTTTCTTATTTCTCAGTTCCACCCAAATAACTCCCCTGGATGTATTCCCAGAAATATCCTCCCTAAGTACAGCTGTAATACTATCCCTTATCAAAACACCACTCCCCACCTCTCTTGCCCCCCTCTGTATCTTTCCTATGGCATTTGTATCCTGGAACATTGAGCTGTTCATCCCTGAGCCACACTTCTGTAATTGCTTTGATGTCCCAGTCCCATGTTTCTGACCACGAACCCTGATTTCATCTGCCTTCCCTGTTAGGTCTCTTGCTTTGATGTAAATGCAGTATAACTTCAGTCCTACATTGTTCTCTGCATTATTCCTTCCTGCCCTGACTGTTTGATTCACTCCCTTTCCCAACTGTACGAATCTCGGGTTAATCTCTTTCCTCATTATTTCCCTGGGACCTATCCCCCACCTTACACAATCAGCAACTTCCCTGGCTTTCTTTTTGCAAGCAGTCTTGACATTTTATTTTCATATCTTGATCCAGCACCTTTGTAGGCAACTTGTTCTGGATCATTGTCGCCTAAATGAAGATTTCCTCCATACACACTTAAGGCTATCTGGCTGCATGAGGATTTTCAGGTTTCTGTGACCTGGATAATGTGTGATCAGCAGGCACCTGGCAATCTACAGGAATTGGTAAAAACAATGACTGCAGATGCTGGAAACCAGTTTCTGGATTAGTGGTGCTAGAAGAGCACAGCAGTTCAGGCAGCATCCAAGGAGCTTCGAAATCGACGTTTTGGGCAAAAGCCCTTCATCATGAATGGCTTTTGCCTGAAACGTCGATTTCGAAACTACTTGGATGCTGCCTGAACTGCTGTGCTCTTCCAGCACGACTAATCCAGAATCTACAGGAATTGCCATCAATGTATCTTTATTTAACTGTACTGACTGTGATCACTTATTTTGAGTTTATTTTTGCAGGAAGACATGCGGAAAGAAATTTGAAAGCATTTGATACATCAACTGGCAGAGCTCATTGATTCATTGGGACTTGAATATCAGCAGCCATTCAAATTGAGAGGAAATGTTTGCTTTGGTCGGCTTGAGAGGTTTTGTACACTAGTGTGGCAGGAAGAATACTAAGACACCGAGTGAGGAAGATTCAGTGTGCTGACTGTGGAAAAAGTGCTTCAAACCATTTCCTCAGCTTGGGGGAATCGAAATCACACCCCTCACGGTGGGGACAGACTGTGTACCCGTTCTGTTTGTAATTTCAAACCCAGAGTGACACAAGGAACACTCTCCCCATGGGGAAACCGTGGAAATGTGGGGACTGTGGGAAAGGATTCCCTTCCCCCTCAGTGCTGGAAATTCACAGACGTGTTCACACCGGGGAGAAGCCGTTCATCTGCTCAGTGTGTGGGAAGGGATTCGCAAATTCTTCCAACCTGCAGGCGCACCAGTGGGTCCACACGGGAGAGAAGCCGTTCACGTGCTTGGTGTGCGGGAAGGGGTTCACGCATTCATCTGCACTGCTGACCCACCAGCGGGTCCACACTGGGGAGAGGCCATTCGGTTGCTCAGAGTGCGGGAAGGCTTTCCGTCGTGTGAGCAACTTGAGGAAGCACGAGCGGGTCCACACGGGGGAGAGGCCGTTCATCTGCCCCGAGTGTGGGAAGGGATTCAGTGATTCTTCCAGCCTGCTGAACCACCAGCGGATCCACACAGGGGAAAGACCATTCACCTGCTCTGTGTGTGGGAAAGGATTCAATCATATGAGCAATTTGCGGCATCATAAGCGGATCCACACAGGGGAGAGGCCATTCACTTGCCCCGAGTGTGGGAAGGGATTTACCAATTCTTCCAATCTGCTGACCCACCAGCGGATCCACACTGGGGAGAGGCCATTCACCTGCTCCAAGTGCAGGAAGGGCTTCACCTGCTCCTCCTACCTCCAGAGACATCAACGAGTTCATGTGCCATCACAGAGAAATTGAAGGAGTGACGGGTAAGTACCATTTTTGACGAGACAATCAACCCAGTTCTGTAGTCTCCCAGGTTTGAATCCCACCATGGTAGATGGCGCAATTGAAATCTGGAGTTCAGAATCAAATGGTGAAACCATTTTCAGGGGAAGAAAACCCCCATCTTATTCACTCATATCCTTTTCAGAGAATGAAGCTACCTTTCCTGCAAAGGATTCACTGTCATCCCAGCTGCATCCTTTGCCCTGTCTGGCCTACCCCGTGACTCCAGACCAACAGCAGTGTGGTTGACTCATGATTACACCTCCCTCCTGCAAATGAGCTGGAGAAACTAACTTGTGTACAGGGTGTAGGCTGAAACTGCTGAGTGAGGCAATACTTCCTCCAGGTGAGGGCTGTACCAAGGATCCAGTTACAAAGGGATAATTTGGTGCTGACCAATAGTAAAGAAAGTGGGGGATGGGGAGTGTGTGCACTTTGACCTTGAGCTGTTTTTTTTAAAAAACACTACTTTTTGTGCACCTTTTTTCTGGGAAAAATTGAAACTGTAATGAAGCAGGGTTGCAATAAAGGTTACCAGAATTCACCATCAGACTCAGACTCTCATTGAAAGCTGTGAGATTCAACAAGTGTTTGCTTTAAAGCTACTCATTTCTTTCAACCTCCAGCACTAAGTTTCCAATGTCTTGGATCAGAAGTGAATGAGTGGCAGAATTGTGAGAAATTGTAAATTTTTCAGGAGTTCGGGTTGATTGTTTCATCAGCAATGTTAGGTTCACTGGCAACAGTGGGAGGTGTGGGCTGTATTCACTAGAAACAAAGACTAAAAGTCTCACAACACCAGGTTATAGTTCAACAGGTTTATTTGGAAGTACTAGCTTTTGGAGCATTACTCCTTCATCGGGTAGCTGTGGACCAGCATCATAAGACACAGAATTAAAATTAAAACTGTTAAGTTTTTCATCTCTGCAGTACTGCATCATTTCATCAACATTGTAAAGGTTACTGCCTGCAGCAGAAAGTGCGGGCTGTGTTCACGACAAAGAAAGGTAAAAATCAGACCAACGTATTGGAATATAACCTGGTATTATTTGGAAGGAATAGCTTTCGGAGTGCTGCTCCTTCATCAGGTAGCTGTGGATCAGGATCACACGACATAGAATTTGTACCAAAAGATTAGTGTCATACAACTGAATTGAACAAATCTAGATTGCTGTCAAGTCTTCCATCTTTTAGAATGGGTTGCAGGTTCATTAATATGATCCTGGTTCATTAATATGTAAATCCCAGAACTACGTATAAGGAATATTCTCGATGTAATTTGAAGGTGACCTTTCAGCTCAGAGAATGTATTAAAGGTGTGAGGTTAGAGCCTGCCTGTCTCCTAATGTTGAGTCAGACTGGTTCTACTTCCAAAGTAGGAATTTGTAAAATATTAATGGATTGACTGCCTGCAGATTGTGTGCTTTGAGCAAAATTGAATGTATCTACTATCTCACAACTCCACACACACATGGGTGCTGGGGAAAAAATAAGCACGACCACAGTAGCAGTAGTGAGGGGATTTTAAAAAAAAGTTTAACCAAGAGATTTAGTCACCTCAGTAAAAAAAAACCTCCGTTGAGGACTGACTCTCAGCTAGCTGGCTGGCTACACCCAGCATTATGTGAGCAGGAGAAGAAGAGGAGAGGGATTCAAAGTTTGGGAGAAGATTTGTAGCTCGGGTGCTCGTTGTTGTGGTTCTGTTCGCCAAGCTGGGAATTTGTGTTGCAGATGTTTCGTCCCCTATCTAGGTGACATCCTCAGTGCTTGGGAGCCTCCTGTGAAGCGCTTCTGTGATGTTTCCTCTGGCATTTTTAGTGATTTGTATCTGTCCACTGCAGCGGACAGCTGGAACTGACAACCGGAAGTGGCAGATACAAATCACTATAAATGCCAGAGGAAAGATCACAGAAGCACTTCACAGGAGGCTCCCAAGCACTGAGAATGTCACATAGACAGGGACGAAACGTCTGCAACACAAATTCCCAGCTTGGCGAACAGAACCACAACGATGGGAGGAATTTTGACCTCAGAATTATTTTTTTCAAAGTTCTAGCTCAAAGGTAGAAGACAGAATGATGGTGGAGGGGTGCTTTTCAGACAGTAGGCCTGTGACCAGTGTGTGCCACGAGGATCGGTGCTTGGTCCATTACTTTGCATCATTTATATAAGTGGTTTGGCTGTGAACATAGGTAGAGTAAGTTTGCAGAGGACTCCAAAATTGGAGGTATAGTGGACAGCGAATAAGTTTACTTCTGATTAAAACAGGATCTTGATCAGATGGGCCAATGGGCTATGGAGTGGCAGATGGAGTTTAGTTCAGATAAATGTGAAGTGCTGCATTTTTTGAAAAATCAATCAGAGCAGGACTTATACACTTAATGGTAAGGTCCTAGGGAGTGTTGCTGAACAAAGAGACTTTGGAGTACAGATTCATAATTCCTTCAGACTTGCAGGTAGATAGGATAGTAAAGATGATGTTTGGTACGATTTCCTTGATTTCCTTTCCCAATGAATCAAGTGGCTCCATCAGAGGTTGATGTAACATTTGGTTTCAGATTTCTTTTCCCATGTCTTTCTGCAACGAAATTCACAAAATAAGTGATCACGGTCAGTACAGTCAAATAAATATAATGTGGGCGGCATGGTGGTTAGAACTGCTACCTCACAGCTCCAGAGACCCGGGTTCAATTCCCGCTTAGGCGACTGATGGTGTGGAGTTTGCACATTCTTCCTGTGTCTGCGTGGGTTTCCCCCAGGTGCACCGGTTTCCTCCCACAGTCCAAAAATGTGCAGGTTAGGTGAATTGGCCATGCTAAATTGCCCGTAGTGTTAGGTGTAGGGGTAAAGGTAGGAGAATAGGCCTGAGTGGGTTGCGCTTTGGTGGGCCGGTGTGGACTTGTTGGGCTGAAGGGCCTATTTCCTATACTAAGTAATCTTAAAAAAAATGACAACTCCTGTAGATTGCCAGATGCCTGCTGATCACATATTATCCAGGATGCATCAGGCAGCCAGATAGCCTTAAGTGTGTATTGAGGAAAACTTCATTTCCAAGTCATTGTAACCAAATGAAGTTGAATAAGGATATGAAAATGAAACATCATAGAGTCATAGAGATGTACAGCACAGAAACAGACCCTTCGGTCCAACCTGTCCACGCCGACCAGATATCCCAACCCAATCTAGTCCCACTTGCCAGCACCCGGCCCATATCCCTCCAAACCCTTCCTATTCATATACCCATCCAGATGTCTTTTAAATATTGCAATTGTACCACTTCCTCTGGCAGCTCATTCCATACACGTACCGGAGTGAAAAAGTTGCCTCTTAGATTCCTTTTACATACTTCCCCTCTCACCCTAAAACTATGCCCTCTGGCTCTGGACTCCCTGACCCCAGTGAAAAGTCTGTTCATCCTATCCATGCCCTTCATGATTTTATAAACATCTATAAGGTCACCCCTCAGCCTCCGACGCTCCAGGGAAAACAGCCCCAGCTTATTCAACCTCTTCCTATAACTCCGATCCTCCAACCCTGGCAACATCCTTGTAAATCTTTTCTGAATCCTTTCAAGTTTCACGACACCTTTACGATAGGAAGGAGACCAGAACTGCACGCAATGTTCCAACAGTGGCCTAACCAATGTCCTGTATAGCAGCAACATGACCTCCCAACTACTGTACTCTGACCAATAAAGGAAAGTATACCAAACGCCTTCTTCACTATCCTATCTACCTGTGACTCCACTGTCAAGGAGCTATGAACCTGCACTCTAAGGTCTCTTTGTTCAGCAACACTCTCTAGGACTTACCATTAAGTGTATAAGTCCTGCTAAGATTTGCTTTCCCAAAATGCAGCATCTCACATTTATCTAAATTAAACTCCACTGCTGATAAAATAAAACCAGTTAAGATGCTGAATGACTTCCTGCTCACCTATTAAATAAAATTGATGACAAGAAATACAGCATGTAATTCCATTACTATATTAGGTAAAAGATCATAGCCATGCAGCTTGTACAACAGTGAATATCAGACTTACACCATATGAAGCAATTTATATTTAATATAAATCTACATATTCTATCAATTAAAATCATAAACACCTTCAGTGCAGAAAGAGGCCATTTGACCCACTGAGTGCATTGGGTATAGGAGTTGGAAGGTCAAGTTGCAGCTGTACAGGACATTGGTTACGCCACTTTTGGAATGTTGCATTTGATTCTGGTCTCCCTCCTATAGGATAGAAAGATATCGTGAAACTCCAATAGATTGATAAGGATGTCGCCAGGGTTGGAGGGTTCGTGGTATAAAATGAGACTGAATAGGATGGGGATGTTGCCCTTGGGCCGTCAAAAGCAGAGGGTGAACTGTCGAGATTTATCAAATCATGAGTGACACGGATAGGGGAAATAACATCTTTGCCCCAGGGTGGGAGAGTCTGAAACCAGAGGGTATTGGTTTAGGGTGAGAGGGCAAAGATTTAAAAGCGACCTAAGGCTGGGAGATTGTGGAATGGGCCTTGATCGACTGAATGTTTCATTGTTCCAGAAGGTGTAAAGAGCTGGGGGTGGGGGTGGGCGCAGAAGTCAGAGCTTCAGCAGAGCTGAGAACAGCTGACATCTTCCTCTGTGGGAACAGGGAGATCAACAGAGGACGAGAAATCAGGACCTGAAATCCAAGCTGACACTAGACTACCATGTTATCAGTGCTTTGGTTAGCAGTGCCAACTCTCTACCTTTACCTAGCTTCCCATTTGACTTGAATGGCACCCCCTCAATATTCAGGATCTAATCCTTGTCATCCTGAAGCCACATCTCTCAAGAGTCTCCGATCATAATTATTCTCTTCAACGTGTGCAGTCAATTCATTCAGTTTTGTGACAATGCAGCATACATTCAGACACACTCTTTAGTTTCAAGTTTTGTGATTTTTAGAATCCAAATTTGAGTGCTGGTACATTTATCCTCCTTGTCCCTTTCTATCATTCTCTGACATTCATTTTTCACATCACTACAATGCTCACCAGCCTCAATTTAGATTGGCCATGCTAAATTGCCCTATGTGTACAGGGATGTGCAGATTAGGTGGGTTAGCCATAGAAAATGCAGGGTTATAGTTTCATAGTAATAGAAGCAGGAGTAGGCCATTTGGCCCATTGAACCTGCTCTGCCATTCATTAAAATCATAGCTGATCGATCCATTGTCTCAGCTCCTCCTATCTGCATGATCCCGACTACCCTCAATTCTCCTATTATGTAAAAACCCATCCAGCTGTCTCTTGAATATACTTAATGAAGCTGCCTCTACTGCTTCCTTGGGCAGAGAATTCCAAAGCAGTTCCTCCTCATCTCTGTCCGAATTCTACTCCCCCCTCATATTGAGGCCAATACCCCTAGTCCAGGTCTCACCCACCAGCAGAAATGACTGGATAGGGTGGGAGGGGGATCTGTGTGAAACGTTCTTCGGAGGGTCTGGCATAGAATTGATTGTCGGAACGGCCAACATAAACTCCCGCCTTTTAAACTCAATCCCTTTAGTAATGATGGACAAAATTCCATTTGTCGTCTTAATTACTCGTTGCAGCTGCAGACCAACCCTCTGATTCATGTCCAAGGACACCCAGGTCACAGCACAGCAGCATGCTGCAACTTCTCACCATCAAGTCATAGTACTTTTTACTGCTATTCCTATGAAAATAGATGACTTCACATTTATTAACATTGTTTTCCATCTGCCAGACCTTTGCCCACTCACTCAAAATATCTATGTTCCTCTGCAAAGTTTCACAGTCCTCTGCAAACTTTGACCTGTGCCCCACTGTCCCAAACTCCAAATCATTATTATAAATTGTGAATAATAATAATGCAACCAATGGATCAGATCTAAGCTCTGCAGTCCTACCCTATCCAATAGTGAATGGTGGTGGACAATTAACGAACTCATTGGAGGAGGTGGCTCCACCAATATCCCCATCCTCAATGACGGAAGAGCCCTGCACATCAGCACAAAAAATCAGGCTGAAGTACTCACAGCAATCTTCAGCCAGAAGTACCATCTTGGCCTCCTCCAGTGATCTCCAGAATCACAGATTGTCTTCAGACAATTCCAGAAGTTTATAAAATGATGAGGGGCACCGATAGGGTAAATAGCCAAGGTCTTTTCCTGTTCTGACTGTCCATAACTTAGCAGGACACAGACAACTAGCCATGGTTAATGCAGCTGTAATTAGTTGATAGGAGTTAGACATCTTGCAAAAAATGTTTGCTTAATATAGTTCTGACAAGTAAAACGATAATAACTCTGTCGACTCTTTAATTATTTAATCAATCTGTTCTAAAATTTAGAGTAGGTTGCTGAACAAAGAGACCTTGGAGTGCAGGTTCATAGCTCCTTGAAAGTGGAGTCACAGGTAGGTAGGATAGTGAAGGCGGCATTTGGTATGCTTTCCTATATTGGTCAGAGTAATGAGTACAGGAGTTGGGAGGTCATGTTGCGGCTGTACAGGACATTGGTTAGGCCACTGTTGGAATATCGCGTGCAATTCTGGTCTCCTTCCTATCAGAAAGATGTTGTGAAACTTGAAAGGGTTCAGAAAAGATTTACAAGGATGTTGCCATGGTTGGAGGATTTGAACTATAGGAAGAGGCTGAACAGGCTGGGGCTGTTTTCCCTGTAGTGTCAGAGGCTGAGGGGTGACCTTATAGAGGTTTACAAAATTATGAAGGGCATGGATAGGATAAACAGACAAAGTCTTGCCCCTGGGGTCGGGGAGTTCAGAAGTAGAGGGCATAGGTTTAGGGTGAGAGGGGAAGATATTAAAGAGACCTAAGGGACAACTTTTTCCACGCAGAGGGTGGTACATGTATGGAATGAGCTGCCAGAGGATGTGGTGGAGGCTGGTACAATTGCAACATTTACAAGGTATTTGGATGGGTATATGAATAGGAAGGGTTTGGAGGGATATGGGCCAGGTGCTGGCAGGTGGGAGTAGATTGGGTTGGGATATCTGGTCGGCATGGACAGGTTGGACCGAAGGGTCTGTTTCTGTGCTGTACATCCCTGTGACTCCAAGATCCTTCAAATATTTATAGATATAGGTCCTTTAGTAGTTTCAGATCTACCTACACAAAAAAAAAGTTATTAAAGCATTAGAAGAAAAGATTCCAACCAGTTTCAGATAGTGAAAGCAGCCCCATATCATACAGAGAGGAACGAATTATTGATACAGAAATTAGCAGACATTGGAATGTGAGGTGAATGAATACATTATAAGACACCCAAGGATAAAGATAGAGGTGACTGGTAAACATGGGACGCAACAACTTATTAGCGAAAGAATTCTAAGAGTAGGTGTAACCATAAATTTGATGGAACTGATCAAAGATCAATATGCATTTGGATCGCCTTTAATGAGGAATTTAAAAGGTTCCTGAAGTGACGGGCAAGTATTCAATGAATTGGCGGCTGCCACGATGCAGCCGGTAAATGTTACATGAATACAGGATCCAGTGTGAAAAAGCCTCAAGGAGGGAGATCAGAGTCTGGGAAACGTCACAAAGGTCAAGGGCCAGACCACAACCCTGTCCATCTCTTTATCGTTCAGTGAAATGATTAACTTCATTGGAAATACATTGAGGTCAGCTGAAACTATACAAGATGCTGCACCAAAATCAGAGGGCTGTTTTCCCTGGAGCATCGGAGGCTGAGGGGTGACTTTAGAGGTTGATAAAATCATGAGGAGCATGGATAGGGTAAATATACAAGGTTTTTTCCCTGCGGTGGGAAAGTCAGAACTATAGGGCATAGGGTGAAAGGGGAAGGGACCCGAGGAGCAACTTTTTCAAGCAGAGGGTGGTGCGTGTTTGGAATGAGCTGCTAGAGGAAGTGGTGGAGGCTGGTACAACTGCAGCATTTAAAAGACATCTGGATGGGTATATGAATAAAGGAAGTGCTTATGAAGATATGGGCTAAGTGCTGGCAAATGGGACTAGATTAGGTTAGGGTATCTGGTAAGTATGGATGAGTTGGACTGAAGGATCACTTCTGAACTGTATATCTCTATGACTCTAATTGGAACTAGCTGGGTGGGCACCATGGACCAGTTTAGGCCAAAGGACCTGTTTCCATGCTGTCTTACTCTATGACTCTAAGTGGGCCATGGACTGAAGATTGGCAGATGGAGTTTAATTTAGATCAATGCATTTTGGTGGGTCAAGCCAGGGCAGGATATACAGGTCAATTGTAAGTGAGCTAGAGGGTGCAGGTGCATAGTTCCTTGAACGTGGACTCAGAGGTAGACAGGGCGGTGAAGATGACTTTCAGCACGCTTGCTTTCATTGGTCAGAGCACTGAGCATAGGAGCACCCCATGGAGAGAAATCAGAGTTTACATTTTGGGTCTGGTGCCCCTCAAAACTGATCCCAAAATGTTAACTCTGATTTCTCTCCACAGATGCTGCCAGATCTGCTGAGCTTTTCCAGCAACTTCTGTTTTTGTTTCTGATTACCAATCTCCAGTTTCTCAGTATTTATTGAGTTGGGACATTTTGTTGCAGCTTTATAAGACGTTCGTGAGACCACTTTCAGAGTACTGCCTTCAGTTCTAGACACCCTAGTATTGAAAGGAAATTATTAAAGAAGAAAGGGTGCAAAAACAGATTTACTAGGATGCTTCCGAGTCTGGAAAAATTGAGTTATAGGGAGAGGTTGGATAGACTGGGATTTTTTTTTCTCTGGAAACTGAAGTGTACTCTTATAGAGGTAGATGTAGAGTAATAGGGGAATGGGTCTGGGTGAGATACTCTTCAAAAGGCCAGTGTGAATGTTTTGGGCCAAAGGGACTGTTGCCACACTGTAGATATGCTATACTTCTATGATCCAAAAACCCATCCAGATTCCTTTTAAATGTTGTTATTGTATCTGCCTCAATCACTTTCCCTGGCAGCCAACTCCACATATAAAGAACAAAGAAAATTTACAGCCCAGGAACAGGCCCTTCAGCCCTCCAAGCCTGAGCCGATCAAACCTACTGTGTAAACCTGTCGCCCACTTCCTAAGCATCTGTATCCCTCTGCTCCCCACCTACTCATGCATCTGCCCAGATGCATCTTAAATGAATCTACCGTGCCTACCTTTACTACCTCTGCTGGCAACATGTTCCAGGTGCCCACCACCCTCTGTGTAAAGTACTTGCCGCATGTATCCCCTTTAAACTTTCCACGTCTCACCTTGAAAGCATGACCTCTCGTTATGGAGTCCTTCACCCTGGGAAAAAGCTTATCCCTATCCACCCTGTCTATACATTTCATGATTTTGTAAACCTCAATCAGGTCCCCCCTCAATCTCCTTTTTTTTCTAATGAAAACAAACCTAACCTCTCTTCATACCTAGCACCTTCCATACCAGGCAACATCCTCATAAACCTTCTCTGCACTCTGTCCAAAGCGCCCACATCCTTTTGGTAATGTGGCGACCAGAACTGTTGCACCACCCTCTACATGAAGGCATTTCCCCTCACATCCTTCCTAAGTCTTTCCCCTCACATCTCAAATCCATCCCCTGTAATCTTCAATTCCCCATCCCTGGGAAAAAGACGACATGGGTAAGGTTGATCGTACGAAGGGAAACCGACTGACACAGCGTGAATTGGAGTTGGGAGGCATACATCTATCACGTTTCACTCTGAAAATAAATCTAACACTGAAAATAAATCTCCAGTTGCTCCCTCCCCTCTGTAAGGTTGTCAGAATTGTGACAAAGGAAACAGAGATTCGTTGATCGAACTGAAGCAAAATAAAACTTCAGATGGAATCTTTCAATTCCAGCGGCTTTTGAGACAAGAGGCTGGAAGTAAGTGGAAATTGCCAGGGTCTTAATTGCTGGCTCAGTCGGAGTTCGATTCCTCGCTCGGGGAAACTGTCTGTGTGGAGTTTCCAAGTTGTCTCCCAGTGTCTGTGTGGGTTTCCTCCGGTTGCTTCATTCCCTCCCACAATCCAAAGATGTGCTGGTTAGGGTGAATTGATCATGCTTAATTGTCCCATAGTGTTCAGGGATGTGTCGGTGCGATGCATTAGTCAGGGGTAAATGTGGAGCAATAGTGTAGAAGAATGGGTGTGAGTGGGTTACTCTTCAGAGGCTCAGTATGGGTTGTTGGGCTGAGGGCCTGTTTCTGCACTGTAGAGATTCCATGATTCTTCTACGATTCATACAACTATCGGCCGGATGAAGTGGCCACGTCCTTACCCCAGAGGGAGCAAGACATTGTCTTGGCATCACCACTTTCTGATGGAAATTAATATGAGAGACTATTTTGGGAGCTGGACATCTATCAGTTGGACATTGATGAATCGTTGGCTTTTCATAAGTGAGATTTACAAGAAGAGGGGTGACCTTATAGAGGTTTACAAAATCATGAGGGTGTGGGTAGGGTGAATAGTTAAGGATCCCCCACCCCCACCCCCAAGAATGGGGGAGTCAAGAACCATGGGGTATAGGTCCAAGATGAGAGAGAAAAGACACAAACAGGACCCAATGGGCAACCTCCACTCCCAACCCAGAGGGTGGTGCGCACACAGAATATGCCATTAGAGGAAGTGGCAGAGGCGAACACAACCACAACATTCAGAACAGACCAATGGGAGCATCTTGGGTATGTCCAGCACCTTCGACCATATTTTCTACTTTTATTTTCGATTTTTGCATTCAGCAAGAGGAGTTGGAAGCTTCAGTGAGTGTCTCTTGGCTGCTACTCTCTCTGAATTTGCTCTTGTTGGTTTGTTCCTTCTGGAGAACACGATGTGAAAATGTGTGTTGGAATCCGCCTTTTTGCCAAAAAGGGTGTGTTTAAAGGGATGTTACTGTATCAGAATAGTTAGTTAGTAACAGTTACTCTGTGTCTATTAAGTTTCCAGTCTGCAGAGTTATCCTAAATTCCTCTCTTTAGCTGTATTTTAATGACAGCCTTTAAGCAAACCATGTTTTGCTTAACGGCCAGCAGTCACATTTCACATATGGGTTTAAAATGAGAAAAAATGAGGGTCACGACTACCTTTTTAAAGTATTTGTCCGGGGATCCGATCTGGTCCGTAACAATTGTGCAGTGAGGATTCGATCTGTCTAACTGGTTCAAGCTCCTTCCACAGCCAAGTACACAGGAAGACTCTCACTCAGGTAGTGTTCCTGGGGATACTTCCTCTGATGGTCAGTCGAACACTTTCACACACATCTGTGGGTGTTCTCACACTCCATGCATTTCCAATCGCACTGATGTTTAAAAACATTTGAAGCCAACAGAATAGATAAGTGTTTCACATTGGAGGTCCAGAGACTTGTGATCTTCAGATCATGGCGAGTTGAGTAGCTGTTTCAAACCTGAAATGACTTTTGCTTTCAGATTTCTCTCTGTAGATCCTTCCCTTCTTGTAACCTGTATAAAGAGATTATGAAAGTCAGCGCAGAGATTCAGAACAGACAATTCTGGTTTCCACATCCCCAAAACCAAAAGATCTTCCTTTACATTCTGTCGTCTTATATACCGTAACATTTGATCAGAGACCAATAGGGATGTGAGCACATACGTTATCTGGATAGTCAGACCATCGTAACCTGAATGACTCCTCGGGTCGTATGGCATGGAAACAGACCCTTCGGTTCAACTAGTCCTTGCTGAACATAATCACAAACTAAACTCGTCCCACTTGCCTGCTGCTGATTCAATATCCCCCCCAAACCTCTGCTTTTAAATGTTGTAATTGTAGCAGCACCACCACTTCCTCCGGCAGTTCATTCCACACATGAACCACTATGTGTAAAAAAACCTTTGCCACTCTGTCTCCTCCCACCTTAAAAATGTGCCCCATAGTCTTGAAATCCCCCAGCCTATGGAAAATACACCTCATTCACTTTATCTATACCCCTCAAGATTTTATAAACCTCTACCAGGTCACCTTCAATGTCTGAAGCTCCAGTGAGAAGAGTCCCAACCGATCCATCCTATCCACATAGCTCAAACCCTCCATCCCCAACAACATCTGGTAAATCTCTTTGAAACTCTCCCCACCAGTCAAAGGATCAATGATTTCAAAACTGAATGGGTGTTTGAAACAAAAAAAAAAGCTTGCAGGGTTACGGGGGCACAGGTGTTGTTCTTAACTTAAAATATCAAATTAAAACCTTTAGTATCATAATAACCATGGGCAGCACAATGGCTCAGTGGTTAACACTGCTGTCTCACAGCACCTGGGACCAGGTTCAATTCCAGCCTTGGGCAATGTTCATGTGGGGTGTGAACATTACCCCAGTGTCGGCATCGGTTTCCTCCCACAGTCAAAGAGGTGCAGGTTAGGGTGAATTGGCCGTGCAGAAGTACCCATAGTGTTCAGGGATGCGTAGGTTAGGGGAATTGGCTATGCTAAATTACCAGTGTCTAGGGATATGCAAGCTCGGGGGATTAGCCATGGAAAATGCAGGGTTGGGGTAGATCTGAGTGGGATGTTCTTTGGAGGGTCGGTAGCAACTTGGTGGACCGAATGGCCTGCTTCCCCATTGTAGGGATGCTACAATTCTAACCTTCTGTGTTGAAATTGAGTCACAGAGGTCTACAGCATGGAAACAGTTCCCATGATGCCTAGTTTTCACAATTAATTTAGTCCCATTCCCTGCATTTAGGCCATATCCCTCCATACCCCTCCCATCCATGTACCTGTCTAAATGTTTCTTCAATGACAGTTTGAATTCGTGTATCGCTGGACATCGGAGTGCATCTGGGAAAATTAACAAACAGTGAAATTCACAACTAATCTTGGAGGAATCTTGGGCGAAGTTCACAGCACAGAATCAGATAAGTTAATTGTTGTTTTAAGTCTGTAAAAGAGAAAAGCTGCAGTAGTGAGCATAGTGGATTCTTTCTTGATTATGTGGTTTTGGAGATAAGTCTTTTGATTAAACATAAAATATAAGCCATAGCTATTAATTTAACCTGGGGCAGTGTTTGTAGAGGAATAAAACGGTGTTATTTTCTGGGTCTGTAGATTGTGAAGGAGCAAAAATGGCCTTTGCAGTGATATGTACTTCTTGTCAGATGTGGGAGTTTAAAGAGAGCTTAAGGGTTACTGTGGATTATATCTGCCATAAATGCTGTTGGATGCGAATCTTATCAGATTGAGTGGATCGGTTGGACAGGCAGATAGAAGCGATGAGGAATTTGCAACAGCATCAGTATGTGATGGATGGCAGTTATAGGAAGGGGGGAAAGTCTCAGATACAGTCACATAGATGGGTTAACTCCAGGGAGGGTGAGAGAGGTCGGCACAAAGGCAGGAGTCTTTTGTGGATATACCCATTTCAAACAGGTATGCTGTTTTGGAAAATGTAGGGGGTGATGGATTCTCAGGGGAATGTAGCACGAACAGCCAGGTTTCTGGTATTGAGACTGGCTCTAATGCAATGAGAGATCAATCGTGTTAGGGGATTCTGTAGTCAGAGGTACAGACAGACGTTCTGTGGCCATCAGAGAAAAAGCAGAATGGTGCGTTGTTTCCCTGGTGCCAGGATTAAGGATGTCTCGGGGACGGTGCAGAATGTTCTCACTGGGGAGTTTAAGGGTTACTGTGGATTATATCTGCCATAAATGCTGTTGGATGCGAATCTTATCAGATTGAGTGGATCGGTTGGACAGGCAGATAGAAGCGATGAGGAATGTTCTCAGCAGGAGATCATTGTCCACATTGGAACCAATGACATCGGAAGGGAAAAGGTTGAGACTCTGAAGGGAGATTAGAGAGAGTTAGGCAGAAATTTAAGGAGGTCCTCAAGGGTAGTAATATCTGGATTTCTCCCAGTGCTATGAGCTAGGGAGGGCATGAATAGGAGGATAGAGCAGATGAATGCTTGGCTGAGGAGCTGGTGTATGGGAGAAGGATTCACATTTTTGGATCATTGCAATCTCTTTTGGGGTAGAAGTGAGCTGTAAAAGAAGGATGAATTGCACCTAAATTGGAAGGGGACTAATATACTGGCAGGGTAATTTGCTAGAACTGCTTGGGAGGATCTAAACTAGTAAGGGTGTGGGGTGGGGTGGGGGGCGGGGTGGGACGCAAGGAGATAGTGAGGAAAGAGATCGATCTGAGACAGGTACAGCTGAGAACAGAAGTGAGTCAACAGTCAGGGCAGGCAGGGACAAGGTAGGATTAATAAATTAAACTGCATTTATTTCAATACAATGGGCCTAACAGGGAAGGCAGATGAACTCAGGGCATGGTTAGGAACATGGGACTGGGATATCATAGCAATTACGGAAACATGGCTCAGGGATGGGCAGGACTGGCAGCTTAATGTTCCAGGATACAAATGCTACAGGAAGGATAGAAAGGGAGGCAAGAGAGGAGGGGACGTGGCATTTTTGATAAGAGATAGCATTACAGCTGTGCTGAGGGAGGATATTCCTGGAAATACATCCAGGGAAGTTATTTGGGTGGAACTGAGAAATAAGAAAGGGATGATCACCTTATTGGGATTATATTATATAGCCCTCAATAGTCAGAGGGAAATTGAGAAACAAACTTGTAAGGAGATCTCAGCTATCTGTAAAAATAATAGGATAGTTATGGTAGGGGATTTTAACTTTCCAAACATTGACTGGGATTGCCATAGTGTTAAAGGTTTAGATAGAGAGGAATTTCTTAATTGTGTACAAGACAATTTTCTAATTCAGTATGTGGATGTACGTACTAGAAGAGGTGGAAAACTTGACCTACTCTTGGGAAATAAGGCAGGGCAGGTGACTGACGTGTCAGTGGGGGAGCATTTTGGGGCCAGCAACCATAATTCTATTTGTTTTAAAATAGTGATGGAAGAGGATAGACCAGATCTAAAAGTTGAAGTTCTAAATTGGAGAAAGGCCAATTTTGACATTATTACGCAAGAACTTTCGAAAGGTCATTGGAGGCAGATGTTCGCAGGTAAAGGGACGGCTGGAAAATGGGAAGCCTTCAGAAATGAGATAACAAGAATCCAGTGAAAGTATACTCCTGTCAGGGTGAAAGGGATGGCTGGTAGGTACAGAGAATGCTGGATGACTAAAGAAATTGAGGGTTTGGTTAAGAAAAAGAAGGAAGCATATGTCTGGTATAGACAGGATAGAGAGAGAGAATCGTTAGAAGAGTACAAAGGCAGTAGGAGTACACTTAAAAGGGAAATCAGGAGGGCAAAAAGGGGACATGAGATAGCTTTGGCAAATAGAATTAAGGAGAATCCAAAGGGTTTTTACTAATATATTAAGGACAAAAAGGTAACAAGGGAGAGAATAGGGCCCATCAAAGAACAGCAAGGCAGGCTTTGTGTGGAGCCACAGAAAATGGGGGAGATATAGACTGTAGGGAAATAGATGGTGACATCTTGCAAAATGTCCCGATTGCAGAGGAGGAAATGCTGGATGTCTTGAAACGGTTAAAAGTGGATAAATTCCCAGGACCTGATCAGGTGTACCCAAGAACTCTGTGGTAAGCTAGAGAAGTGATTGCTGGACCTTTTGCTGAGATATTTGTATCATCGATAGTCACAGATGAGGTGCCAGAAGACGAGAGGTTGGCAAAAGTGGTGCCACTGTTTAAGAAGGGGGGTAAAGACAAGCCAGGGAACTATAGACCGGTGAGCCTGACCTCGGTGGTGGGCAAGTTGTTGGAAGGAATCCTGAGGGACAGGAAGTACATGTATTTGGAAAGGCAAGTACAGATTTGGGATAGTCAACATGGCTTTGTGCGTGGGAAATCATGTCTCACAAATTTGTTTGAGTTTTTTGAAGAAGTAAGAAAGAAGATTGATGAGGGCAGAACAGTCAATGTGATCTCTATGGACTTCAGTAAGGCGTTCGACAAGGTTCCCTATGGGAGACTGATTATCAAGGTTAGATCTCATGGAATACAGGGAGAACAAACCATTTGGATAAGAACTGGCTCAAAGGTAGAAGACAGACGGTGGTGGTGGAGGGTTATTTTTCAGATTGGAAGCCTGTGACCAGTGGAGTGCCACAAGGATCGGTGCTGGGCCCTCTACTTTTTGTCATTTACATAAATGATTTGGATGCGAGCATAAGAGATACAGTTAGTAAGTTTGCAGATGACACCAAAATTGGAGGTGTAGTGGACAGCAAAGAGGGTTACCTCAGATTACAACAGGATCTGGACCAGATGGGCCAATGGGTTGCGAAGTGGCAGATGGAGTTTAATTCAGATTAACGCGAGGTGCTGCAATTTGGGAAAGCAAATCTTAGCAGGGCTTATACACTTAATGGTAAGTTCCTCGGGAGTGTTGCTGAACAAAGAGACCTTGGAGTGCAGGTTCATAGCTCCTTGAAAGTGGAGTCGCAGGTAGATAGGATAGTGAAGAAGGCATTTGGTATGCTTTCCTTTATTGGTCAGAGTATTGAGTACAGGAGTTGGGAGGTCATGTTACGGCTGTACAGGACATTGGTTAGGCCACTGTTGGAAAAATGCATGCAATTCTGATCTCCTTCCTATTGGAAAGATGTTGTGAAACTTGAAAGGGTTCAGAAAAGATTTACAAGGATATTGCCAGGGTTGGAGGATCTGAGCTATAGGGAGAGGCTGAACAGGCTGGGGCTGTTTCCCTGGAGCGTCGGAGGCTGAGGGGTGACCTTATAGAGGTTTACAAAATTATGAGGGGCATGGGTAGGATAAATAGGCAGTCTTTTCCCTATAGTCGGGGAGTCCAGAACTAGAGGACATAGGTTTGGGGTGAGAGGGGAAAGATATAAAAGAGACCTAAGGGGCAACTTTTTCAGGTAGAGGGTAGTACATGTATGGAATGAGGTGCCAGAGGATGTGGTGGAGGCTGGTACAATTTGAGAGGCATTTGGATGGGTATATGAATAGGAAGGGTTTGGAGGGATATGGGCCGGGTGCTAGCAGGTGTGACTAGATTGGGTTGGGATATCTGGTCGGCATGGACGGGTTAGACCAAAGGGTCTGTTTCCATGACTCTATGACAAAATTGTATTCGCTTGCACCACCACCTCTGCCAATCTGTTCCAGACATTCTCCACTCTCTCTGTGTAAACGTTTGCCCCTCTGGAGCCATTTATATCTCTCCTCCACTCACCTTAAACTTATGTCCTCTAAGTTTAGACCCCCACATGGGGAAAAAGCTTTGGCTGTCTACCTTATCTATGCCTCTCGTGATTTTATATTACGTCTCAGTCCCCTGCGCTCCAGGGAAAAAAGAAGTCCTAGCCTATCCAGCCTCTCCTTATAACAACCTTCCAGCCAAGTAGCATCGCAGTAAATCTTTTCTGCATCCTTTCTAGTTAGTAATATCCTTCCAACAGTAGGGTGTCTAGAATTGCATGCTGTACTCCTTACTAACATCTTGTACAGCTGCAACAAGATGTCCCAACTCCTATACTTGATGCTCTGACCAATGAAACCAAGCATGCTGAAAGCCTTCTTCATGTACCCATGACTCCACTTTCTAGGACTTCTTTGAGACACTGCAGTGTCACATGCAGTGTCTCGAACTTCTTGATTCGAGACACTGCATGTGAAATAGATTCAGTGCTATATTAAGGCAGAAAAGAATAACAAAAATATACTATTAGAGAGCCATAAATTATGTATCGAGATAAGGTACTGAAATAGTCAAGATAAGTACCAACTAATAATGTCTACCAATAAGCATCGAATCTGTTTCACATGCTGTATTCAAACCGAGAGGTGCAGGTTCATAGCTCCTCGAAAGTGGAGTCACAGGTAGACAGGAAAGGCTTTTGGCCCGCTTGCTTTCATCAGTCAGAGCACTGAGCTTCGCAGTTGAGATGTCTTGTTGCAGCTTTCACACGTACCACACAATAACACAAGTCATGACCCTGCCTTCCTAACTGACCGTCCCTTTGAATGTCATGTGGAAGACACCCCTTTAATTGTGATGATCAGGAAAGATGGCATCCTTCGAAAAAAAAAGTGTTGTACCAACAAATGTTGGACAAAAGGAGAAAGTTGCACTTTGAGGTGAAGATCAATCTTCATTGAGAGAGGAGCAGCAGCAGCTTCAGAAGCTCATGGTCCAACTTCTGCATTTAGACATGGGGGAGGGGGTGGGGAACTCTGATTGGTAGGAGGAGCAGGAACCTTCCGGTCCTTCTGGGCTTCCTATTGGTCAATCCCCAGACATGCGCCTCCTTGACCAGGAGATTCACATGTCAACTATCCAATGGGAGACAGCCAGCCTGGAAATATGGGGATTGTACCTGAAACAACCCCACAGAGGCGTGTCACCATGTTACCCTTTATTTGCATGTGCAGAAACCTTGACACTGGTCCAGTTTCCTCAGAGTGAAAAGAACCTCTGACATGCCTGTTTCTGTCAGCCAGGGCTCCCTGACTGGACCAGGTTAACAACCCCAATCAAGGAACTCATATTCTGTGCGATCCACCTAACTGACATTATAATCACCACAGAACCGAGTACTTCTCTTCACCGAACACTGCAATTACTTTACTTTTCAGTTTAATTATCCAACTCTCTTTTGAATGCCATAATTGAATCTAATTCCAACACATACTCTCGCAGACCATTCCAGAGGTCGAAGCATTTTCAATCAATAATGAATTACGTTTTGGATCACACTCAAAAAGATTTCATATGGACTATTGCTTCCAATCATCTGCAGAAGTTTCTTCATATGGACACATTTACAACATAGTGGGTTTATTCAAATTTTATAACATATTGGGGTAGTACGGTGCTTAGCACTGCTACCTCACAATGCCAGGGACCCAGGTTCAATTCTAACTTCAGGTGACCGACTGTGTGGAGTTTGCATGTTCTCCCTGTCTACATGCATTTCTTCCCACAGTCCAAAGATATGGAGGGTGGGTGGTCTGACCGGGATAAATTGCTCCATGATGTGTAGTCTAGGTGGATTAGCCATGGTAAATGCAGGGGCATGGGGTGATTCTGAATGGGATGCTCTTTGGTGGGTCAGTGCAGACTCAATGTGACAAATGGCCTCTTTCTGCACTGTAGGAATTTTATGCATCTCTGTCTGACGTCTTGCAAATGCACCTTTCTGAAAAGGACAGTTTGCTGTCATGTTCAGTACTGCAGTGTCTATATTTTCCCACATACCTCTAAATTAGTTTTGCATGCAATTCCCCCCATTTCCACTGTATCTTAGCTAGCATTCCCCCTTTCATTCCTTATCAATTTTTCCATTACCGTGACTTATGATCCTTTTCTCTTTATAGATTATTGTAGACTAAGTCTAGTTACCATGTCTACCAAAGTAGAAAGATGAAAATGCATTTTTTTTCTGATCCCATACTTAACTATCCCATAATGCTTGTTAAGGGAGAGGGGAAGGGGGAGGTGGAGGGGGAGGGTGGAATTGAGGAAACTGGTGAAATATATATTGATCCCATTTGTTGGATGGTCCCATAATGGAAGATGAAGTGTTCTTCCTCCAGGTATCAGGTGGCTAGAGTTTGGTGATGGAGGCAGCCCAGGACACACATACCTTACCTGAGTGGAGGGGTAGTTAAAGTGTTCAGCCACAGGGCAGTGGATCAGTTAGTTCGCGTGTCCCAGAGGTGTTCTCCGAAACGTTCTGCAAGTCCAGTCTCCCTAATGCAAAGGAGACCATGTCAAGCGCAACGGACACGTAAATAAATCTTATAAATAAATTGTATAAATTTTAGCCTGCAAGAGTTATTTTCTATCAGACTTTAATTAAATTGGATGACAGGATGAAAGAGTCTGTTGGTCAGACTTGAATCAGCACCCTGAAATGAGACAAAGCCATTAATATCAGTGAACTGCATTTGTTAAAGGCATTAGTTCTTGATTTATTTTCACAACTTAGTGGTATTCACACCTGCACATTCAATGTCAAACTCTGACATCAGAAATGAAATTACACCATTAATTTTGTCTTACAATATTCCAACAAACAAATTGATAGCACACAGTGAATACCATGTCCGATTATTGTGAAATTAAATTTGACCAAAAGAATGTAAAATCAAGATGTGAGATAACAAATGGGGGAAGGGCAGAAGGTAAGAAATGCAGCATCACAGAAGGTGCTCCTCCAGGGAGTGTATTTTACCAACTACAACTGCTCAATATAAACAAACACTCTGACATGATCCTCCGGTTTTAATGTAAACCATAGCCCCATACAGTAGGTACCATTTAAATAAGTTAATAGATACAAGCCTTGAGCAAATCCAGCCTCCAGCCGGATCCCCCGCTTCTTGGAGCTCGGACCTTCCTCCAGCTCCGGGGGGTTGTTGAGCTCCTGGGCTCCGGCCGCCGCCGAAGAAGCCGCGGGCGCCGGCTCTCTCTCCTCCACCGCCGAAATTTTTAATTTGTTTTCTCGTTCACCCGGTAACCGTCACCTCCCCCTTCCCGGGCCCCGGAAATTATACAAAAATAAACAATAAACCCCACCGGGGACTGTCTCCTTTTCTTCACAACTTTAGTTTGAAAAGTTCCGGCTTTAATTTGAAATGTATTTTAAAGGTATTTTCTGAGGTAAACGATGCCTGTCTGCCCCCCTCCCTCCGTCAGAAACCGCCCGCTGAGTCGATGAGAAAACCGCAGCCTCGCGCCGCCATCTTTGTTTTTCTTCTTTCCGTCATTCACGCCCCGCCCAATCAGAACGCACCTTACTCCAGCTGACCAATGGCGACCGGCGCTGGTTGTTACTGACAGAGTTTGTGTCCAATTGCCAATTTGGGATAAAAAAGGCGGGAGCCACAATTTTTTTCCCCTGTGACTGCACATCTCATTCCTTTTGCCTGTCTCTTCCACAGGGGAGGGGGAATCCCAAACTAGAGGGCACAGGTTTAGGGTGAGAGGGGAAAGATTTAAAAGGAACTAAAGGATTAAAAAAAGTGTGAAAGTTAATTCGCCTCAAGAAAAGCCCCCTCTTACGACCTGAACAAAATAGATTGTTCACAGCCTATTACTCACAAAACAAGAAGGATGTTGTGAAACTTAAAAGAATTCAGAAAGTATTTATAAGAATGTTGCTAGGGTTGGAGGGTTTGAGCTACAGGAAGAGGCTGAATTGGCTGGGGCTATTTTCCCTGGAGCATTGGAGACTGAGGGGTGACCTGATGAAGGTTTATAAGATCTTGACAGGTCTGGATATGAGAAAAAGATAAGGAGTTCCCTGGGGTGGGGGAGTCCAGTACAAGAGGGCATTAGTTTTTGGGTGAAAGGGGAAAGATTTAAAACGGCCCCAAAGGGCAACTTTTTCACATGTTGGTTGGTGTGTGAACTGAATGAGCTGCCAGGAAAAATGGTGGAGGCTGGTACAAATACAACATTTAAAAGGCATCTGGATAGGTACATGAATAGGAAGTTTTAGAGGGATATGGACAAAGTGCTGGCAAATGGAATGAGATTAATTTAGGCTATCTGGTCGGGCCATACCAAAGGATTGTTTTTTGTGCTGTACAACTCAATGGTTCTATTTCCACAGAGCCAGAACCAATTTCAAAAGGCTAGGAATAGGCCATTCGCCCCTTACAAACTGTCCTCAACTGTGGCCTCACTGAGCATATTTCAATTCTTAGTGCTATATAATGAGCCAGACTTTATTAAAAATCTTAAAGCAAATGAACACTTAGGAGGTAGCGATTATAATATGGTAGAGATCAGAGTGCAGTTTGAAAGAGAGAAGGCAAAATTGATGTTATGGTGTTACAGTTAAATAAAGGGCAATAAGAGAGGAACTGACAAAAAATGACTGGCACTTTCTTTTTTGTAATGGCTACCATACTCAACTCTGTCTCTTAACTCTCCTTAATTGTTAGGATATTACTCATGTCTTCCACTGTGAAAACTGACACAAAGTATTTATTAAGTTCTTCAGCTATTTTCTTATCGCCCATCACTAACCTTCCTGCATCAATTTGGAGCAGCCCTGGTAGGGAAGACAGTAGAGCAACAATGGCAGGAATTTCTGGGTGTAATTGAGGACACAGTACAGAGGTTCTTCCCCCCCAAAAAGAAAGATTATCGGGCGGGGGGAAAGAAGACTGCCATGGCTGACAAAGGAAGTCAGGAAATGTATCAATGAAAAAGAGAACCTATAAAGTGGCCAGATCACTGGGAAATCAGAAGCTTGGGAAGACTACAAAAACAAACAGAAGATAACAAAGAGAGAAATAAGGAAGGAGAGGATCAAATATGAAGGTAAGCAGACCAGTAATGTTAGAAATGATAGTAAAAGTATTTTGCAATACATAAGAAACAAACAAAAGGCAAAAGTAGAAATTGGGCTGCTCCAAATTGATGCAGGAAGGTTAATGATGGGAGATAAGAAAATAGCTGAAGAACTTAATAAATACTTTGTGTCAGTTTTCACAGTGGAAGACATGAGTAATATCCTAACAATTAAGGAGAGTTAAGAGACAGAGTTGAGTATGGTAGCCATTACAAAAAAGAAAGTGCTAGAAAAGCTAATAGGTCTAAAAATTGAGAAATCTCCTGGCCCTGATGGCTACAGCCTAGCGTTCTGAGGGAGGTGGTTGAAGAATTAGCAGAGATGTTGGTTGTAATCTTTCAAAAATCACTGGAGTCAGGGAAAGTCCCAGATGATTGGAAAATCACTGTTGTAAGTCCTTTGTTCAAGAAAGGATCATGACAAAAGCTGGAAAATTATACACTGATTAGCCTAATCTCAATTGTAGATAAAATTCTAAAATCTATCGTTAAGGATGAGATTTCTAAATTCTTGGAAGTGCATGATTGGATTAAAATAAGTCAGCATGGATTTAGTAAGGGGAGGTCGTACCTGACAATCTTAAGAGTTAACAAGTAGGTTAGACTTGGAAAACCCAGAGGATGTTATCTACCTAGATTTCCAAAAGGCCTTTGATAAGGTGCCTCATAGGAGGCTGCTGAGTAAAGTGAGGGTCCATAGTATTGGAGTTGAGCTACTGGCATGGATTGAGGATAGGCTGGCTGAGAGAAGGCAGAGAGTTGGGATAAAAGTTTTTTTTTCAGAATGGCAGCTGGTGACAAGTGGTGTCCCGCAGGGAGCAGTGTTGGGGCTGCAGGTGTTCACTTTATAGATTAATGATCTGGATAAAGGGACTGGGGTCATTCCCACGAAGTTCGCTGATGATACAAAGTTAGGCAGACAGGCAGGTAGTTCTGAAGAGGTGGGGAGGCTGCAGAAAGATTTGGACAGTTTAGGAGTGTGGTCCAGGAAATGGAGAAAGTGAGGACTGCAGATGCTGGAGATCAGAGCTGAAAATGTGTTGCTGGGAAAGCGCAGCAGGTCAGGCAGCCTGAAAGGAGCAGGAGAATCGACGTTTCGGGCATAAGCCTTCCTAAAGAAGGGCTTATGCCCGAAACGTCGATTCTCATGCTCCTTTGATGCTGCCTGACCTGCTGCGCTTTTCCAGCAACACACTTTCAGCTCTGGTCCAGGAAATGGCTGATGAAATTCAATGTAAGCAAATGTGAGGTCTTGCACTTCGGAAAAAAGAATACAGCATGGACTATTTTCGAAACAGTGAGAAAATTCATAAAGCCAAAGTACAAAGGGATCTGGGATTGCTAGTCCAGGATTCTCTAAAGGTTGACTTGCAGGTTGAGTCAGTGCTTAAGAAAGTAAATATAATGTTGTCATTTATCTCAAGAGTGTTGGAATGTAAAAGCAGCGATGTGCTACTGAGACTTTATGAAGCTCTGGTTAGGCTCCATTTAGAATACTATGTCCAATTTTGGGCCGCACACCTCAGTAAGGACATAGTGGCACTGGAGCATGTCCAGCGGAGATTCACACGATGGTCGCTGGTAACATAGGCCTAACAGACGATGAGCAGCTGAGGATCCTGGAATTAAATTCATTAGAATTTAGAAGGTCGAGGGCAGATCTAATAGAAACTTACAAGATAGTGCATGGCTTAAAAAGCGTGGATGCTGGTAAGTTTTTTTCCATTAGGCAGGGAGACTGGGATCCATAGGCACAGCCTGATAATTAGAGGGGGTCAATTTAGAATGGAAATGAGGAGACATTTCTTCAGCCAGAGAGTGGTGGGCCTGTGGAATTCATTGCCATGGAGCGCAGTGGAGACCGGGACATTAAATGTCTTCAAGGCAGAGATTGATAAATTCTTGGTATCGCAAGGAATCTTGGTATCTCTATGGGGAGAGTATGGTAAGTGGAGTTGAAATGCCCGTCAGCCATGATTAAATGGCGGAGTGGACTTATGACCTTACTTCCACTCCTGTGTCTTATGGTCTTAAGGAAGAGCTCTTTGCTATTCACTTTACCTCCACTCCTCATGATTTTATAGATCTTAGTAAAGTCTCCCCTCAACCCCCTACACTCCAATGAAGACAGTCCCAACCTTTCCTGAAAACTCAAACCCTCCAGTCCTGGCAACATCCTGGTAAATCTTTACGGAACCCTCTCTAATAGTATTCTTCCTATTACAGAGCCACCAAAACTGTACTCAGAAAGTGGCCTCACCAACATCCTGTACAACCTCAACGTGACGTCCCAACTTCTACACTCAATGGGGTGGACAGTGAAGGCAATGGTGCGAAATGCATTCTTTACCACCTGTCTACCAGTGATGCAACTTTCAAAGAAGTATATACCTGAACCCCCTAACTAACTCCCCCCCACCACTACCGCCAAAGTGTCTCTGTTCTATAACACGACCCAGGGACCTACCATTAACTGTACATAGCAATGCTGAAAATTCCTGCATTCTTCACCTGAAGCCCACTGAAGACGTTACCCAGTAGGTAACGAAACGTCTGGAAATGAACCTTGCAGCTCAGCAAGCAAACCTACATCCAAAACCTCAACCTGAGCTACAAATCTTCTCAAAACTCACTTTGTCCAGCCCTTCCTTGTTTAGCAAAATGCAACCTCTCACTCTTATTCATACCTCTCTCATAGACACACACACACACACACACACGCCCCACAACACATTCACAGACTTAAACTCCATCACACTCACTTTACTCTTATGCACGCACTCACACACAAACTCAGACACACACACACACACACACAAAACTCTATGGAGTGAATTTGTATTGGCAGAATTATGTTTGCAGATACTTTCAGTTTTGCTCAAAAAGCACATACAGTCTGCAGGCAGTCAATCTATGCAATATTTTATAAATTCCTACTTTGGAAATAGAACCAGTCTGATTCAAGATTGGAATACTGTCAGACTCGAACCTCACATCTTTAATGCATTGTCTGAGCTGAGATGTCACTTTTTCTTTATAAAACATTAAGTCATCTCAAGAACGTGACTTTAAAGATGTTCAGGGATTTACATATTAACCAAAACCTGCAACCCATTCTAAAAGATGAAAGACATAACAACAATCTAGGTCTGTTCAATATATCCTATCAGTCGCATGACACTGTGATCTTTTGCTATACAATCGGTGTATTATTCCCCGGCCAACAGCTACCCGATGAAGGAGCAGCTGAAAACTAGTGCTTCCAAACAAACCTGTTGGATTATAACCTGGTGTGTGATTTTTAACTTTATCTATCCCAGTCCAACACCAGCACCCCCACACCGTTTCCAGTGAACCCAGCCCACATCTCCCGCTGCTGCCAGTAAACTATACAATGCTGATGAAACGGTGCAGTACCTGCACTTCTGAAAAATGTACAACTTCTAACGATACTAGCTACTCATTCACTACTCCATCTGATACATGACATTGGAAACTGAGTGCAGGAGGCTGAAATGAAATGAGCAGCTTTAAAACAAAAACCTCTTGGAGCTCAAAGCCTTCAATGAGAGTCTGAGCCCGGCGATAAGTTCAGGTAACCTTTATTGTGACCCAACGTTGTTACAGCTTCAGATCCCCCCCAGCAAAAAGGTGCAGAAAAAGTAGCTGCTTTTTAAATAGCTTAAGGTCAAGGCGTGCACCCCCACCCCACACCACCTCACCTTCTTTCCTATGGTCACCGAGTTGTCAGTTGGTAATTGGATCCTTGGTACAGCCTTAACTGTAGGAAGTATTGCCTCACTCAGCAATTTCAACTCATACCCTGTAAACAAGTAAGTCTTTCCCCATTCAATGACCGGTGGCAGTGGTGGGCAATGAAGAGTCAACCATGCTGTTGTGGGTCTGGAGTTATGTGTAGGCCAGACCGGGTAAAGGATGCAGCTGGGACGACTGAGTGAATCCCTCCCCACATTAGCAGTTTCCTTCCCTAAAAAGGGATGTGAGTGAATCAGATGGGTGATGTCCCACAAACATTCATTTCTTCATTAGGTTCTGAACTCCAGATTTCTGACCGAAAACCAATTCCACCATCTGCCATGGCAGGATTCAAACCTGGCAGTCCCCGGAACTGTGTTGATAGTCCAGTCAATAAGGCAATTGGCTATCCCTCCTTTAATCCCCCTGCGATGGCACATGAACTCGCTGGTGTCTCCTCAGATGGGAAGCACGGGTAAAGCCCTTCTCACACTGAGAACAGGTGAACTGCCTCTCCCCAGTGTGCACCTGCCGGTGGGCCAGCAGGATGGAGGAATTGCTGAAGGCCTTCCCACACTCAGTGCAGAAGAATGGCCTCTCTCAGGTGTGCCCCTGCCTGTGTGCCAGCAGGGTGGAGGCCTGGGTAAAGCCCTTCCCACACTCGGGGCAGCTGAAGGGCCTCTCCCTGGTGTGGACCCGCTGGTGCCTCACCAGGTCGGAGGCATAGCTGAAGCCCTTTCCGCACTCGGGGCAGGTGAATGGCCTCTCCCCAGTATGACTGCGCTGATGAGTCTCCAGGATAGAAGGGACACAGAAGCCTTTTCCGCAGTCGCCACACTTCCACGGTTTCTGCACGGGGCGGGATCCATTGGGTTTCTCTATGGCAGAAGCTTCAGCTGCACACAAACGCATGTACAGCCCCTCCCTGCTGTGAATTCCTCTTTCCAGGCTGTATAACTGCTTCAGGTTCCACAATCAGTGCGTTGCATCAGTCGGGTCTCTCATCCAGTTCCATTGATGCTGAAGACGTGCTCCAACAGGAACCAAAAGGCTTTGCTCCTTCTCACAGAATCACAGTCAAAAATTGTTGCAGCCCTGAGGGATTGAGTGACCGTCGGACATTGACGTCGAAGTGCGGACTCCAGAAGCTGGAGAGTCAGAGTTGAACAGTGCGGCGCTGGAAAAGTACAACAGGTCCGGCAGCATCCGAGGAGCAGGAAAGTTGATGTTTCGGGCATCAACCCTTCATCTGTTGATTTTGAAACTTCCGTCTTCAGATCATCAAATGCTTTGTAAAAAGAGATGACAAAAGTCATGACTGTCAGTGCAAGGTAGAAATTCAGAACAAGCAATTCTACTTTCTGCAGAACATTCTTTTCTTTTGTTATTCCACACGGAAAATTGAAAGCATTCTCCCCCTCTGTTCTCACACCGCTCTAACTAATTCTCCTGAAGGTGTTGATTCAGGATCTTACAGGGGCAGAACAGCAAAAACTTCAAGACTGACATCTCTCTGAATTTTGGATAACTCCACTGCTGAGAGTGAGCAGGTCTGATTTTGGGAAGCTCAAAAAATACTGTCAGTTCAGGGTGAACCTGCAATGCAAGTTCTTGAGGAACAACGAGACATGAAGTGGTTAACATCCCTGGAAAGGAAAGAGCAAAATGAGACATCAAAGGCATTAAAACCGACACCAGGGAGAAACTGAACACACAGATGTGGCAAGCCAGAGTCAGAGATAGACAGCATGGAAACAGTCCAACTCGTCGATGCAAACCAAATATTCTAAATTAATCTAGACACGTTTGCCAGCATTTGGCCCCCATCCCTCTAAACCCTTCCATTTTATATTTCCATCCAGATGCCTTTCAAATGTCATAATTGTACAAGCATCCACCATTTCCTCTGGCAGCTAATTCCTTACACGCACCACTCTCTAAATGAAGGAGTGAATTTAGCACAGTGAATCCATCTTACCCATAGTGCCCAGGGGTGTGTAGATTAAGTTAGCACAGCCAATCCCTGGGCACTATGGGTAAGTTAGCAGAGCGAATCCACCCTAACCTGCACATCCCTCGACGATATGGGCAACTGAACACTGCCAATCCATCTGAACCCGTCCAAAACAGAACACTATGGGTCATTTAACATGGCGAATCCACCCCAACATGGACAAAGTTACATATAACACAACAAAAGGTTACTGTCCAACAAGTTTATTTCGGAGCACCGGCTTTTGGAGTGCTGCATCTTATTCAGTTGGTTGTGGAGTACAAGATCATAAGACACAGAATTTATGGAAAAACATTACAGTGTCCTGCCACTGAAATTATATCCTGAACAAACCTGGATTGTTAAGTCTTTCATCTTTTGGAATGGGTTGCAGGTATCAATAATATGCAAGTCCCAGAACTTCCTGTCAGGCTCCTTCTCGAGATAACGGAAGGTTTTATAAGAAAAGGTGACATCTCAGCTCAGATAATGCATGAAAGGAGTGAGGTCAGAGTCTGTCTGTATCCCAATCTTGAGTCAGCCCGCTTCGATTTGCAAAGTGGAATTTACAAAATATTACATGGATTGGCTGCCTGCATTGACTGCCAGCACATTGTGCATTTAGAGTTATACAGTCATAGATGGACAGCATGGAAACAGACCCTTCAGTCCAAATCATCCATGACGACCAGATATCCCAACCCAATCAAGTCCCAATTGCCAGCAACTTGCCCATATCCCTCCAAACTCTTCCTATTCATATGCCCATCCCGACGAGCCTCCACCACTTCCTCTGGCGGCTCATTCCATACACATACCACCCCCTGAGTGAAGAAGTTGCCTCTTAGGTCTCTTTCACCCTTAACTTATGCCTTCTCGTTCTGGACTCCCCCACCCCAGGGGAAAGACTTTGTTCATTTATCCTATCCAAGCCCCTCATGATTTTATAAATCTCTGTAAGATCAGCCATTCGCCTCTGACGCTCCAGGGAAAACAGCCCTAGCCTATTCAACCTCTCCCTATAGCTCAAATCTTCCAATCCTAGCAACATCCTTGTAAATCTTTTCTCAACCCTTTCAAGTTTCACAACATCTTTCCGATAGGAAGGAGACCAGAATTGCATGTAATATTCCAACAGTTGCCTAACCAATGTCCTGTGCAGCCACAACATGACCTCCAAATTCCTGTACTCAATACTCTGACTATTAAAGGAAAGCAGACCAAATGCCTTCTTCACTATCCAATCACTATCCTATTCTTCACTACCTGCGAGTCCACTTTCAAGGAGGTATGAAACTCCACTCCAAGACCTCTTTGTTCAGCAACACTGTCTCGGACCTTACCATTAAGTGTATAACTACTGCTAAGATTTGCTTACCCAAAATGCAGCACCTCACATTTATTTGAATTAAACTCCATCTGCCACTTCTCAGCCCATTGGCCCATCTGATCAAGATCTCTTTGTAATCTGAGGTAGCCTTCTTCGCTGTCCACTACACCTCCAATTTTAGTGTCATCAGCAAACTTATAGCTATACCTCCTATGCTCACATCCAAATCATTTATATAAATGATGAAAAGTAGTGGACCCAGCACAGATCCTTGTGGCACTCCACTGGTCACAGGCCTCCTGTCTGAAAAAACAACCCTCCACCACCACCTTCTACCTTTGAGCCAGTTCTGTATCCAAATTGCAAGTTCTCCCTGTATTCCATGAGATCTAACCTTGCTCACCAGTCTCCCATGAGGGACCTTGTCGAACATCTTACTGAAGTCCATATAGATCACATCTATTCTCTGCCCTCGAGGTAAAAACAATGACTGCAGATGCTGGAAACCAGATTCTGGATGAGTGGTGCTGGAAGAGCACTGCAGTTCAGGCAGCATCCAAGTAGCTTTGAAATCGACGTTTCGGGCAAAAGCCCTTCATCAGGAATAAAGCATTTTATTCCTGATGAATGGCTTTTGCCCGAAACGTCGATTTCGAAGCTACTTGGATGCTGCCTGAACTGCTGTGCTCTTCCAGCACCACTAATCACCTATTCTCTGCCCTCATCAGTTCCCTTCGTTAGTTCTTCAAAAGAACTCATTTAAGTTTGTGAGACATGATTTTCCATACGTAAAGCCATGTTGACTATCCCTAATCAGTCCTTGCCTTTCCAATACATGTACATCTTGCCTCTCAGTTGGATTCCCTCCAACAACACCGATGTCTGGCTCACTGGTCGATAGTTCCGTGGCTTGTCTTTACCACCTTTCTTTAACAGTGGCACAACGTTAATCAACCTCCAGTCTTCCGACACCTCACCTGTGACTATCAATGATACAAATTACTCAGCAAGAGGCCCAACAATCACTTCTCTAGATTCCCACAGAGTTCTAGGGTACACTTGATCAGGTCCTGGGGATTTATCCACTTTTATTCATTTCAAGGCATCCAGCACTTGCTTCTCTGTAATATGGACATTTTTCAAGATGTCACCATCTATTTCCCTACATTCTATATCTTCCATGTCCTTTTCCACAGTAAACTCTGATGCAAAATACCCGTTTAGTATCTCCCCATCTCCAGCGGTTCCACACAAAGGCTACCTTACTGATCTTTGAGGGGCCCTGTTCTCTCCCTACTTATTCTTTTGTCTTTAATGTATTTGTAAAAACCCTTTGGATTCTCCTTAACTCTAGTTGCCAAAGCTATCTCATGTCCCCGGTTTTCCCCTCCTGATTTCTCTCTTAAGTATATTCCTACTTCCTTTATACTGTAAGGCTTCACTTGATCTATCCTGTCTATATCTGACATATGCTTCCTCCATTTTCTGAACCAAACCCTCAATTTCCCCAGTCATCCAGCATTCCCTATACCTACCAGCCTTTCCTTTCACCCTAACAAGAATATACTTTCTCTGGACTCTAGTTATCATAGTTCTGAAGGCTTCCCATTTTCCAGCTGTCCCTTTACCTGCAAACATTGGCGCACAATCAGCTTTTGAAAGTTCTTGCCTAATACCGTCAAATTTGTCCTTCCTCCAATTTAGAATTTTTGAGCAAAATAGAATGTATCTGCAAATGTAATGCTGCAAATACAAATTTATCCCCATGGAGAGTGTGGTTCTATGTGTGTAATAGAGAAACCCTGCTTCCATGCTGTACATCTATATGTCTATTTGATAACAGATGCTTTATTTCTGTTGGTGCAAGTCTGGTTGTAAATCATAACTGGATATTAATAGTTAGATGTAAGGGAGAGAGAATTACTCAGGTAGAGCACTATCAGAATCCTGGGAGACCCCTACTTCAGATTTACTTGGACTGGTTGACAGTCTGGGAGATAATGGTTTGGGTCTCAATTGACTAAATGTTTTATTTTTCCCGAACGTGTAAAAGGGGGCGTTAAAGCTTCAGCAGAAATCCAGCAGAGCTGAGAACAGACCAACATCTTACTCTGTGGGAACAGGGAGATCAACAGAGGACAGAAATCCAGACCTGAAATCCAAGCAGACACACTACCCTGTGATCAGTGCTTTGATGAGCAGCACCAACCCTCTACCTTTACTGAGCTTCCCATTTGACTACCCCCTCGATATTCAGGATCCAGTCCTTGCCATCCTGAAGCCATGTCCCTGTAAGGAGTCTCAGATCATAATTATTCTCTTCAATGTGTCAGTCAATTCATTCACTTCTGTTACAATCAGCTCACATTCAGTTTTTAGTTTCAGTTTTTGTGATCTTCTGAATCCAGTTTTGATTGCTCGTATATTTACTCTCCTTGTCCCTTTCTATCATTCTCTGATGTTCATTTCCACATAACGACATTACTCACCAGCCTTGATTTGGATTGGCCAGCCTAAATTGCCTATAGTGTCCAGGGATGTGCAGGTTAGTTGGGTTAGCCATGGGAAATGCTGGGTTATAGGTTCATAATAAGAGAAGCAGGAGTCAGTCATTTGGCCCGTCCGGCCTGCTCTGCCATTCATTAAGATTATGGCAGATCTTTCCATCATCTCAGCTCCTCCTCCCTGCAGTGTCCCAACTATCCTTAATTCCCCAATTTTGCAGAAACCCATCTAATTGTGTCTTGAATATACTTAACGAAGCTGTCTTCTCTGCTTCCTTGGGCAGAGACTTCCATAGTTTCACTACTCTCCAGGAAAAGCAGTTCCTCCTCATCTCTGTCCTAAATCTACTTCCCCTAATCTTGGGGCCAAGTCTCATCTACCAGCAGAAATGACTGGATAGGGTAGGATTTCATCCCCACAGTTCAATGAATTCCCACTTTCCACCAAATCCCAGATGCACTCACTCACTCAGTCAGTTGCTGTCTCACAAATGAAAGATCTCATTGTAACTTCTTCTGCTCTGAGTTAGGGCAAAACGGTAGCTTAGTGGTTAGCCCTGCTGCCTCACAATACCTGGGTCCCAGGTTTGATTCCAACCTTGGGCAACTGTCTGTGTGGAGTTTGCACATTCTCCTCGTGTCTGCGTGGGTTTCCTCCGGGTGCTCTGGTTTCCTCCCATCGTCCAAAGATGTGCAGGTCAGGTGAATTGGCCATGCTAAATTGCCCATAGTGTTAGGTGCATTAGTTAGAGGGAAGTGGGACTGGGTGGGTTACTCTTCGGAGGGTCGGTGTGGACTTGTTGGGCCGAAGGGCCTGTTTCTACACTGTAGGCAATCTAAAAAAAAAACATTTTTGAAAGCTGCTCTGAAAGTCCAGTCTTCACAATAACACTTCTGCTTTCACTGAAGATGATTAAAGGCATACAGCATAGAAACAGACCCTTTGGCCCAACTCATCCGTGCCAACTATATATCACAAACTAATCTAGTCCCTTTTGCCAGCATTTGACTCATCCCTCTAAATCCTTCCTATTCAAGTACCCATCCAGTGGCTTTTAAATGTTGTCATTGTACCAGCCTCCCCACTACCTCTGGCAGTTCGTTCCATACACGTTCCACCCTCTGTCTGAAAATATGTTGCCCCTCAGGTCCCTTTCCCTACTCACCTTAAACTTCTGCTCCTTTAGTTCTGGACTCCCCTACCATGGAAAAAGACCTTGGGTATTCACCCTATCCATGCCCCTTATAAACTTCTTTAAAGGTTACCACTCAGCCTCTGATGCTCCAAAGAAAATATCTCCCTGGCCTATTCAGCCTCTTCCCGCAGCTCAAACCCTCGAAATCTGGCAACAGCCTTCTAAATATTTTCTGACCCCTCTCAAAGTTTCATAACATCTTTCCTACATCAGAGAGACCAGAGTTGAATGCAGTATTCCAAAATTGGCCTAACCAATGTCCTGTGCAGCTGCAAAGTGATCTCCCAGTTCCTATACTGAATACTCTGACCAATAAAGGAAAGCATACCAAACACCTTGTTCACTATACTGTCTATGTAAGACTCCACCTTCAAGGAACTATGAACCTGCACTCCAAGGTCTCTTTGTTCTGCGACACTCCCCTTAACTGTGTCAGTCCTGCCTGGATTGCTGGACCAAAATGCAACACCTCACATTTCTCTGAATTAAACCCCATCTGCCACTCCTTGACCCATCGGATCAATTCTAATTTATGCTAAACTCTCTTTCCTCTCTTATTCCCTAGAAGCTGAAAATCTCTGTCCCACATACTCTCCCTCCATTCTCTCATTGCTGAACCTAATCCCTGCTGTACCTCATCCTGAAGGGTCTGTTTCATGCTGATTAACAGGCCCACACTCCGGGGGATCAAATGGAAACATACAGAATACTGAATGGCCTGGACAGAGTAGACTTTCAGAGGATGTTTCCATTGGTAGGAGAGACTAGGATCTGAGGGCACAGCCTTCGACTAAAGGGAGGGCGTTTTAGAATGCAGATAAGGAGATACTTCTTCAGTGAAAGAGTTGTGAATCTATGGAATTCATTTCTACAGAAGGTTGTAGAAGCCAAGTCACTGAGGATATTTAAGACTGAGGTAGATAGGTTCCTGAGTATCATGGGGATGAAGAGTTCCAGGGAGAGCCCGGGAGAATGGGCTTGAGAAACCTATCAGCCAGAATTGAATGATATGAACAGACCTGATGGGCTGAATGGCCTAATTTTTGCTCCTATGTCTTATGGTCTCTTGCTGTCCTGGCCACAGTGAGAGAATTGGGAGCAGGAGTTGGCCATTTGGTCTTTCACGCCTGCACAAGCATTGAACAGATCATAACTGAATATGGATCTTCGATGTAAGTGAATAGGCTGGAACTTTTTCACTGGAACATAGGAGGTCGAGAGGTGACCTTATTGAGGTTTATAAAATCACGAGGGGCATAGATGAGGGCAATATCAGCTGTTGTTTCACGAATAGGGAGCAATCTTTTTAAGGTGAGAGGAGAAAAATTTTAAAAAGACACAAGGAGCACATTTTTCGTTTAAGAGAGTGAAGTGTGTGTCAAATGAATGTCCAGAGGAAGTAGTGAATGCAGCTACAGTAACAACATTTAAAATAAATTTGAATAAGTGCACGAATAGAAAAGTTTCAGAAGGATATGGGCCAAACATTGGCAGGTATGACTAGTTTAGTTTGTGAATATAGTCAGCATGGACTATATTCACTGAAGGGTCTGTTTCTGTGCAGTATGTCTCTGTATTTATTCTATACTGGTCTTAAAACCATTTTCTCGCCTTCCCCCAAAACCATCCACTTCTTTGTTCATCAAAGTCAAATGAACTCAGCCTTGAATACATTTAATGACCGGCCTAACTGCAGAAAGACATCCACACTTCTGAACTCAATTCCTCTTGCTAATATATCACTTGCTTTGCTCACTGCTTGCTGCACCTGTCTGACAACTGGCGGTAACTGGTTTCGAAGGACGCTGAGACCCCTTTGTCCATCCACACATCTTTCCTGATGAAGGGTTCGTGCCCGAAACGTCGACTCTTCTCCTCAGTTGCTGCCTTACCTGCTGTGGTTTGCCAGCACCACACTTTTCAACTCTGATCTCCAGCATCTCACTTTCGCCACATTTCAACATATCACTACAGAAACAATGCACCTCCTTTCTGCTTTTTTTTTACATACATCAAAGGCTATAACTTCACATTGTGGCACCGCGTTTGCAAAGTGAGACACAGATCAGGATCAACTTTTCCAGAGTCTGTCCCCTCCATCGATTCACTCTTTCCTTTCAGTTGCTACAAATCAATAATTGAACCCCAGAATGAAAAGAAAATGGAAAACGTGGTGACAAAAACACTATTATACTCACAAATTTTAGACAGAGGAAGGAATTTATAGTCTGGGGTGAAGTTTAATCTTCATTCAGTGACAAAAGATCAGCATCAGCGGTTTCATAGCTCACGGTCCAACTACCGCATTTCGACAACGGCCGACTCTGATTGGCAGGAGGACCAGACTCCTTCGGATCCTCCAAGGTTCTCCATTGGTCCATGGAAAGGAGCTCGTGCGCCTTTTCTGCGGACACCCAGGAGTATACGCAGTACTTTGCTGACACCGACGGACATGCGCAGTGCTTACTGACACCGCGGAGCATGCTCAGTATGCTCTGTCACGATTCTGGTGTTACTGACAAATTTTAAAGTTAAAAATCACAAAACACCTGGTTATAGTCCAACAGGCTTATTTGGAAGCACGGGTTTTTGGAGCGCTGCCCCTTCATCAGGTGGTTGTGGAGAATAACATGGTAACACAGAATTTATGATCTTCTGATCTTACACTCCACAACCGCCTGATGAAGGAGCAGCGCTCCGAAAGCTAAGTGTTTCTAAACAAGCCGATTGGACTGTAACCTGGTGTTGTGTGATTTTTAACTTTGTACACCCCAGTCCAACTCGGAAACCTCCAGATCATGACAAATTTTAAGTGTCCAAATGCGAATACGAGAGAAAAATGCCAACGCCATTTTTTTTTGGCCGAAATGTTTTTTTCCCCTGTGCCTCGACGTTTTATTCCTTTTGCATTTTGTCTGGCTTCTCAATGTTCCTGCCTTTACCTCAGGCTAGAGGTATTCCAAAACTAGAGGGTAGAGGTTTAGTGTGAGGAGGAAAGAATTGAAGAGATTCAAAAGACTCGGCATAGAACATTCACCCCCTACAGGGCGAAAGTGACGACTGCAGATGCTGGAGATTAGGGTCGAGAGTGTGTGTTGGAAAAGCACAGCAGGTCAGGCAGCGTGCGAGGAGCAGGAGAATCGACGTTTCCGGCAAAACCCTCCATCAGGAATTAGCTATGTGGACTTGCAGAGCTGTAGCATAATCGAGTGGGTCTGGATGGGATGCTGTTGGGAAGGTCGGTGTGAATGGCCTGTAGGGATGATATGATTCCACTGCCTTAGCCACGCGTATATTGAGAAATGATTGCCCCAAGTCTGCTGTGGGAGGAGTGGGTTCGTTCGTGGGACACTGATACCAGTTCTGGGGAAGGTAGGATTGTGCTGTCTCTCTCTTCACACTCTGCTCCCCCGTCCATTTTCTCCCTGCCCACTGCCCCCTGCCCATTCCCTCTCCTCACATTGAACTCCCATTCTCTCCCCATAACCCTCTGAACCCCAGTACTTCTCTATCCCCCAACCTCTGTCCCCCTCTCCATTTCACTCCCTTCTCCACCTCCACCAGCGCCCCTCCCCGTCCTTTCTGGTGCCTCAGCCCTCTTTGATCGTGTATCAAGCCCTTTTAAGGAGAGACAGAGAGAGAATGGTTGGTGACGATTCTACCTGGCAAACAGGGTGTGCGAGGAATGACTAATTTTAAAATTGAGAAAAGCTAAAATCATATATTCAGAAACGTTGTTAAAGTCTGGAAGAATGTTCTTTTTTTTAAAAAAAAGCTGTAGAAATCTTTCTGAAACTTGCATTGATATATTCACAGTTAGGCCACAAGCAAGGACAGGCTGTAAGAGTGAATGAGTGAATAAAAGACAAGTCCCACCTCGCCAATGAGGAGAAAGTGAGAACTGCAGTTGCTGGAGATCAGAGTCGAGAGTTTGGTGTTGAAAAAGCACAGCAGGTCAGGCAGCATCCAAGGAGCAGGAGAATCTACGTTTCAGAGATAAGCCCTTCACCTTGCACTCTCCAGTGTGTGTTGTGAAACTGCTTAACAGCTTAATCATTTCTAGTGGCCGAGCAGAGGCTGATAACAAGTTTGGAACACACGGGAATGACCTCAGCTGAGACCTTGGATTCATGTCTCACGACAGGAGTCCCAGCTACACAATACACACACAAACTCTCTCTCTCTCTCTCTCTCTCTCTCTCACTCACACACACACACACACACACACACTCAAGTATTCACACAGTCGTGCGGACCCTCTCTGATAGACAGGCTCTCTCTCAGACACACATGGACTAACCCCTCACACTCACATCCTTGCCACACGCCAGATGAAAAGCTGAATACTTCTCTGGAAAAACTGCCGAGCAATGCAGGAGAGTGGCACAACGGGTGTGTTTTGGGACCGTAATCCAAAAGAGAAACCATTCTCTCCTATTCATTCAACGTCGTCTTTAGCAGCTTTCCCGTATAACGGCGCTCTGTTCTGCACCTTGCCTTCTCATCTGCTTCCCAAAAAAGCTTCGACATAAATATTTCACAATGATATACTGGCCCAATGTGCACAGTTGAGGTGAGAAGCTCTGAGGGGTCTCCTGTTCTCTGTATCCTCTGTTGAGGAGGGCAATGCTTGTTACTGGTCACTCCGGTGTCAGAGAAACCTTTAGAAAGAAAACGGTTTAATTTGGTTGACGTGTGTAGAGCGCGCACAAACAGAGTGGCGCAGCGGGAGCGTGCTGGGCCCATAACCCAGAGGTCGATGAATCGAACCCATCCTCTGCTATTGTTCAGTGCCTCCTTGAGCGACTTTCCTTTGCGATGGTACTCTGTTGAGCACCTTGCCTTTCAAACCGTTCAAGTAACGAGCTTTTGGAGGTCTGAGTGGTCTTCTCCTGTTCTTCGTCGGTTTCCTATGAACTGAATCGCAAAACCACTTCTCTGAGATGCCAATGAGCTGTTAAAAATGAAACGCATACCTTGTGGTTTCGTGCATTCCCTGCTGTAGTTCGCCAAGTCCGTTCTGACGTGAATGACAAGACGATCCGCATGTCAGAAACCGCATCCCGGGGACAGAAGGACAAGCAGATGTTCTGCAAACTCTTTGCTGCTTGCAATTCTTGGAGCAAAGTGGAATGTATTTCACACTGAGCAAGTTTCAGCTGGCTCAGAGTCTCCAGTGTACATTGCTCTCTTTCCCGCCAGCTCAGAGAGAGAACAATAGGAGGGACAAAGAAGTGAATCACGATCCGTGTGGGAGGGTGAATAACTGTTAATGGAGACCGTTAGTGGCTAACAATAAGTAGTGTGTCGTAGCAGACTATGTGATAACAAGGGCTCGTATGTGTGTGGTAGGGGTCAAGGACATGGGGGATTTCAGGCCCTAAAGTCATGGAACTCGATCTTGAAGACCGGAGGGCTGTAGGGTTTTGAAGTGGAATATGAGGCGTTGTTCTTCCATCTGGAGCTGAGCTTTGCTGGAACACAGCTGCAAGCCTGAGACAGAGATGTTGGCCAGGGAACATGGTGGCGTGTTAAAGTGGTAGGAAAGCAGAAGCTCAGGGCCTTTTTTTGCGGGCAGAACCGAGATGTTCTGCGAAGCAATCATCCAGTTTATACTTCGTGCTCCGTTGGGGAAACGACACTGTGAGCAGCGAATGCAGTAGACTAGGTTGGGGCAAATGTGCAGGTAAAGTGCTGCTTCACCTGGAAGGTATGTTCGAGCCTGGAAGGATATTCAGGAGGGTGCAGGTAAATTGTGCTTCTGAGTGAAATCACGGTTCGTAAAACCAGAATGTGGCAATTTAGAGAGTTAATGTTTGCTCGTCGGCGATATGTCTGCCGGTGCGCGATGGGAGCATAACCCAGAAGGGAAACCAACTTCCCTCTTGACTCAATGTCGAGTTTAGCAGCTTTCCCGTATAACGGCGCACTGTTGTGCACCTCGCCTTCTGATCTGCTTCCCAAAAATCTTCGACGTAAATATTTCACATTGATACACAGGCCCAGTATGCAGAGTTGAGATGACACACTCGTGGAGGTCTGCGGGGTCTTCTCCTGTTCTCTGTACCCTATGTTGAGGAGGGCAATACTTGTCACTGGTCACTCCGGTGTCAGAGAAAAGTTGAGAAAGAAAACGGTTTAATTTTCTGCCAGTAGAGAGGGCCCGGTTCGCAGAGAGACAGAATGAGAAGCAGCTGTTCATACAGTCATAGAGATGTACAGCATGGAAACAGACCCTTCGGTCCAACCCGTCCATGCCGACCAGATATCCCACCCCAATCTAGTCCCACCTGCCAGCACCCGGCCCATATACCACCAAACCCTTCCTATTCATATATCCATCCAAACGCCTCTTAAATGTTGCAATTGTACCAGTCTCCGCCACTTACTCTGGCAGCTCATTCCATACACGCACTACCCCCGCGTGAAAAAGTTGCCCCTTAGGTCTCTTTTATATCTTTCCCCTCTCACCCTAAACCCTAAAGCCCTCTAGTTCTTGACTCCCCGACCCCAGGGAAAATACTTTGCCTATTTATCCTATCCATGCCCCTCATAATTTTGTAAACCTCCATAGAGTTACCCTTCAACCTCCGACGTTCCAGAGAAAACAGCCCCAGCCTGTTCAATGTCAACTGGACTTTACTCTGAGCAAGACTCAGCTGATTCAAGAGGTAGGGCGGGGGCCGGGTCGGCGGCGCGCCAGCCGTGTGGCTCGTTGGTCTAGAGGTGCGATTCTCGCTTTGGGTCTTCGTCGACGCAGATGTGCGAGAGGTCCCGGGTTCAAATCCCGGACGGGTCCGAGTTTCGCGAATCGCGCGAAAGTGCTTGTTTAATTTTCTCAAAAAGCACCTTCGTAAAACGAGGTTGGGCTCCCTGGAGGACCAATGGAACAGAAAGCAGCGAAGTGAAATGATTGGAGATAGCGTTGAATAAGTTGACGTGAGTGGTGCAGTGTTTGAGGGATGTCAGCGATGAGGGTCGATTGGAAATTTGGGACAGCTCTCTTCGGAGTACAGAAGTTTGAAATCTGGCCCGATTGAAGCTTTTCAAGTCATGCAAAGTCTAGACAGAGTAAGTAATGTAGTCAAAATGTTCCCACGCCTGAAAGGATCGGCAACGATTCGGCAGAGTTTTAAAGGCATGAGGAAAAGAACTGAAAGTGACATTAGGAAGAATGCTTTCGTACAGGGAGTGGTTGGGGTCAGTAAATCCCTAACTGACACAAACAAAGAGGCAGATTCATTAGACGCAAACGGGAATTCGGTGATCATGTTTAAAGTAACAATGTGCAGAATTACATGGAGAAGGCAAGAGAATGATACGGATAGAGACCCACGTTTACTTACTGTGTCGACCCAGCAGAGCGAAGGTGGGCCGCATGGCGTCGATTAAGAGTGAAATCACAAAAGAATGTGGGAAGTTAGAAAAAGTTTATATTTACACAGCCTCCATACGTCTGCGCAACACCATATAAGACGACAGCAGTGGAGATCTTTGACATCAGTCTCGAACGTGCATGCCACGCGCCAGACGAAAGGCTGAAGAGACCTGTGGAGCGGCATGCTGTGCATGTGAGCAGAGTGGCGCCACGGGAGCGTGCTGGGCCCATAACCCAGAGGTCGATGGATCGAAACCATCCTCTACTATTGTTCAATGCCTCCTTGAGCGACTTTCGTTTGTGATGGGACTCTGTTCAGCATCTTGCCGACCAAACGACATCCTGAGTGTTTCAGTGTCCCGTACCGATACTGTCGCAAAACTTACGCCGTTCAAATGCTGCGCTTTTGGAGGTCTGCGGGGTCTTCTCCTGTTCTCTGTACACTATGAAAGGATCGGCACCACCCCCTGCATGAAAAAGTTGCCCCTTAGGTGTCTTTATAAAGAGGCAAAGTCTTTTCCCTGGGGTCGGGGAGTCAAGAACTGGAGGGCTTTATGGTTTATGGTGAGAGGGGAAAGATATAAAAGATATGCACCTTCAGGGTACAATCGACTGAACTCCCAGATCTCTAACTCCCTCTCGCGAGAACCAAGAATCCTCAGTTCGATTGAGAGGGGGAAATTGGATGTCAGTCATCTTTGTATGAGAGAATGCATCATTTTAAAAAACTGAGAAGGACATTCCTGACAGAAGATTCAACAGAAGGCGGCACAGAATATTCCAAGAGACACGTAACCTGGCTGTAATCTGAGAGACCAAATTCCAATTTTTGTTACGAGAGGGAATCATATTTATTGGATCAGCATATCACGAGAATCTTGTTTAATTCCGGAACAGTCAGTAGTTAGAAGGGATGTATTCGGTTTTTTAATAGTTTAGTTCATCTGTTCACCGTTACTGTTGGATAAATAAATGGATTTTTGTTGAGTGTCAGGGATTTTTTTTAAACATTACAGTAGGTTACACCACTTTTCACATTAATTTTACAGATTATAGGGTGATGCGCTTCTCTTTGGGTGTTTCGGTTTGAGATCTCTGGTGGGGTGGGAGTTGGTGTCAGCTTTCCCTTTCTAACAGTATTGAAGTGATGTCATGCTGAATGCAGTGGAGTCAATATTAATCCCAGCCTCTTGCTCTGGTTGTGGGTGAATCACCTTAATTTGGCCACTGAGTCAGAAACAACACACAGAACCAACTGCTGAAACAATGATTCATACTAAATTGCACGTAGCAACTAAAACTAAAAACCCTTAAGTAAGCAAGTTCAGTCTCACGGCTGCCACCCTCCCACCACCCGGCTATCACCCGATTGCTGGCAGAATTTAACCGAGTTTCCATCGACAGTGCCCATCTCTGGAAGGGTCAAGGGGTATGACGCAATATTGTTCTTCCAATACTGCTGCTGCATCGTTCTGGAGTGAGAACGTAGAACAATACACCACAGTTCAGACCCTTCAGCCCTCGATGTTGTACCAGCCTTTTATCCAACTTGAAGATGCGACTAGCCTGCACACCCCTCAATTTACTGCCGTCCATGTGCTTGTTCTGCAGTCGCTTAAATGTCCTTAAATGTATCTGACTCTCATTCCAACCCTGGAAGTGGAGTAAAAAACCTACCTCTGACATCTCCCCTAAACCTTCTTCCAATGACCTTAAAATTATGCCCTGTCATTTCTGACCTGGGGAAAAAGTCTCTAGCTCTTTGTTCTATCTATGCCTCTCAACATATAGTACACCTCTATAAAGTCACCTCTCATCCTTCTTCGCTCCAATGAGACAGGCCCTAGCTCCCCCAACCTAAGACATGCCCTCCATTCCAGGCAGCATCGAGGTAAATCTCCTCTGTACCCTCTCTCAGCTTACACAGCTTCCTCTTGTGGTTCTGTTCGCCGAGCTGGGAATTTGTGTTGCAGACATTTCGTCCCCTGTCTAGGTGACATACTCAGTACTTGGCAGCCTCCTGTGAAGCGCTTCTGTGATGTTTCCTCTGGCATTTTCCCACGTCTTTCCTAAAATTAGGTGACTAAAAGTGAACATAATATTCAAAGTGTGATCTAACCAGTACTCCATACAGCTGCAGCATAACCTTGCAGCTCTTAAGCTCAAACTCCCTGCTAATGAAAGCCAACACACTGTCCACCTTCGTAACAACCTTATCAACCTGGGTGGCAACTTTGAGCGATCTGTGAACTTGGACTCCAAGATCCCTCTGTTCCACCACAGGGTCAAGAATCCTGCCTTTAACCCCATAGGTTGAACAAACAGAGGAGTTTGGTGAAATGAGAATCATTAGATAAATGCTATTGAGCGAACTGATGGTGCTATGGGCTGGCAAATCTCTGGGTAGAGGGGGACTTCATCATAGAATTTTAAAAGGTGGCTAATGAGTTCATATTTGCATTAATGTTAATTTTCCAAGATTTATTAGATTCAGGCAAGTTTTCCTCAGACTGGAGAGTAACATATTTAATACTTCTGTTCTCGAACGGAAAGATGTGGTCCCTTGAGTCTATGGCAATTAAACATTTGTTTTTGAATCAGTTAAGGAGATTATCACCACCATGTCAAAAAGCTCGTGGTAATTGAAAAGAATCAGCATGCTAATATGAAAACGAAATGTTGTTTCACCAATTTATTCAGAGAATTAAGAGAGTGTGGAAAGAGACTATTTGGCCGATCAAGTCCTGCACCAACCCTCAAGTGCATCCCACCCAGACCCAGACCGCCACTCTACTCCCGTAACCCTGCATTTCGCATGGCTAACTCACCTAGCTTGTACATCCAAGGACATTACACAATCCAGCATAGCTCATCCACCCAACCTACACATCTTTGGACTGTGGAGCCCCTAGTAGAAACTCACAAAGACAAAGACAGAACATGCAAACTCCAAACAGATCGTCGACTCAAGGCTGAAATCAAATAGGTGTCTCTGGCCGTGAGAGGGAGCCACTGTGCCACCATGCAGTCCTAAAGGAATTATTTAAAAGAGTATGTAAATTGAAGCCTGTGGATGTACTGAACTTGAATATCCTCAAGGTGTTTGACATGTTTTCACGAAAAGCATATTGCACAGAGGAGCTCATGGTGTAAAGTATAGTTATAGAACATCAACGGACTGGCAGAAAACAGAATATGCAAAAATGCTTCTTTTGTCAAATTGGTTGTATATGACAATGTATGGTAGGGTTCCAACAGGCATCTCTGCTGGCTCCTCAACTTTCTACAATGACTTACAGGAGGGGATCAAATGTATGTGGTTATATATGCAGGCAACACAAAGATAGATGGAGATGGACATTGTGGGGATGACATATCAATGATGCAGATTGATAGATTGGTTAAATAAATAGGCAAAACTCTTGCAAGTGGTGTATAAAATGGTAAAATGCAATTTGTTACCTACTTGGAGAACAATTGCATAATTCTGAGATGCAGAGGGATCCGGGGGCCTTGCAAATAAGTCACAAGTTAGAATGCAAGCACAGCAAGTGATTAGAAAGACCAATGACATAAATGTAAGGCGATTATGGCTCAGTTACAGAGCAATGGTGGGACTACATCTTGAACACGGTGCTCAGTTTTGTTGTCCTTACCTAAGGAAGAATGAAAATGCATTAAAGGCAATTCACAGAAGGTAAACTAGATTGACACCCACAATGAACAGACTGTCTAATGGAAAATCATTAGACAGACAGGTCTGACTTTCAACCAGAGTTTGGAATAACAAGGGGTGATTTGATTGAAGTTTCTATGAGCCTGAATGGTCTTCAAAAGATGGATGTTGAAGGATGTTTACTTATTGTTGTGAACGAACAATTCGATCACCCATTTATAGAGTCATAGAGATGTACAACATAGAAACAGACCCTTCGGTCCAACCCGTCCATGCTGACCAGATATCCCAACCCAATCTAGTCCCATCTGCCAGCACCCGGCCCATATCCCTCCAAACCCTTCCTATTCATATACCCATCCAAATGCCTCTTAAATGTTGCAATTGTACCAGCCTCCACCACTTCCTCTGGCAGCTCATTCCATACATGAAAAAGTTGCCCTTTAGGTCTCTTTTATATCTTTACCGTCTCACCCTAAACCTATGCCCTCTAGTTCTGGACTCTCCGACCCCAGGGAAAAGACTTTGCCTATTTTTCCTATCCATGCCCTCATAATTTTGTAAACCTCTATAAGGTCACTCCTCAGCCTCCGATGCTCCAGCAGCTCAAATCCTCCAACCCTGGAAACATTCTTGTAAATAGTTTCTGAACCCTTTCAAGTTTCACAACATCTTTCCAACAGGAAGGAGACCAGAAATGCACGTAATATTCCAACAGTGGGCTAACCAATGTCCAATACAGTCGCAACATGTCCTCTCAACTCATTTACTCAATGTTCTGAACAATAAAGGAAAGCATACCAAATGCCTTCTTCACTATCCTATCTACCTGCGACTCCACTTTCAAGGAGCTATGAACCTGCACTCCAAGGTCTCTTTGTTCAGCAACACTCCAGAGGACCTTACCAATAAGTGCATAAGTCCTGCTTAGATTGGCATTCCCAAAATGCAGCACCTCACATTTATCTAAATTAACCTCCATCTGCCACTTCTCAGCCCATTGGCCCATCTGGTCAAGACCCTGTTGTAATCTGAGGTAACTCTCTTCGCAGTCCACTACACCTCCAATTTTGGTGACATCTGCAAACTTACTAACTGTACCTCTTATGCTCGCATCAAAATCATTCTGGTAGATGACAAAACGTAGAGGGCCCAGCACCGATCCTTGTGGCACTCCACTGGTCACAGGCCTCCAGTCTGAAACACAATCCTCCACAACCACACTCTATCTTCTACCTTTGAGCCAGTTCTGTATCCAAGAGACATGTCCTTCAGTCCAACTCATCCGTGCCGACCAGATAGCCTAAATTAATCTCGTCTCATTTACCAGCACTTGGCCATATCCCTCTGAACTCTTCCTATTCATATACCCATCCAGATGCCTTTTACGTGTTATAATTGGACCTACATCCATCACTTCCTCCGGCAGATCATTCCTTACACTTGCCTCCCTCACCTCAAACATATTATCCTCCTGTTCTGGACATCTCCCATCCCAGGGAAATGACCTTGTCTATTTACCCTATCCGTGCCTCTCATGATTCTATAAACGTCTGTAAGATCACCCCTCAGCCTCTGGTATACCGGGGAAAACAGCTCAAGCACTGCGTTTACTTTTAGCTTCACACTCACGGAACCTTACTCCCGTGTAAAACATTGTTTTCCTCCGCAACACTGTCCATGGGAAAAGCCAAGAGTTCTGATACTCTGGAGTTGGGGGAATGCCACGTAGAATTCCCGCAATGTGGAAACACGCCATTCAGGCCAACAAGTCCACACCGACCATCCAAAGCATAACCCATGTGGACACATGCCCTTATCCCATTCCACTACACTTATGGCACACTATGGACCCATTTAGTATGGCCACTTCTCCCGAAACTGCACACCTTTAGATGTTGGGAGGAAACCAGAGCACCCGGAGGAAACCCAGCAGACACGGCAGGGAGAATGTGCAAACCCCACACAGACAGTCGCTCTAAGGCTGGAATTGAAAGTGGATCACTGGCGCTGTAAGGCAGCAGTGCGAACCACTGATCCATCGTGCGGCCCATGTGTGCAGAAAGAGGTGGGGGCTGGGAACTTTGTTAATTGTACCACACAGTGGATTGTTGAGTAAGGTTAAATCTCACGGGAACCAGGGAGAGCTAAAGAACTGGGCACAAAATTTAGAAGCGCGTTGTTGTGGATGCTGGAATCCTTCCTGAAAACAACAAATGCTGGAGATCACAGTGAGTCAGGCAGCGCTGTGCTACTCTATGACTGGATAGTGTGGACGTGGAGATGATGTTTCCATGAGGAGAAGGGTTGATGATGTCAAGTCATTGAGGGCATTTAAGACAGAGATAGGTTCTTGATTAATAAGAGGTCAAGGGTTATGAAGAGAGGGCAGCAGAATGGGATAGAGAAACATATCAGCCATGATCGACTGGTGGAGCAGACTCGATGGGCCAAATGGCCTCATCCTGCTCCTGTGTAATATGGTCTTAAAGCTGGGCAGCTGACTTAAGGGGTTCTCACAAACTATTTTACAATCCTGAAGAGGAGTTGTTGGACTCGAAACTTTAACTCTGCTTTCTCTCCACAGATGCTTCCAGTCCTGCTGAGAGTTTACAGTGTTCTCAGTTTTTGTTTCAGATTTCCAGCATCCCCAGTTCTTTGTCTTATTTATCAAATTCTTTTCTTGCCCTTCTCTAGTGTCTGGAACTTCATCTCCCTGATCTACAAACTGTTCACTTACCCTAGAAATGACCGCTACCTCCTTATCAGAGTAGATCACTTTGTTGCAAAATGATTGTCCAATTCTATGACCAAAATTATCGCATTCGTAATTACTTACACCAGGGACTCTCAACATCTCAGGCCAGAACACAGCCAGATTGTTTCCACAGTACATTTACGTGATTTGATACAATTCCCTATTCCCGACTTTACCAGCGTGTTGCTGGGAATGGAGGGTTTGAATTAAGAAGAAGCTGGGACATTTTTCCAATGGAGCCTAGCAAGTTGACAGATAACCTTATAGAGATTTTTAAAATCAGGAGGGGTATAGATAAGGTGTCATTTCCAGGAGGCTCAGAATATTTTATTGCTCCAGAAGGTGTAAAAGGGGGTCAAAGTTTCAGCAGAAATCGAGCAGAGCTGAGAACAGACAACATTTAACTCTGTGGGAACAGGGAGATCAGAGGACAGAGAAATCAAGACCTGAAATCCGAGCTGACACCAGACTACCATGTTATCAGAGCTTTGATTAGCAGGGCCCACCCTCTACCTTTACTGAGCCTCTCACTCGACTTGAATGCCACGTATCCCGTCGATATTCCGGATCCAATCCTTGTCATTCTGAAGCCATATATCTGTAAGGCGTCTCAGATCATAATTATTCTCGACAATGTGTGCAGTCAATTAATTCGCTTTTGTTACAATGCAGCACACATTCGCATACTGAGCTTTTAGTTTTATTTTTTGTGATGGTTCGAATCCAGTTTTGATCGCTAGTACATTTATTCTCCTTGTGCCTTTCTCTCATTCTCTGGTGTTTGGTTTCCACATCACTACGTTGCTCACTGGCCTTGATTTCGATTGGCTGTGCTAAATTGCCCAGTGTCCATTTATGTGCAGGTTAGGTGGGTTGGCCATGGGAAACGCAAGGTTATCGTTTCAAAGTAATAGAAGGAGTAGGCCATTTGGCCCATCGACCCTGCTCCGCCATTCATTAAAATTTTGGCGGATCGATCAATCGTCTCAGCTCCTCCTAATTGCATTATCCCAACTTCCCTTAATTCCCTTACCACGCAAAAAAAATCCAACAGTGTCTTAATGAAGCTGCCTCTACTGCTTCCTTGAGTTCAGAACTCCATTAATTGAACATTAACCACATAGGTCCTGCCCTGAGTTGCCTCATCAAAATGCAACAGCTCATATTTGTCTAAATTAAACTCCATCCACTACTCCTTGGCCCATCGACTCATCTGATCAATTATAATTTATATTAAACTTTCTTTCCTACCTTATACCCTAAAAGCTGAAAATGTCCATCCCACACTCTCACCCTCCAATCCCACTTTGTTGAATCTAATCAGGGATGTCCTCATCCTGAAGGGTCTGGTTCATGCTGATTAACAGGCTCACATTCAAGGGGGATCTAACTGAAACGTACAGAGCATTGAACGGCCTGGACAGAGTGGACATTGGGAAGATGTTTTCATTGGGAGGAGAGACTAATACCCATGGGCATAGCCTTAGCATAAAGGGAGAATGGAGATTAGGAGAAACTTCTTTAGCCAGAGAGTGGTGAATCTATGGAATTCATTGTCACAGAAAACTGTGGAGGCCAGGTCACTGAGTATGTTGAACATTGAGATAGAGATGTACAGCACAGAAACAGACTGTTTGGTCCAACTTGTCCATGCCGACCAACTATCCCAACCCAATCTAGTCACACCTGACAGCACACGGCCCCATATCCCTCCAAACCCTTCCTATTCATACACCTTCCCAAATGCCTTTTAAATGTTGCAATCGTACGAGCCTTCACCACTTCCTCTGGCAGATTATTCAATAAACGTACCATCCTCTGCGTGAAAAAGTTGCCCCTTAGATCACTTTTGTATCTTTCCCCTCTAACGCGAAACCCATGCCCTCTCGTTTTGGACTCCCCCACCCCAGGGAAAAGTCTATGCCTCTCATGATATTATACACGTACACTTACGACGTTTAAAAGACATTTGGATAAGTACATGAATACGAAAGGTTGGAAGGTTTATGGGCCAAACACTGGTAGGTGGGACGAGTTTACTTTGAGAACATACTCAGCATGGATTAGTTGGATGAAGGGTCTGTTCAATACTGTCTGACTCTGTGACTGATCTGTACTGGTCTTAAAACCATTTTCTTACCTCCCCCCATAACCATCCACTTCTTTGTTGTTCAAAACTCAGATGAACTTAGCCTTGAATATGTTCAATGACCCCACTTCTGAACTCAATTCCTCTTCGTAATATATCACTTGCCTTGCTCATTGCCTGCTGCATCTGCCCGACAACTGGCATTGACTAGTGTGGAGGGAGTCTGAGACCCCTTTGTATATCCATACATCATTCCCGATGAAGGGCTTGTGCCCGAAACGTTCCCCGTTCTTCTCCTCAGATGCTGCCTGACAAGTGCTACATTTCAGTGCTTTTCCAGTGTCACATTTTTCGACTTTCACCTCTATTTCTCACTTTCTCCACATTCCAATATATCACCATTTAAACAATGCACTGCTTTTTTTTTTAAACAGCAAAGGCTATACCTTCACATTGCGGCACTGCACTTGCCTTGTGTTTGCCAATTGAGACACAGGCCTGGACCAACTTCGGGAAGAGGCACAAGACTGAGTTCTGAACAAAAAACGTAGCGCACTCAAAACGTCGGCTCTGTTTACCTTTCCACAGATGCTGCTCGACCCGTTGGCTTTCTGCAGTATTCGCTGTGTTTCTTCTGCACAAATGCTGCTTTCCATAAAAGAACTTCAACCCCTGTCCTCTGGTAACTGACCCGAGTCAGTGGCAATAGGTTCTTCTGATCATTAACCTGCCCATTCACACCATGTCTTCTCCCATCATTGCCAACAGCCCCTGGAAATCTCCAGTTAGCCTTCTTTGCTCCAAAGAGAACATCCCCAAACTTGGGAATGTCTCCACAAAATGGAAATTGCTCATCCCTGGACATGATGCAAAAGTTACAATGGGGAAGAGTTTTTGGCAAAATATTGTCAGTTAGCAGATGGAAAAATGTTCAGGAAGTAAAACAGAAATCCCAGTCTCCAGCTTTGTGAATCTTTCGAAACTCTTTGGGAAGTGGAATTAGAGGAGAATGAAGGATGAACTGACGGACTGAGCAGAGACAGTCCAGACACCGTCCCCTTGTTTAAGAGGCTGATTGACTCTGATATTCTCCGGAGATGAACTGACCCGAGACATTGAAGGAATTCTCTGCACATCAGGAATTCAAACCCATTCTCGCCTCGGGGCCAATGAGAAAATTCGGGAAGAGGCAAAACACTGAAAGGCTCGGAGGGCGATGGCCCCGGTGGAGGAGAGCTCGTTCCTCGTGACATGGATGTGCCTGCAGATGGTGGGATCAGGCTGTCCCCATGTCTCCATAATCAATGTCCAAGGCTTTATTATGGAAAAGTGAAACGGATTGCAGAAAATGGCACTTTTGGGCGGGGCGGGTTGAATTATGAATTGAATAGTAGGTTCCTCAAAGACACTGTGCAAGTAATGCTGCAGCCTCTCTCTGTGGTGCAATTGGTCAGCGCATTCGGCTGTTAACCGAAAGGGTGGTGGCTCGAGGCCACCCAGGAACGAGGTGATTTTTGTTCTCGCTCCTAACGCTTTTTTGACTGCGAAAGTGCACGTTTTTCATGGTTTCAGGAAAATATTTCCCAATGATTTTGTCTGGCAGCTCAACTTTTGTATATCTATTCCCTAGGGTGGTGGAAGTCCAAAACTAGAGGTGTTTAGGCTGAGAGGGAAAATGTTTAAAAGGGACCGAACGGGGTAACTTTTTCACGCAGAGCGTGGCATGTGTTTGGAATAAGCTGCCAGAGGCAGTGGTCGAGGCTGGTAGAATTACAACATTTAAAAGGCATCTGGATGGAGGTATGAATAGGAAGGGCTGAGAGAGATATGGGCCAAATGCTGACAAATGGATCACTCGGTTAATTTAGGAAATGTTGTCGGCGTGGACTGAAAGGTTTGTTTCTGTTCTCTGCAACTCTATGACGGTATTTCTGCATATTCTGAACCAATTTCACAAGACAAGGAATAGGCCATTCTAAGTTTACCGGCTGTCCTCAATTGTGGCCGAACTGCACAGATTTCAATGCAAGTTTCAGAAAGATGTCTGCAGCTTTTTTTAAACACTTGAATGTGCTTTAAGACATTACTGATGTTTCTGAATACATCATTTTAGCTATTCTCAATGTTAAAGGTCAGCCATTTCTCACCCTTCCCTTCCCCACCCCCACCCCAGGTCGCCATCACCATCCATTCTCTCTCTATCATTTGAAGGGTTTGATACAGAGATCAAAGAGGGCTCGAGGCACGAGAAAGGACGGGGGAGGGTACTCAGAGTGAGATTTGACCGGGGGCGCAGAGACTGGGGAAGAGAAAGAGAGAATATGGGTAGGAGAGCAGAGCATCGGGGGTAGAGAATCCATGGGGGTACACAGGGTGGGAGCAGAGAGAGAGAATGTGGTGAAGAGGATTGGGGAGGAGAGAGAGAATGCGCAGTTCAAAAGTGTGAAGTGAAAGAAATTGGTTCCAGAGTGTGGGGAGAGAGAATGGACGGGGCAGTGGGTGGGGAGAGAATGGACGGGCAGTGGGTGGGGAGAGAATTCATGGGGCAGTGGATGGGGAGAGATTGGACGGGCAGTGGGTGGGGAGAGAATTCATGGGGCAGTGGATGGGGAGAGATTGGACGGGGAGCAGTGGATCAGGACAGAATAGAGACGGGGCAATGGGAGGGGAGAGAATGGACAGGGGTCAATGGGTGGGGAGATAATGGACGGGGCAGTAGGTGGGGAGAGAATGGATGGGGCAGTAGGTGGGGAGAGAATGGATGGGGTCAATGGGTGGGGAGAGAATGGACGGGCGGCAGTGGGTGGGGTCAGAATGGACGGGGCAAAGGTTGGGGTGAGAATGGACGGGGTAGAGGGTGGAGAAAGAGAGCAACAATGAATGGCAGGAGAAGGTGGGGGAGAGAAGGAATGGATGAGGGCAGCGTGTGGGAGGTGAGAGAAAATGAGTGTAAGGGAAGGGACTGGATTGGGGAAGGCAGAGGGTGGAGCGATAAAGGGAATGGATGGGGACAGAGGGTGGATGAGGGACTGGACAGAGGGCAGAGGGTGCAGAGATAGAATGGACGGGGTGGGGAGAGTGTAATGTGTGGGAGAGAGAGAGAAGGGACTGGTAGGTTAGGGTAGAGAGAGAGAATGGACAGGGGATGCTATGGGTGGCGGCGAGGGAATGGACATGGGACGCTATTGGGATGATTGGATGGGGAGGTGAGAATGCATCCCACCCACTCCCAGCATCCCCTTCTCTGCACATGTGCAGTGCAGACTTTTCTGAATGACACGAGAGACGAGTCTGGAACACTGTGTGAGTGCAGTCACCCTCGCATCCTGGAATCAGTAAACCACTGCCTTTCTGTTTTAAAAACTAAATAAAGATTTGGCTATATACTAAGGATGGCGAGATGTGGCTGAGAAACTGAACAGAGGGTCAGCACTTTCAGGAGAGGGGAGCTGGGCAAAGGCAGGAGGATGGAAGGATGAATTTGGGTTGGAATACATTGAAAGGTTTAGGAATTGAGAGACAGAGATTTCGGGTAGAAGAAAGAGAAGGCTGTTCTGTTCAAACCAAAATTCTCTCATCCTATTTTCTGCCCTGCACTAACAGCAGTGATCTGTTTTCTCAAGTTATCAGCCGAGGAGAATTAGCTTTTCAGGCATGGAATAGAAATTTAGTCAGGGCCTGAATATCAGCGGTGTTTGAATCCAGGAGGGGAAATGTTTGTCTGCAGGAAATTATTTCAAATATCAACATGCATTGAGAATCCCCGTGAATACACGCAGCCTGCGTGGGAGTGCTGAAGGGTTCTAATTGCGGAGTGAACTTTAATTTTTCAGCGACATGTGGACCAGTGTTCTCGCTATAGACGAGCCCTTCATTGGATCGTTGAATCTGCCGAGTAACAACGACCCTGCCCCGTGGAAACTCTGTGAAAGCAAATTCAATTCCTCAAACTGATTAGAGTGTCACCAGGATTGGGGAGAAGCCAAGAGCTAGAGAGGGGATTCCTCGCAGTGCCAATCCCACCCTCACAGTGACTGTGTGGATTTTGCACTTTCTTACCCCTCCCCCACCCTCTGTCCACGTCGGTTTCCTCTGGGTGCTCGGGTTTCCTCCCATGTTCCAAAGATGTGCAGGCTAGAGTGGATTGGGCGTTCTAAATTCAGGGATTAGCTGTGGGGTTATCGGGTGGGTCGGGGGGTGGGGGTATGTTCTTCGGATGGTCAGTGTGGACTTGGTGGGCCAAACGGCCTGTTTCCTCAGTGAATCCCCCAACGTGTCTGCAGCCTGGCTTCCAGCTCCATCTCTCTGTGCCGAAGGTCCTCCAGTATGTGTATTCCTTCGTTTCCAGCACTCAGAACGTCCCACCTTCTGCAAATCGAAACACAAGTCCCACCCTGCCCTCTCCAATGTGTGTTGTGTAACTGCTTAATCATTTTTAGTGGGCCAGCAAAGGCTGATAGCCAAGTTCGGAAACCAGGAGGATGGCCTCAATCGCGACCTTGGGTTCATGTCACATGACAGGTAACCCCACTTCACTGTTCCGCTCTCTCTCTCTCACACTCGCACACACACACATACTCTTACATACTCACACGCTCGTGCAGAGCCTTTCCGATAGACATGCTCACTCTCAGACACACACTAATGCGCCCCCCCCCACTCACACCCACGCATACATCTTCGCACATGATGACACTCAATCACACACACACTTTACCCAGCATGTACACGCACACACACACTCTCTCTCTCTCTCATGCATGCACTCACACATTTGGGGTGAATTTGCATTTGTATGATTATATATTTGGAAATCGAACCAGTCTGACTCAAGATTGGGATACAGACAGACTCTCACCTCACAGCTTTCATGCGTTGTTTGATGTGAGGTGTTACCTCCTTTTATAAAACATTAAGTTTCCTGGACAACGTGACTTAAAAGAAGTTCTGGAATGTACATATTAATGAACCGAAATCTGCAGCCCATTTTAAAAGATGAAAGATTTAACAGTAATCTAGGTTTCTTCAATACGTCACTTATGTTGCATGACACTATAATGTTTTTGCGATATATTCTGTGTCTTGTGATTCTGCACCACAGCTACCTGAAGAAGGAGCAGCACTTCGAAACCTAGTGCTTCCAAATAAACCTGTTAGAATATACCCTGGTGTTTGTGAGATTTTAAAACTTTGTTTCCAGTTCATACAGCCCACACCTCCCACTGTTGCCAGTAAACTTTGCAATTCCAATGAAACAATGAACCTGAATTCCTGAAAAAATAAACAATTTGTAACAATATTAGCAACTCATTCACTGGTCCTTCTGAGACATGACATTAGTGCTGGAGGCTGAAAGAAATGAGCAGCTTTAAAACAAAAACCCGTTGGATCTCACAGAGTCTAAGCCGGGCGGTAAGTTCAGGTAACCTTTACTACGACCCTATTTTGTTACAGCTTCAGATTTCCCAAGGAAAAAGACATACAAAAAGTAGTTTTTAAAGAAAACACCTCCAGCTCAAAATGCACCCATTTCTCCCCACCCCACTTTCTTTGTTGGTCAGCTGAGTTGTCCGTTTGTAACTGGATCCCTGGTACAGCCGGGTAAAACATGCAGCTGGGATGACTGAGCGAACCCTTTCCCGCAACGGCAGTTTCCTTCACTAAAAAGGACATGAGTGAATCAGATGGTGTTTTTTCCCCCTAAAAGTCGTTTCAACCTTAGATTATGAAGTCCAGATTACTGACCGAACTCCAATTCTGCAATCTACCGCAGTGGGATTCGAACCTGGGACGCCCCAGTGCTGGGTTGATTGGAGCACTTGGCCATCGCTCCTTCAATCCCCTTGTGCTGGCTCGTGAACTCGATGGCGCCTCCTCAGGTGGGAGGAGCAGGTGAAGCCCTTTTGGAACTTACAGCAGGTAAACGGCCTCTCTCCAGTGATGACCCACTGGTGGGTCAGCAGTGCAGCTGACTGAGTGAACTCTCCCCTGCACAGGGGGCACGTGAATGGCTTCTCTCTGTCTGAACCCCTTCCTGCACACTGAGCAGGTGAACGTCCTCACCCCGTTGTGAATGCGTCTGTGGGTTTCCAGCACTGATAGGGAAGGGAATCCTTTCCCACAGTCCCCACATTTCCACGGTTTCCTCATTGGGTGGAGCTTTCCTTGTGTTGCTCTGGGTTTGAAATTACAAACAGAGCGGGGACATAGTCTTTCCCACCGCGAGGGGTGTGATTTTAATTCCCCAATCTGAGTAAATGGTTTGAAGCACTTTTCACAGACAACGCACTGAATCTCTCTCACTCGGTACCTCAGTATTCTCCCTGCCACACCAGTGTCCAAAGTCTCTCAAGCACACAAAAGCAAACATTTCTTCAGGACCATGGGGGCAATGGATGACGTATCTGACTCCACCTACTTGTTTCAACTGCAGCCCACAGCTTCTTCACACATCCCAATTAATCTTTCTCATTGTCCTGAAACCAGCGTATGGGTACAATTCCTAATCTGCAGGAATGAGAATCTTTTCACTGTCTCGCGTCAGTAAATGTCCCTGAGAATATCAGAGTCAGTTCACAGCGCTGTCAGAGGAGGGGAAGCTGAAAGAGACCCACACGCTGCTCATGGGCACATTTCACTTTCCCCAACACACCGCACCAACCACTGCGGCTCTTGGGAGTGGAAAGGGAACAAGCACCAAAACCCAGTCTCAGCTTTGTAAATCTTCAGGAAATAAGAAATAAGTTCATCCCTTCGGATCTTCCATCGTGGGCTGACAGCGTTGATTTTAAATGGCTGTCCAGTCTGTGTCGATTCGTTTTGGCTGAAAAAATCTTCCTTATCTCATCCCAGCATTTCTTGCCACAGAGAACTGTGCGGCAGAGTTCATGTATATATTTCCTTGCATGGTATTTTGTGAATAACATTCGTTTTCTGGTTGTTTGTATCGGGTATTTCAGGTTCATTAGCCGCTATTTAGGTTGTGTTGGTAGGTTTGTGGGTGACCATGATGCTGAGAGGGTTGAGTTGTCCGGACATCATTTCCCAGATGTCTTTAATGTAAAGTAATGTGGCTAGCGTTTCTGCAGACGTTGTGTCTGCTTGTGTCAGTTTGTTGATGTGAAATTGGCACACTGGGTTTATTGGGTAGGCAAAAGTGAGGACTGCAGATGCTGGAAACCAGAGTTTAGATCAGAATGGTTCTGGAAAAGCACGGCAGGTCAGACAGCTTCCGAGGAGCAGGAAAATCGACGTTTCGGGCAAAAGGCCTTCATCATGAATCGAGGCAGGACCCCTCCAGGGCGGAGACATAAATTGTGCGTGGGGTGTGCTGGGCCGAAGGTAGCAAAAAGTACAATAGCCGAATGGGGGTGGGGATGGAGGTGACAGATCAGAGAGGAGGGTGGAGCGGATAGGTGGGGAGGGAGATTGGCAGGTAGGACACGTCATGAGGACAGCGCTGAGCTGGAAGGTTGGAATTGAGGTAAGGTGGGGGGAGGGGAAATGAGGAATCTGATGAAGTCCACATTGATGGCCTGGGGTTGAATTTACCCCAAGCGGGAGATGAGACGTTCATCCTCCAGGCATCGGGTGGGGAGGGAGCGGCGATGGAGGAGGCCCAGGACCTGCATGTCCTCGGCAGAGTGGGAGGGGTTTGAACTGTTGGGCCATAGGGCGATGGGGTTGATTGGTGCCGGTGTCCTGGAGATCCTCCCTCAAGCGCTGTGACTTGACTCTGCGAGGAGTCTCCAGTCTCCCCAATGTCGAGGAGACCGCATCAGGAGCAATGGATACAAGAAATGACATTGTTGGATACACAGGTGAAAGCCTTCGAACGACCACGGCCCGGATTCGGTTTCCGGGCAGGGAAGAGATTTTCAGTAGAGCTATCAGGCTATTGTTGCGTCTCCCTGGTGGTCTAGTGGTTAGGATTCGGCGCTCTCACCGCCGCGGCTCGGGTTCGATTCCCGGTCAGGGAAACCGTTTTCAGGGGGTTTATAGGCTACCTGTTCTTCTTAAGTGCTCTGTACAGTTTTTTATTGATCTTCGTCGTTCCTGGGTGCTGCAGTGTGTCGTGGCTCGTTGAAATAGTGTCCTGATTCAGATTTATTTGTATGTGTTGTGGCGATTGCTTCTGTAGTTAAGTTCTTGGTTCGCATGCGTTGTTTTCCTGTAGACGCTGTTTTGAATTTAACATTGACTGTTCGCTCAACTGTGACATCTAGAAATGGCACTTTGTTGTTGTTCTCCTCTTTTGTGAATTTTATGCCAGGAAGGATATTGTTGATGGTGTTGTAGGTTTCCTCTAATTTGTTTCATTTTTGATGACTAAAGTGTCATCGCTGTAGCGGACTCTAAGTTTGGGTTGGATCGTCGAAAGGGCTGTTTGTTCGAGTCTCTGCATTATTGCTTCTGCTAGGAATCCTGATGCGTATTTCGTTGATTTGTTTGTAGGGCTTGTTATTGAATATGAAGTGGATGGTAAGGCACAGTTCCACGAGCTTGACAGTGTTATCTTTGCTGATGAAGTTGATGCTGTGTGTGTGTCTTTGGTTCTTCGAGTAGTGTCTTCAGTTTTCTTTGGCCACGTTGATGTTAATAGATGTGAACAGGGCTGTTATGTCAAAGGACAACATTATTCCATCCTCTTCTATTTCAGCGTCTTTGGTGTTCAGGAATTCAAAGTTTGGGAGAAGATTTGTAGCTCGGGTGCTCGTTGTTGTGGTTCTGTCCGCCGAGCTGGGAATTTGTGTTGCAAACGTTTCGTCCCCTGTCTAGGTGACATCCTCAGTGCTTGGGAGCCTCCTGTGAAGCGCTTCTGTGATGTTTCTTCCGGCATTTATAGTGGCCTGTCTCTGCCGCTTCCGGTTGTCAGTTCGAGCTGCCCGCTGTAGTGGCCGGTATTTTGGGTCCAGGTGGATACGTTTGTTGATAGAGTCTGTGGATGAATGGCACTCAATGGCACTACAAATGGCAGAGGAAACATCACAGAAGCGCTTCACAGGAGGCTCCCAAGCACTGAGGATGTCACCTAGACAGGGGACGAAACGTTTGCAAGACAAATTCCCAGCTCGGCGAACAGAACCACAACAGTGTTCAGGAATTCTTGGATGGAGTAAATGGAGTGGAGTGAATCTTCGACTAGGTGTTTTCGCCTTCAGTGGAGGCCTTTGACGAGTCTGTATATTGGTGTTCCAAGTCGTGAGACTATGGTCTAAGGGGGGCTCCTGGTTTGACGGGGAGGAGAACAACAACAAAGTGCCATTTCTTGATGTCACAGTAGAACGAACAGTCAATGGGGAACTTCAAACTAGCATCTACAGAAAAACAACAGACCCAAAACAAGTACTTAACTGCAGAAGCAATCATCCCAACACCCACAAACGAAGCTGCATCAGGAGATTATTTCAACGAGCCACTACACACTGCAGCACAGAGAAACTACGAAGAGCACAAGAGAAATTCGTATATAGTGTATTTAAGGAGAACAGCTACCCAATAAACGTCAGTCCGCCGATTTCTCAGTGATGCTTCCAAGGTGATAATCAAAAATTCGGTTTGACCCTCCATTCTTTCCTGTTTGTTTTGTGTGGGTTTTCAAAGCTTGCCCAATCCTCTGACTGAGTATTGGAGTTGGGAAGTTATGTTGTGGTTGTACACAACATTTTTTAGACCACTTTTGGAATATTGTGTACAATTCTGGTCTCCTTCCTATCAGAAGGATATTGTGAAATTTGAAAGGATTCTGAAGCACCAATGGGTCCACAGAGGGGAAGACGCCCTTCTGCTGCCCTGAGTGTGGGAAGGTCTTCAGTGATTCCTCTGCCCTGCTGACGCACCAGTTGGTCCACACCGGGGAAGGCTGTTCTCCAGCCCCAAGTGCGAGATGGCCTTCAGCGGTTCTTCCCACCTGCTGAGACACCAATGGGTCCATATTGAGGAGAAGCCGTTCTTCTGCCCCGAGTGCAGGAAGGGCTTTGCTCTTTCTTCCGACCTGCTGGCCCATTGGTGGGTCCACATGGGGGAGAGGTCGTTCAGTTGCCTAAGTGCAGGAAGGCCTTCATCAATTCCTCAGCCCTGTTGAGGCACCAGTCCGTCTACACTGGGGAGATGCCATTCTCCTGCCCGAGTGTGGGAAGGGCTTTACCCGATCCTCCACACTGCTGAAGCACCAGCTAGTCCACATGGGGGGAAGGGGGGTGGAGGGGGGAGGCATATCTGCTGCCCTGAATGCGGGAAGTCCTTCAGCAATTCCTCCGCCCTGCTGAAGCACCAGTGTGTCCACACCGGGGAGAGGCCCTTCAGCTGGCCCGAGTGTGGGAAGAGGTTCGTGTTTTCCTGCAACTTGCGGAAGCACCAGCGCTCCCAGCAATCAGTTCCCACCGGTGACGCTGCCTTTAGTCACCCCCCAGGACTGAACCTCCTGCCAGTTCTGACACTGTGTGCAGTGGGAGAGTAGGTGGGCTGTTTTTGTTTTCTGCTGGACTGCAATTGCCTCCCCCACCCCCCCCCCCCCCCCACAACCACAACCTCATGGTGGCTCACGGTTAGCACTGCTGCCTCATGGCACCAGGAACCCAGGAATACTTCCACCCTTGGGGCTCTGTGTGCAATTTATGGAGGGTAGGAAAATGGATCTGATTGGGTTACTCTTCGGAGAATCTGTGCAGATGTGTTGGGCTGAAGGACCTGTTTCCACACGTAGGAGTTCAACCATCATATGAGCTTTGCTTTCATTGGAAACTGCTGCTCATTGAGCCAGGGACTGCACATTGCCAAATGAAATGATCCAGAGAAACGTAAGACTGCAAAACCATCTGAGCAGAAGTTAGGCCATTCGGCCCATCGGGTCTACTCAGCCATTCGTTAGTGACAAAAGTAGTGTAAATGAGATTAGCGACAGTGTGTAAACAGACCATTTGTCCCAACAAGTCCACATCGACCCTCCGAAGAGTAACCCATTCAGACCCATTTCTCTCTGACTAATGTACCTAACTCTTGGGCAATTAAGCATGGCCCATCCACATGACCTGCACATCTTTGGTTTATGGAAGAAAACAGGATCACCCAGTGAAAACCCATGCAGACACTGGGAGAATATGAAAACTCCTCACAGACAGCCACCCAAGGCGTGAATCAAACCTGGGTCCCCGGCACTGTGAGGCTGCAGTGGTAACCACTGAGCCACTACATATTGCAACCCGAAGTTGGCAAGTAGGAGGTTGGGAGAATACAGCAAGCCAGGCAGCACCAGGATGTGGAGTAGTCAGCGCTTTGGGTATTAACCCTTCTTCATGACTGAAACGTTGACTTCTCTGTGAGAAACGATTTACAGGAATGTTGATGGGGCTTGGAGGGTTTGAGCTACAGGGAGAGGCTGAATAGCGTGGGGCTGTTTTTACTGGATCATCGGAGGCAGAGAAGTGACCTAATAGCGGTTATAAAATCATGAGGGGCATGGACAGTGTAATAGACAAGGTCTTTTCCCTGGTGTGGGGGCGTCCAGAATTAGAGGGCATAAGTTTAGGGTAAGAGGCGAAACATATTAAAGGGACAACTTCTTCATTCAGAGGGTGGGATATATATGAAATGAGCTGCCAGAGTATATGGGTCAGGTGCTGTCATATGGGACAAGATTAATACAGGATATCAGGTCAGCATGGACAAGTTGGACCGAAGAGTCTGTTTCCATGCTGTACGTGTCTCTGACTATTGGTCCCTATGTAAGTTTAAAATAGAGTCCAAGTAACTTTGAATACTTCAATCTTGTTGAGCTCACCTCCTGAAAAGTTTCACATGAATCCCTCTGAGAGATACTGTTGAACATACTGAGTTGGACAAAGTATCCCATCAAGTTCAACACAAACCCAGAGTTGAAGAAGTCAGAAGTCAGAACACCAAGGGGACCAAAACTGATCACAATATTCCAGCTTCATGAACGTCCTGTATAACCACAACATAACTTGCCAACATCTATACTCAATTCCCTAATTGATGAAGGCCAGTGTGCCTAAACCTTTCTTCACTGCCTTGTGTACCGATGTACTCAGAGATATAGGACCTACTTTAAATTGATCCACGATCCAGCTGCTGGGAGCACAGAAGTAGAGTAGTGCTGCATGAGTGTGCTGGGTAGATAACCCAGAGGTCGATGGGTACATACCATGTCATGCTATTCTCAATGTCTCTACTTTCATATACAAAAGTTCTCTGTTCTGTATCTTGCCTTTGCATCTGCTTCCCAAAGCTTCTTCAGTGGAGGCGTGGCCGCTGGAGCCCAGGAGTTCAACAACCCCCCCGGAGCTGGAGGAAGGTCCAAGCTCCAATAAGCGGGGGGGTAAGGCTAGAAGCTGGATTTGCTCAAGGATTGTATTTTTAACTCAGTTAAATGGTACCTACTGTATGGGGCTATGATTTACATTAAAACCGGAGGATCATATCAGAGTGTTTATATTTAGCAGTGATGGTTGGTAAAATGCACTCTCTGGAGGAGCACTTTCTATGATGCTGCATTTCTTGCCCTTTGCCCTTCCCCCATTTCTTATCTCCCATCTTGATTTTAAATTTTTTTGATCAAATTTAATTTCATATTAATAAGACTTGGTATTTATTCACTGTGTGCTATTAATTTGTTTGTTCGAATATTGTAAGTCAAAATTAATGCTGTAATTTAATTTCTGATGTCAGAGTTTGACATTGAATGTGCAGGTGTGAATACCAGGAAGTTGTGAAAATAAATCAAGAACTTGTGGTTTTTAACAAAAAGAGCAGTTCACTGATATTCATGACATCGTCTCATTTGGGTGTGATGATTCAAATCTGACCAACAAACTGTTTCATGCAGTCATCCAATTGAATAAAAAAATTATTTAATTTAATTAAAGAAAATAACTCTGGCAGGCTAAGATTTATGCAATCTATTTATAAGATTATATCCATTGCTCGCAATATGGTCTTATCCACATTGGGGAAACTGGACGCCAACTAGCGGAACATTTCAGGGAACAACTCTGGGACTCTAAATCTAAACGACACACCGCCCTGTGGTGGAACACTTTAACTCCCCCTCCCATTCCACCAAGGACATGCAAGTCCTGGGCCTCCTCCACTGCCAAATTCTTGCTCCCCGACACTTGTAGGAAAACACCTCAACTTCTGCTTTAGGACCCTCCAACCACATGGTATCAATGTAGATTTCATCAGTTTCCTTATTTCCTCTCCCCCACCTTGTCCCAGATCCAACCTGCCAATTCGACACCAACCTCTTGACCTGTCATTCCTGTCCACCTTCTCACCTATTTACTCCACCCTCATCTCTGACCTATCACCATCAATCCCTACCTCCACCTACCTATTGCACTCCCAGCTGCCTTCCCTCCAGCCCCACTTCCTTCCCATGTATCTCTCAGCCCCCTTGGGCCACCCTTTATTCCTGATGAAGAGCTTATGCTCTAAACCAAGACTGTGATGAAGCAACATCCTCAACAAATAGGAAATAGCTCCCAAGTCAGATTTCATTCCCTCTTCTGTTTCCCAGTTCTTTCAGAAATAAGGAATGTCTTTTTCTTCCACTACAAAGTGGTCTTCCCCTTTGTGCTGTCTGAAGTGTTAAGCCTCACCACTACTTCAGACACCTTTTAAGAATCCTTTCAACCTGTTTTTCTAACAATTGTGGAGGTGACCAAAAGCAAACATTTCACTCCTCCTCAATGCCCCATTTCTCGTCCTAAGGGCCATTTTGTCATGTTGTCTATGTTACAAGCAGCCGAGTGCACTTGGTTTCTGAATTGAAATTTGGCCATTGAAGTGAACAGGATTAATATTTATCGATGGCTAGCTGTGTTTGCACTAACTGTAATTATCCACCAATACGATGTCTTTTGTTCCACCAAAATTGGAAACAATGATCTGTGTTTATATTGCAGTCGGATGTAGAAAATCATCCCAGCGATCTTCTCATTATTATAGTTTACTGAGGCCATAACAGCATTGCGTGGCAGTTTGATGTGACTAAAACCTGGATGGCAATCTCTAGATTATGTTGTAAAAATATCGGTATAATGTTATTCACACCCCGCGGTCACCAACTGAACGAACAGTCTGTGTTTTACTTCTCACATTGCGGGAAGCTGAGCATTTCCCCAAACAATGGGCACACCACCTCCCTGACAGTGTTCACAAATCAAACTGACAGCAAAGATTCACGTGTGATCGAAAGTTACCGCAAAGAAGATTTGACACGACCGATATACGGAAAGAACGTACTCCTTTCTTGATTTGAAATGTAAGAAGTCGATGGTAGTAAGCCTGACGTGATTTGAACACGCAACCTTCTGATCTGGAGTCAGACGCGCTACCGTTGCGCCACAAGCTCACGGACGACTGATGACCTCTATTCATGCTTAAGGGAAGTGATCGCACTACAATGATTTTACGTTCATGTCTGTTCTGTTTCTCCCCCTTCTCTTCCAAGGGTTGGGCTTGTCTTTCGATTTGCAGAGAGTTGAGATGCTCTGGATGCTGTGATCCAGGGCAAACACAGTCTGGAGGACCTTCGGCTCAGAAAGATGCAGCTGGAAGCCGGGCTGCAGACACGTTGGGGGAAAAGGGGAAAGTTAACTGGACACTTTGTTCTGGGAGATGGTCATTTCTCTACAGACAAAGCCTTCTGACTGGGTCAGTGGACAGGGTCAGGAGGGTGTCAGCACAGGTCAGACAGATAAAGGGGATCTGAGAGAGGTCTGCACGAGTGCGGAGCTAACTGGCTGCGTGGTGGGAGTAAGAACATTGTTGGGGAGGGGGCAGTGGTGGTCAGGGAGAGAATAGTGGCAGGGATTGTCACCATTCTCTGCAGTTGGCAGCACAAGACCAGATTGCATCAGTGTCTGCCTGGCGCCAGGATTTGGGAACCGGTGTGCTCAGGGCTGGAGAAATGGAAAAAGGAAGTTGCAGCAGGCGTGGTCTAACAATGTCAGGAGGAGACACCCTCTACTGAAGGCTCATGAGAAGTCAGAAGCTACAAAGACAAAGCAGAACTTCACAGTTCTGGGTGGCATGGTGGCTCAGTGGTTAGCACCACTGCCTCACAGTACCACTGACTTGGGTTCAATTCCACTCTCATACAGCTCTCTGTGTGGACTTTGACATGTTCTCACCTTTGTGTCTGAGTGGGTGAACTCTGGGTGCTCCAGTTTCCTCCGACAGTCTAACCATCTGAAGTTTGGGGTGAATTGGCCATGCTGAAGTGTCCAGGGATGTGCAACCTAAGGTGGGTTTACCATGGGGAACTGCAGGGAAAGTGGGTGGGATGCTGTTTGGAAGGTTAGTCTGAATTTTATGGGCCGAATGGCCCGTAGGGATTATATGAATCTACCGTTTTAGGCATGTGTCTATTGAGAAACGACTGCCCCCAAGTCTGCTGTGGATGGAGTGGGTTCCAGTTCATGGAACACTGACACCATTCCTGGGTAAGGTGGGATTTGTGCTGTCACTTCCCCAACCCACTGTCCCCATGCATTCTCTCTCACCTCACAGTCTGCACTCACCAGATCTCTCTGCCCAGCCATTCTCTCTCTCCCCCTCATTTTCTGCCCCCCATTCTCTGTCCCCAAGTCTTTCTCCTCCCCTCCACCCTCTGTCCCCTGTCCATTTTCTCTCTGTCTCACCCTACCCTCTGCTCCCCTATCCATTCTCTCTCTCTCTTCCCCCACACCCTCTGCACCCTGTCCATTCTCTCTCCCTTCTACCTTCCCTCCATCCTTTCTCGTATCGCAAACCCTCTTTGATTGCTGTATCAAGCCCTTCTCGGGAAAGAGAGAGAATGGATGGTGATGACCCAACCTGGAAGACAGGGGTGCACAAGAAATGGCTGATCTTTAAAATTGAGAACAGCTGAAATGATATATTCAGAAACATTGTTAATGTCTAAAAGCATAAAGCTGCAGACATGTTTCTGAAACTTGCATTGAATTAGGCGGGTAGAGTCATACAGCACAGAAACAGACTCTGCAGTCCAGCTCACCCATGCTGACTGGATATCCTAAATTAATCTCATGACCCATTTGGGAGTATTTGACCCATATCTCTCTCAACCCTTCCAATACCTATACCAAACCAGATGCCTTTTAAATGTTATAATGGTACCCCAGCTTCCATCATTTCCTCTGGCAGCCCATTCCACACACGCACCACCCTCTGCATGAAAAAAATACAAATCTATGCCTTCGCCACTCCCTAGTTTTATTTGTACTGATAACTTCGGGGATCTCTGGACATGGACAGCAAGGTTCCTTTGTTCCTCAGCACTCTGTAGGGACCTACTATTTATTGATTACTTTCTTCCATTATTACATTTCCCAGAATGCCTGGAGATTAAATTCCATCTCTCTGCCCCATTTACCAGCTGATTGGTATCAAACTGTGGCCGGAGACCATCCTCCTCACGATCAAAACCGCCATCTTTCCAGAGTTTACTCCTAAATAGAGCAGGGTGGTGGGGTGGGGGGGGGGGGTGGTGGCAGCACTGTCTCCAGCTGAGCAGTGGGAATTGTGTGTGTGTGTGGGGGGCTTGGAAACTTTTGCAAGCTCCCTTTCCTTCATTTTTTAATCCCCCCAAATCGATGTGGTTTGAGTTTTTAATAACAGAAAACAGCACAGGGTTTAATTTTAACTTCCCACTGGCTGAAACTTTGTCCTCCCCTCTAACATCTGAGAGTAAAATACTTTACTTCCCCTCCCTTCCCTCCATGTGTAACACAGAGTGTGGGATTGGCACCTGTTGTTATTTTGTGATCTATTCCAAATGAAATTTTATCTCTGCGCAGGCGCAAGTGAACAGTCTGTTTTTGTGCTTTCTGTGAGATCAGGCGAGCAGCTTTTAAATCCTTATGTTAAGCAGCAGAAGCAAACAGTAGATCAGCAATTATATTTTGAGAGTGGTAATTCTAGCCCTGGTCAACAGAGCAGTTCTAGCCGTTGGGTCAACAGAGAGAGAGAGGGAGAGGATGTCACATCTAAAGTGCATACAGAAGAGTTGTTACACTTGTTCAGTCAGTTGAGTTGGTTCTGCCCTCAGATGTTACTGGATGTTGCTTTCATGGATCATAATTAAACTACAACGGAACACATTAAATTCAAGGGATTCAATTGAATGGGCAATTTGAGTGAATAAATGGAAAACTGCTTAAAGATTGGCTCCTGGTCTTTTACTTCACCAATTAGAAGTTGTTGGTTTGACAGCTCTCCTAATCATAGAATTCCTACAGTGTGGGAGCAGGCCATTTGGCCCATCGAGTCAACACTGACCCTCCAAACAGCATCCCATCGAGACTCACAAAAATGTGCACCGCACGTGTGCAGAGAAGGGGATGCTGGGAGTGAGTGGGATGCTTTCACCACCACCATCTCCCTCCAAGACCCAAACATCCCCACAGCACCACCTGTCCATTCCTCCACCACCACAGTGCCTCTGGCCTTACCCCCTGCCAACCACAGTGCCACTGTCCATTCTCACCCCCACCCACAGCGCCCCCGTCCATTCTCCCTGCCACTCACAGCGCCCCTGTCCATTCTCCTCATCACACACAGCATCCCCTGCCCATTCTCCCCTGCCATTCATGGCTCCCCCCTCTCCATTCCCCCATGACACCCACGACACCCCCGTCCATTCCCTCGCCACC